>NC_022011.1:68976628-69019699 GCF_000317375.1 Microtus ochrogaster | reverse complement strand
GCTCTGTAGACCAGGCTGGTCTCGAACACACAGAGATCCGCCTGCCTCTGCCTCCCGAGTGCTGGGATTAAAGGCGTGTGCCACCATCGCCCGGCATAATCTCACCTATTATGTGTAGGAGTTGACAACACTAAGAAGCTAACTAAAAACTAAACAAAGGCAGGCTTACTGATTCCAAATACAAAAAAAAAAAAAAAAAAAGACACAGCATCACTGAAAGATTAACAGCACTATACGGGGAAATGCTTCATCCTTCCGCGGATGGGGCCAATCTCTTTGAGACCTTAAGATTCAAAGAACTCAGCTAGTAAGTCCCCACCTACTTGTCACATGGATTCTTAACAGCGGAGTTTTAGATGTCTAACATATCCAACAGCAAATCTCCCCCTGTCAATTCACACGGAGGTAAGATCAGGAATCAAATGAAAATATACGATCCTTGAAAAGATGAAATAAAATACTAAATATATTTTAAGATGGGCACTTGTGGTTTTATGCCCATTTTATAGGAATCTGGGAAAGTGTTCTTAAAATAAAAGTTTAAAGCATCAATATAACGTGGCAGCAAGAAACTTGCCTCGATTTGGAGGCCTTGGGAGGGAAGGGAAATGTGTTCTCCCTTCGTGCGTAGGCTCAAGGCCTGTTTCTAGGTCTCAGGACAGCACTGACAACAAGCCTTTGCAAATGCTGATGAGCTAACCCAAATCCTGTTTTCTCTGGAACACAGCCTTCTACTTCAATAGCTCCAGGAAGCTGGCGAGTAAGCAGAAATGTCCCAGGAAATTCATGCAGAGAGCAGGGTGAAAGCATTAGCTGAAGTGGAGAACTGGGCTCAGGGCAGTCCGTTGTCATCTCCATGAAGTGGGTAACTGAGCCTAGGACAAGTTGCCCTGGGAATTGGAGATTCCTTCAGTTCTGTGTAGGAAGATTTGATGTCACCCGAGTCATTTAAAACGCAGCAGATCAAAGCTTAACATAAACTTGATCACAGACTGTGAAGATGAAGAGGATTGGGAGTATTCACTCAATGGTGGATTGTTTGCATAGCAGGAGTAAAGACCTGGGCTTCGTCCCCAGAACTGCACACAAAAGCAACTTGATTAATTAACTAATTTGAAGAGCAAAATTAGATTACAAACAAGCAAGAATGATTTCTTTACATGATTAACTTAAAGATTAGACTGTTTCAGAGGCAGAGGTAGGGAGCTCTCTGTTAGTTCAAGGCCAGCATGATTTACATAGTGAATTTCAAAATGGCTGGGGCTATGCTTTGTAATAAGATTCTCTCTGTCTCTGTCTCTCTCTGACTCTTCCATAGTGTTTTGAGATAGGATTTCTCTATGCAGCCCTCGCTGTCAGGGAACTCTCTTTAGACTAGGCTGACCTCAAACTTAGAGATCCACCTGCCTGTGCCTCCTGAGTGCCCCCCCACCTCCAGACACTAATTTTTCATAGAACTTTGTAGGAAGCATAAGACAGAAGAGCACCCTGTAACACCCTTAAGGAGAAGCTGCAGTTTAATGGATGGTTGTTTGGTTTGGTTGTTTGGATATTGTACTGGGGACTGAATTCCAGTCTCTTCTACTTTTTTTTTTGTTGTTGTGTGTGTGTTTGTTTTGTTTAGATACTACATAAGAGAAGAAACATGGAATTTTTTTGTCTTTTGAGTCTGGCTTATTTTACTTCATATGACAATCTTCCATTCCATCAAATGTCCTGCAAAGCACAAATGTCATGTGTATTTGAGGCCGAATAACAACTATCTATGTGTGTAATGTATGTATTCATCACATGATAGTCTTTTTCCATCACTATGTTCCCTATAGGCATAGTATTTTTATATAAGCTCCCTCTGTAGCCTAGGCTATCCTTAAATTTACAGTCATCTTCCTTCTTCAGTCTTTTGGATGATGAAACTAGAGATTATGCCACCAATGCCTGGCTGTTTCTACTCTGTCTTCAGATTAACGAAAAGTGAAAGCAAAGACTTAGCTGGTTGGTGACCTAAAAGAAAAGGCCTGGTACACTAGAGAGTTGCTAGAATAACTTGGGCTGTGGGATCATGTTGTAAAGTTGATAAAGCTACAGTCTGATGTATACTGACAGTAACAACAGCTGTGGATGCTCGGACTCAAGAACAGAGGTTGCATGTGTTATGATTTATGGTGTGGTGACCCTGGCAGGTCCCACTGAGGATAGAAGTCCACAGCAGGTGGGAGACAGATACACCATGTCGCAAGAGCTTGGGTATAAAGTTTATTTAGTGGGTATTGGGAAGGGTATAAGGGTAAGGGGTTGTGGGGCAGAGAGATACAGAGGAAAGAGAAAGAGGGGAAAGGGAGAAGAAGCAGAGGCTGCCTCTTAACAAGAAAGAGAAAGAGGAAAAGAAAAGGCACACGATCAGATTGCTTTGACAGGAAGGAAGCAATTGGAGGTGGGCCGACTTTGCCTCTTAGACACGGTACCCAGGTGACAGGCCAGGCCAGCAGAATTATAATTATAACAGCATGTACCAACTGCTTCTCTTTTCTCCATGTTTCGTCCAAGAAGTCCACCAGCCCATGTTCAGAAAGGCTCTTTCCCACCTTCATCGCTCTCCCGTGTGTCAACAGACTGAGGAAGCAGCCTCAGAAGCCCAACCAACAGCGTGTTTTCTCCTCCAGGTATCTCTCCGTGCAGATTCAGCTGACGATCAAGACTAACCATCACACTGCACCACCCAAAGTTGCATCTTCGCCTAATGGCCTTGGGCAGCCAACCCCTTCCAAGTCTGCCCAGGTCGGTCAGAGAGCTAACACATTCCTTTGCTGGGTTGGGTCTTGTGACTGAATGACACAGCAGGAGAGAGGAGAAGTTAAATCTGAGAAAGATAACTCCTACTGAGTGAGTTTGCCCTCTCCACTTCCCTCAGCGGTTAGCTGAGGCTCTGCTGGGGTTCCACCTCTAATTTGCTTCCTTGCCTCTTCTTCCACTTCCTCGCACATGCATTAAAGTCATGCCCTGTTTCAAAACCCGCTTCTGAAAATCCCAGTCTGCTTCAGGGTTCTTCAAATAATAAAAAGTCAGCTAACAAAAGCCCTGACTTCTGCAGAATTTTAAACGCCTTCGTCCCTCTTGTTCTGATTTCCCCACTTGAACTATACATTTCTCTTCACTTCAAATAAGATCCCCACTGCAAGAGCCACGTTGTCTGCTCTACTCTGATAAGGATACAAGCTTCCCCAAGCCACTGTGGTTCAGGAACTGGAGCATCTGAAATACTCCACACACTACTTCCTTTTAGGCATTTCTAACTTTAACCATTCAGTGGGCCATCACTGGGCACACTACGTACCAGGCACACAGGGTATATACTTTCGTTCCACAGCCACTTTAACATGTGAAACATTCAGGTCAAGGTCCAAATATGTCTCCCAGTCAAGGTAATTGGAGTTTTTCAGGCAAGTATAAAGAAAATGAGGAGGGGTAGAGATTGGGGAGAGCAGGAGAAAGCCTTCTATGTCCAACAGGGCTGTTTCAAACTACCTTTGCCTACAATCAAACTTGGTGTGACCAGCTAAGGCAACCAGATATCACGCTCCTCCCTAAATAGATCTGAAGTGCCCTAAATCACCTCTAAATTGCTTTTGCCTTAGCTAGGTGTGATTTCTCAAGGATCTCACCTTAGCACTGGTGAAGCAGAGTCAGGAGCATCAGGAATTCAAGGCTACACAGAAAGTTTGAAGCCAGGCTGAGCTGTATGAGTTTCTGTTTCATAAGAGCAAACAGTGGAATTGTTTTTCCTCTAAGATTTGACATGAATTAATTAAGGCTTTAGATTTGAATCATTGAGACAACTGACACCTTCCCTTTGACAAGACAGCAGCACAAAAGGGGATAAAGCAAAGGGTAGTGGAGAGCTGGCCTAAATAAGAGAAATTTACATGACATGATAAAATGGCTTTATTCCAGCCCCATGGATGGAAAAGATGTAATGGTTTAAATAAAATGCTGCGGATCCTCAAGTGGTGGCAGCGGGCCATGAGACCTCAACTCAGCTCTCCGAAGGTGGCTGGTCTTGGGCAGGGAGCTATGCAGCAGGTGGGAGACAGAGACATGGATAGGCATGCCATGCAGAGTGAGGTTGGATATTTATTTAGTAGGTTATGGAGGGGAAAGGGAGAAGGGGGAAGAGCAGAGAGAGATGCAGAGAAAGAGAGAGAGAGAGAAACAGAGGGGGTGAAGGGGAGAAGTGGAGAGAAGGGAGAGACAGACGCTGCCTCTTCAAGAGAGAGAGAGAGACAGAAAGGGAAAGAACTCAGGCTGGAAGCTGAAGATCAGCTTGCCTCGGTGGATGGGGGAGGGAGTGGGTGTGGCTTGTCGCTTAAAAGGACAGGACAGATTATTACAAAAAGTATTTAGGAGATGCTTTTTTGGGTGCTGTTTTGCTCTAAAGGTCTATGGGGATTTGGTCATCAGGGTTGTAGGACTGGGAAGAAGTAGAATCAGATAATATGGGGACCTCATGCGAGTGTCTTACTTAGGTCAGTTGGTGTCGGGCACCGCGGCCCCTTCTGCGCTCTATGTACTGGAACCCAGTTCGCTAGCTTCGGGCAAGGGGCTGGAGGTTGAGAATACACATGAAGAGACAGACTGACATGCAGACCTTCCAACATTAGTACCAAAAACCTCCCTTTAAAAGCACCATGGAGGCTTAAATACACTGCAGTCAATGGCCAACAGGTGAAAATCCCATCCTCTGATCCTCTAAGCTAGGCACAGCTTCTAATAACTTCATTTAGAAGGTTCTAGCAGGGAAGAACAGCTGAAGGCCAGGACTCACTAGTCCCAACAAGCTGGGGACATACCTTCTGGCATTACAGTGCTTCCTGTGGGGCTCTAGTTAGATCTGCAGAAAGAGATTATATGAAAGACTAACCCCATGCCTCCTAGTCTCTCTGACTTTCTGTTTCCATATGGGGCCCTTGCCTTTACTTTCAGCCCCATCTCTAGATCTGCCAGAGGTGACATGGTTAAAGGAAAGGCCCTCACCAAAGTCTGTGCCATGAGTTTGAGTCTGAAACATCCAAACAAACCTCTTTCCTTTATAAAGGTAGCCTGCCACCGTCGTTTTGTTATAATAATGGGAAAATGAACTAATATAGGAAATTTGACTATTGGCTGAATAAAACAGTATTTGGAGGACTATAATTAATCTTTTCTTATTAAGTATATGTGTATGGGAGCTGTGCATGTGAGGGCAAGTATAAGGTGGTCAGAGGAGCACAGCACATCCCCTGGAGCTGAGGTTGCAAGAGATTCGAAGCTGACATCTGTGGGTAAAGGAAATCAAGTTCTCTGGAAGTTCTCAAACTGCTAAGCAGTCTCTCCTGGCCCTAAAATTTAGAATTGTTCAGTGTAATAACAATATTGCTTGTTGATTGCCTTGACGGGTCACTAGTCTAGGGTTAGTAACCCGCCCGGCAGTTCAGTTATTCCAGGGTCCCGGAGAGGCGCTATCTGGAAGATATGGGCTACAAAAGAGGAATGAAGCCAAGCTGGAATTCCTGTCAAAGCCTCAGTTTATTAGAGATGGGGTACAACTTATATAGGGTATGGAGTTGGGGGGTGGGTACAGGGGCCTGAGCTCTTGCCACGTAGTTCACGTTGGTCACGTGGTCCGTGTTGGTCACGTAGGCAGGAGGTTATCTTCGGTCAGGTCACTGTAGGCCAAGAAGTCACGAGTTGCCACACCTAGTTCCCTATGTAGTTTAGGCCAAGAAGTCACAAGTTGACACACCTAGTTCTCTAGATAGTTTGGAATGTGGGGTGGGTTCCGCTAACAGATAGCTCTCTATCAGCCAATTTGGGTGTGGGGTAGGCTCTGTCAATAGAACTATTCCTAACACAATTATGGGTGTGGGGTTCTCTGTAGACTCCCCAGGGTGATGGTTCCTGCAATGATTTTAGGAGAAAATTGGCTCCTAACAATTGCTAATATATACCAAATGGTATTTAGTTTCCTCTTTCTTTCTTTTTTTTTTTCTCCTTTTCACTTTAAGAAAATATTACCAGCCAGACATGGTGGCAAATCCTAGCAGGCAGAGACAGGCTTATCTCTGTGAGTTTGAGGTCAGCCTGGTCTACAGAGCTAGATCTAGGGCAGCCAGGGCTACCTAGAGAAGCCCTATCTCAAAAAAAAAAAATGACCAAGAAACTATGAAAGGGAAGAAAGTTGCCAGTAATACCTCTGTGTTGGCCAAATGTATGCATTTAGGTGCTAAAGCTGTTCTTTTTGTTAGTTCTTATGAATCAAGGTCCAGGGTCTTTTTATGTAGTCCTGGCTATCCTGAAATTGGCTGTGTAGAATGTCTCAGATTTGAACTCTTGAGTGATTTGCCTGCCTTTACCTCCCAAGAGCTAGGATTAAAGGTCTTTGCCACCACACCAAGAGCTATTCCCCGGACTTCCAATTTGGTAGTTTTGGTTTAGAACCTCCGAACCATAACCCATTTCCTTCCCTTAAGTGATTTCCAGCTAATTCATATATTCCCCCACCTGCCAGTTGTTGGGCTATTGGGGGATAATGTTAGAACTAATCAGGCTATGGATTTACCTGAGTATAGGGTGATTTAGCAAACTAAGAATTGTTTAATAATTACCCTAGAGCACTAAACGTTATCCTAACGATCTAAAATAGTTATTAAACCCCACCACTTAAGATTATTAAACTGCAACATCTGTCTTCAGGAAGCATTCCTAGCACCCGCTGTATTTGCAGAACATTTACAACTGCTTTTAGTTCTATCTCATGTCCTGCGAGAAGTTTACAGCTTTTCCTGAAGATAACCGAGTAGTCAGGTGTGAGGAGGTATCTGACCAAGGCAAGCTTCCCGGGTGACAGGCTGCAGCTCTTCCTGCCGGGCCAGGCTTCTCCAGCCCCTGTACGCTTTATTAGTTAATTACCAGACTGCATATTCAACCCAGGCTCCAACCATATTAAGGGCTATTTACTAGCTAAAATCAATACCCTTTCGATTAGCCACCTGGTGTGGCTTTTGGTAACTAAGCATTGTTTGGGCTTCACTGCCTTCCCTCCATTGGGGAGATGGTAAAGTGTTTTGTTTTGATTTTTCACACTGAGTGGCTACTGCTCTTAGCTGTAGGGAATAAAGGGCAAGGGAGGCTGGCTCAGCCCTGGCAGAGCCTGAGAGCAAACTCGTGCTAGTCACTGCTTGAGAAGAAAGGAGGAGGAGACTGCAAAGATTCGTGGGTTCCATTGATCTCTTTGGGCATTGTCTCATGTTCTAGGTCATGTGCTACCCCCAGATGAGGGGAGAAATAAAACAGAATCCACCCCCACCCTCCCGCTAGTGAGTTTGGAAGATAAACACAGAATCAACAGCTGCTAAGAAAGAAGAGAGAGCAGTTGTGGTGCAGGGTTGTGAGATGACCCAAGAGACCTTTTCATCCTTTCTTCTAAAAGGCAAGAGCCATAAATGGCCTTTAATTGGTAGAGGCTGTGATGGATAAAACGTCAGCCAAAAAGATTGCTTTGGTAGACTTGGCCTAGGCAAATTCTTACCACTAACCTACGTCGTGCTCCAGTGGCACCTTAGTAATATATTTTATTATAGAAATAATTTGTGTTCATTTTGAAAACATGAAATTATATAGATTGCAAACAAAGAAGCACACAAACAAAAAACCCAAACAACTCCGTTTAAAAGTTATCTATAACCCTACTGCATCACAATTTATCAGTGTTAAGAGTTTGCTATAAACATTTCTAAATGCTTCCTATGATATGCACATTTTTTTTTCCATTTTAAAAAATCATTGGGCTGTTGGTTCAGTGGTACACTTGTCTAGCAAGCATGAGACCTTTTTCTTTTCATAGTTCTGCCAGAAAACCAGAAAAGACAACCTACAGAATGGGGGAAATATTTCTGATGCTGGCCTTGTTTATACCAAGTATACGCTCTTCCTCTGAGCTATATCCCTAGCCCACAAGCAATTAAAGAAAAAGACGTATCTCCATAAAAGATCCTGAAGGTCATGCATGGTGGAACACGCCTCTAATTTTAGTACTTGGGTGGCTGATATGGGAGTAGAGTAGTTTGAGGCAAACCTAAGCTTCAAAGTGCAAACCTACTTCAAGATAAGAAGACTCTGCAGAATGCTCGACTGTGGGCACCATGAGTGTTGGGGAAATAAAACATGCTGTAGAATGCTTGACCTTGTAAACCACAAATATTGGAGAAATGAAGATTGCAGGTTGAAAGCCAAAATTATCTGCTGTTAGCTTAGTCCATTTAGTAGCCATTTCTTCCAAATTTTGCATTCAACTTAATTCCTATGACTATTAAAGGAAATTCTCGGAATATACCCCAACACCTCTACCTGAAAACCAAGAATGTTATATGACAGCATCTAAAATTTGTACAAAAGAGGTCTCCACTTAATTTCTCCACCAATGCATTTGGCAAATGACGCTCTTGTTCTCTCTCTTTGAAAGTCCACGTAGCCTTTTTCATGGCAGAACATGTCATTCACGTTAGGTAAAATCTGCTGACAGAGGCTGTTATCTTTCCACTAACATCAGTCTTTTCAATTTTAATCTCTTATTCAAGGTTTCATTTTACCCAATCAAAGTCTCCAAGTTTACTTAAACAACTGGTATTAATCAAATAATATTTTGTAACTTTTTTGAGATCCTTTTTTATTGACATTCACTTCATCAATAATAAGTTAAAAAGAAAAATACTAAGCTGTCCAGAAACAGATTTTTCTGAGCAGTTGATCAATGCTCCCTCCAAAGAACATCAATGGTGAGAGAAGCTTTGTGTTTGTTTAAGAAGTACAAAGATAAGTAGACCTTAATATGATCTCAGATAGATTAGAAGTTGCTTGAGGAAGGAAGCCAAGCATTTTGGTGAAACAAATACCAATTTATGGTGATAATGTTATGAGAGATACATGTCAGTGCCTCAGACTGCAAAAGAGTGGATCACTGTTAAGAGACAGGCAGGTGTTAGCAGGTCTGAAAGTCATGGAAGATGGACTGTCCCCCTCCCCCATCATATTCAGCCCTAGACCCTAACTTCTGTTTCCTTGGCAACACCAGTTTTAAGAAAGGGAAGCAGGCCAGAGAGATGGCTGTAACTCCAGGTCCAGGGGATCCAACGCCCTTTTCTGGCCTTCACAGTCACCCACATAGGTACACGTACACACACACACATACACTCATTCACACATTAAATAATAAATTTAGCTAGGCATGGTGGTTCAGTCTTTTAAGCCTGCACATAAGGATGCAGAGTCAGGCAGATAGTCACGTGAGGGAGGCCAGTCTGGCTGGCCTTGAACTCATGGAGAATCTCTTACCTTTGTCTCCTGAGTGCTGAGATTAAAGGAATGTGCCACCACGCATTGTGAAACATGATATTCGAAGCCATCTAAAACTCACAGTGTTACTCTGATATGGATATCAGAGCTTAGATCATGAACATGACTCCCAAGATTAGAATGTGAGTTTTCAGCCAGGGTGAGTTTTAGCCGGGGAGACTGGAGACCTAAAGGACATAGAAGCTCTAAGGAATCAAAGTGCCTCTTGAACTGAGGTATTTTTTTTTAATTTTTTTGAGCAATTACATGCAGAAATATTAAACAGTCATTTTTCTATGTTTACAAGAAATAGAACAATTTGTTTATTAGATCACCATGGAGAATAAAGAGTAGGAAGTATGGATAGAAAAATATATAGGAACGTAAGTTTTACATTTCCAGAAATAGCATATTCCAGCTTCCTTGAGGTGGAAATGTCTGTGTACAGATCATTTCCTTCTGTCCTTAGTGTGCCAAGGGTTAGAGCTCTTTGATGCAGAATGTGTTTCTTTCTTAAACAAGACTACTGGCAATTCTAATCCAACTGGACCTGTCAATCTTCTGTCCAGGAAGCCACCCTTGGGAAACTGATACAATTAAAAACATGCTAATCATTCCCTTAATGAGATAATCTATTTATACTCCCAGAAGCCTCAATGCAATTGCTTACAGATCTTCACTTGCAGATCTGACCACTTTTCTGAGTTCTCACCAAGTGTAACTTTTCCTTCCCTCTTTTTCTATCTTCTCTTTGGATATCAGCCAAAACTCTAAGCATTTCTGCTCTGATATTCCTGCACTGTTACCATCTCTAAGGAGCCCCCACACCCACTAGCAGCTGTGTAGATACTTTGTAATATCCGCCTGTTTGCTTAGATTCTGACTCAAAGAGCAAGTCCTTTTCTTCTCCATCATCTCCCCACCCTGCCCTGAAGTCAGAATTTACAGTTTGAAGAAAACACAATAAAAGAGTACTGATTCCCCAGTGACAAGACCCATGGTGCCCCAGGACACCCAAGGTCATATTTCAGTTCAGTTACATAGCAGTTAAGATCTAGCATCTTGAATCATGACATACAATTTTTTTTTTAAAAAAATGTATTTTTCCTCTTTCTATTTTAAGACCAGGCTCATGTAGCCCAAGCTGGCTTTATACTGAATAACTGAATGAGTCTGACCTTGAGCTCCCGATTCTCCTGCCTCCAATTCAAAAGTGCAGAGAATACACATGCACACCATGCATAGCCTCAAAATCTTTTCTAAATTAGATGACTAAATGAAAGACTAGAAGAAGGTGTTAATGACTTGGATAAGTAGGGGAAAAGTCAACCAATGTTTGCTCTGACCACTATGTCCAAAATGCCAACATATACTTTAGGATAAAATTACACAAACTATGTGAATACTAAACTATTCTCAGTTACTTTTGCTCTTTCTCTTTTTCCCTCCCTTCTTTCCATCTCTCTTTCCCACCTTTCTTTATCTATGTACTACTAAATACTGAAACCCAGGCCTCACACATAGCATCAAGTTCTCTACCACTGTGCTATGTTCTCATATCTTTTGATTTGTTTTATTTTTTTTTAAGACAGGGTATCACTAACATGCTCAGGCTGCCCTTGAACTCATTTCGTGTTCAGGGAATGACCTTTAGGACACTTACACAGCTGTTATTCTAGGCCTGTGTTCCCAGGCCCAGTTCCATTTAATTGTTATTTCCCCCTATTCTGCCTCTTATTGTTGCTGTATTTTTGAGACTGATTATCACTAGGAAGTCCAGGCTAGCCTTTGGTATGGGAAATCTTTCTGTCTATGTGTTGCTTTTATTGGTTAATGAATGAATCTGTTTTCAGCCAGTGGCTTAGCAGAATAGAGTAAGGCAAGAGTTCCAAGCAGATAGGGAGGAGAGAGTAGGCAGAGTCAGACAGAAACCCTGTACCCTGCCAGAGAAAGATACCTTCACTGGAGCCCACTGAATCCTTGATGGTAGGCCACAACCTCATGATGATGCACAGATTAATGGAGATGGGTTAGTTTAGGATGTAAGAGCTGGCCAGTGAGAAGCTAGAGCTAATATGTCAAGCAGTGATTTAATTAATACAGTTTCTGTGTGGTTATTTTGAGTCAGGGTGGTCAGGGAACGAACGAGCAGCCTCCGACAATAAAATGACTTGCCAGCATGGGCCAAGAATTTTCATGTAAAGTCTAAGAATGCTTTAAAAAAGGTTTCTAAACCCACAAAAATGGGAGCCAAGCACAGTTTCTTAGTAACAGCATTTTTTTTCAGATAGGCTCTGTTTGCAAGGGAGGTACAGTAAAAACTGTATGACTTCTTTAAAAATGGCAGCTTCCTGGTTTGCCAACACAAATGGCTCTGACTCTTTCAGGAGGTCCTGCTATGGAGCATTTAAATGGGGTTTGTGAGCAGAGTGCCACAACTTACTTAATGGCAACACAGACCTGCTGCGACCCAACTCTGGGTCTGGGGCAGAGAGAATGGCTCTCAGAAGCAGCAAACGTCTTGTTGAATGGGGTGGAGCCAACAAGCAGTGCCATGGAGTTGGTCTTAGCCACGCCACTCAACATTTTTTTAAAGGCACTTCAGGTCAGAAAGTAATTACAGATACACAATAAAGGCAGATTCAGATAAAAAAGACCTCTAACTGGGTCTTTTTGTATGTATGTAGGCTTGGGAGAGAAAAGATAAAGAATATAGACAGTTATTAAAAAGAAGTAAATGTTTTTTTTTAATGGTAAAGTCTTTAAAGAGACTGGGTACAGCCAGTCTAGATTAAGGGAATAAAGAAAAATAAGTCATGTAAAGATGGAATATACATAGACAGTCTAGATTATATATATATATTACTGTGTTTTCTTTAAATTATTTCACTGTGAAGGAGGTAAGGACAAAGAGACATTTTATAGTATGGGCTGATAAGATAAACAAACATATATATATATTAATTTTTTTAAATTTATTTATTTATTAAAGATTCAAACATATATATTTTAAAGGTATCTTGACTTCAAAATTTGGGTCTAAGGATTTGTTACTTTGGAAAAGAGGTTCTTTTGTTTCCACAGAAGATGAGAACCTGTAGATTTCTCCCAGAATAGTGTGATTTGATGGATCAAGACCCCCCAAAGTTTGCCATGAATACCCCCAAAATTACTTTACCCACAAAAAGCAAAAAGTAGTTTAGAGAGAACTGTGACAAATTTCCTAAGCATTGTGTATAAATGTTTGTTTACATTTAAATGGTGATATGCTATAGATATGAATATTTTGCTTTGGCATGAATCTTGGTCTATTGATACAAATTTAAGGTCAATTTTGTTATACTGTGTATATGAATTTCTGCTCTTGATTAAGGTATTGTGTTTGTGCAGCTCATTTAAAAATGTAATATATAATTAAGAAATACAAGTTAATAGTTATCTATAATAGTCGAAGTTGTAGTCATGTTAGTCAGGTTTTCTAGATGTACAGATATGTATTTCAGATGGATAGGAATTCTTTAAATCTTTCAAAGACTACAGAATATGGCAATTAAAATGTTTTAAGAGTTTAAGACAATGAGACACATCTGCTCTTCACAGCACCAATCTACTTCAAGAGGATTATGGGCATCGAAGAGGCTTCTCATGGAGTTTGTTAGCCATTTGGGCAAGAAATTGCTGTTGCCTGTACTGTTTGATATTATGCTGTGTGAACTGAGTATGCAGGACCCACCGAGAAATGATTACTGAACTTGCCTAAAGGTGAGATGGTCCTTTGGGGTTTCTGCTTCATGAAAGAGTCTGCCAGACATTCTGCAGAACACAGAAGAAAGTGACTGATTGCCAATATAGGTAGAAGTATCTTTGAAAGTTTCCTGCTTCATTTAAAAGTCTGCTAGATACTATGGGCCTGTAGGCTGAATATGGGTGCCCCAGAGATACAGAAAAAGTCTGGGTGACTGTCCATGCAGCAAGATGTCTTTGTCAATTCTAGAGTTTTGGAAGTTGCTTACAATGCACTTCCTGTTTACTTAGGTAATATTATATCATTCTGGAGTCTTTGACGGAGTTGAAGGATAGTTATAATTATTCTCTTACTTACTTAAGATGAAAGATAAAATATAAATATTGTAGCTGTAATTCTTGCTTGATACTTGTCTTGCTATATATAATTTTACTATGTTAAAGTTAAAACCTTTCTTTTTATTTAAACATAAAAAAGGAAATGGTACGGGAAGTCCTTCTGTCTATGTGTTGCTTTTATTAATGAATAAATCTGTTCCAGTCAGTGGCTTAGCAGAATAGGGCAAGGTGGGAGTTCCAAGCAGATAGAGGAGGAGAGAGTAGGTAGAGTCAGAGAGAAGCTATGTAGCCCTGCCACAGATGGATGCCTGATGGAACTTTACCCAATAAGCCACAACCATGTGGCAATACAAAGATTAATATAAATGGGTTAATTTAAGATATAAGAGTAAGCCAGAAATATGCTTAAGCTATTGGTCAAACAGTATTGCAAATAATATAGTTTCTGAGTGATTATTTCATGGTCTGGGCAGCCAAGAACAAACAAGCAGCCTCTGCCTACAAGCCTTGAATGTCTGTCCCTACTTCTTGAATGCTAGGATTCATGGATCACCTTGCCTCTGCTTCCCATTTAATTCTAAACCAGAAATGAATGTCCTGACATTCACATAAGTAAAATTCCTCATTTTCCAGGGTTAATACGAAGGATTTATTATTTTAGCTCACATAAGGATGAGGTCAATGGGGGAAAATCTAGGATTTAGCAGGCAGAAAAAAAAAAAAAAAAACCACAAACAAACCTGAGATCTATGCCAGCCCTGCCTATAACAGGCTGCCTTGTTCAAGCTACAACTTCTCTGTGCCTGCATTGTTCTCAGCTAGGGACAATGCATCACCGGGCTTCATTGCAGAATGTGTGCAGACTTTAGCTACTCACTGCTTCCTAATCATCACAGCTACTACAACTCTGCCCAGCCACAAAATAAAACAAGGCAAACAAACAAAGATCCTTAAATCCATTTATTGTTTGTATGTGTGTGTTCACCACAAAGCACTTATTCAGGTCAGAGGGCTTTCAGGGGTCAGTTCTCTCTTACTGTGGATTTGGGGAACCAAATGCAAGATAGTAAGCATTTGTACCTCCAAGTTTTTCTGTTGGTTCCTGTATTTTGTTTTGCTTTGTTTTGTTTGGAGATAGGGTCTCATTCTGTAGCCCAGGCTGGCTTTGAACTCACTATGTAACCAAAGCTGACCTCATATGTGCAGAAATCCTGTTTTGGTCTCCAGAGTGCTGTAATTAAAGACAGAAGCCACCATGACGTGTGTGCTTCTTGCCCTTGAATCATTGTTTCTTTGGTGCCCTTTTTATTCCATATCCAACTCATAGCCAGACTATATGTGTAAGGCAAGAACCAGCTTATTTCTTTGCACACAAACTTCCAATAGTATCCCACACCATTTAGAGCAAAAGCAGAAGTGCTTGCCCTGGCTGACCTCGCCATTTCCCTACATTCATGGCTCATCACTTTCTTCTCCATTTCATCCCAACTTGGACCCCTCAGGGCTTATAACTTTGCTTTTTATTGTCTCTACTTAGAATGCATATTTGTGTCTATTTGGCAGTTTTCATTAAAATATCATTTCCTCAGCGAGGGCTTTCTTCATGACCTAATTCACAATCTGAAGTCTCTTTCCTCATTGTCTAATACCCATCTGAGGCTAATCAATTAGTTTATTAGATTTATTTACTTTTACTGCATGTGTATGAATGTTTCGCCTGCCTGCATGCATTTATATGTACCACATGTTTGCCTGTTGGGTTCCCTGAAGCTTGGATTATGGATGGTTTTGAGCCATCATATGGGTTCTGAGACTTGAACCTGGGTACTCTACAAGAGCAACAAGTACTCTTAACCACTGAGTCATCTCCCAAGCTCAGCTGGTTTATTTTAAATAAATGCCTTTCACTGTTTATCATTTTGTAAATGTGGTTATATTGTGGTTACTGTCCATCTCCAATGTTAGAATGTTAGTGCTGCTGTGAGGGCATTGTTTGTGTTCTTTGATGTATCATTGGTGATGAAAGAAAGAAACGTGGAATCCCCTAACAAAGTATTTAATGGATGGCTGTAGTAGTCAGTGAAAAGTAGAGTTTGTTTTAGACTCCCTCCATGTTCTACTTGTCCACAGCTGGAGGATAGTACATTTTATTATCTAGATGATAGAAGAAGCAGCAGAACACTAACACAACTCCTGGATCTGGTTGGATGGTATGCAACATCTTCATACACTTACTTAACAACGTGTGTTGAAGGCTTGTTTGCCTCTTCTGGTCTGTTGTTGCTTAGAACACACAAGGAACAACTGATGATGTCCCTCATTTTGAAGTGAAAATGGAGTGAATATAATCCTTTAAAATACAACTACTCGCAAAGCAAGGTCAGTACTGAATAACCGTTGATGATTCTTAGATCTCATTTGAATGTAAGAGGTTGCCTTCCTCTTCCTTTTTTTTTTTTTTTTTTTTTTAATGGCGTTCTGTGCTGATAAGACTCTGGTAGAGCTACTGGAACAGCTCAGGCCTGGAGAGCTGGAAAGTGACTGGGGATCATTTGGTTCATGCCTTTTCCATAAAACATGTGAATAGAAAAGCTATTCAGGTTCCATATATTTCTTAGGATAGAAATACATTTAGATGTATCTGTGAGAATCATTATGAATACTTTCAGATAATAGACTATCCTTTACATTTTAATGTGAATGTTTGACCTCACATCCATTCTTTCTCCATGGGCTTCAGCATCAATTATCACAGAATGGTTAGGCCTAACTTGCAGTTCATAACAAATCTGAAGAATAAGGAAGACAGGTTGGTAGTCACGTGCATGTTATTTATGCTTAACAATGATAGTCGACTTTAAAATACCAAATCTGAAAGCAATTTCCTTTGGAATAGTCAAATGTGACATGCTCACTGTGTTTGTAGTATAAACTAGAAATGACTTTAAGACCTATTCTTTACTATTAAGGAAAAATTTTCAAATTGTGATAGAACATGCCTTTGATTCCAGCCCTGGGCATGTGTGTGTGTGTTTCTAAGGTGGGAAGATTGTCACCAATTCAAGGATAGCTCTTCCTACAAAGAAACAAAAAGCAAAATCAGAATATTTATTAATTAATCAATTAATTAAGAAAAATCAAGCTTTGTCCCTAAGTACATTTACAGTACCTCTTTAAAATCTAATATTAAACTAATATATGTAAGAGTGGCTGAATTTTGAAACAAACTAAGTCAAGTTTTATACTATGCTGATTCAATAATTATATTGCTCCTTTGTCCTTTTTCCCATATTACATATTGTTCTATAGAAGATTAAGAAATTTGGAATTTATAAAGCCTTTGTCTCAGGCCTCTTTTAAAACATCACCTCCGCCATTCAGTCTCAGATCCTCTATGAGTAAAATGCTGCTTATCCCACCAACATTTACTTATCATTTATCAAAGTGTCTGTATGTGTATCTGTGTACCACATGTGTGTGGGTATGCACAGAGTCCCAAAAAAGAACAGTGGATCCCTAGAACTGAGTTTCAGGTCACATGATTGCCCCATGTGGGGTCTGGAAACTGAACCCCTGTCTTCTACAAAATCAACTAGTTCCCACAACGATGGAATCATCTTCCCAGTCCTCATATCAAGTTTTTACAAAGCAAAATGCTTATAAAAGTATTCTATTATCATACAAATATCCTGAAAGCCCAACACGAATATTACTTCTGCTATCACCCTTCTCAACCCCTGGGTGTGAACTTGACACATGCTACAGTCGTTTAAAAGAGGTACCTTTCTTGGGGATTTTTGGGACAGTGTTTCTCTGTGTAACAGCCATGACTGTCCTGGAACTTGATCTGTAGACCAGGCTGGCTCAGATTTACAGAGATCACCTGCCTCTGCCTTCTGAGTGTTGGGATTAAAGGCGTGCACCACCACTATATGGCCTGAAAAAAGAGAGCCTTCATTACAACAATGCCCCCACACGATGGCCCGTGGGCAAACCTGTGCTGCATGTTCTTCACTGATGATTGGCATAAGAGGACAGAGCTCCTTGACTGGTGCCATCCTTGAACTTGGTGGTCTCGGGTGCTGTAAGAAAGCAGGCTGAGCAAACCATGAAGACCAACTCCATAAGCAGCACTCCCCCATGGCCTCTTCTTCCGTTCCTGCCTCCAGACCCTTGCCTTGAGTTTCTGAAAGACTTCCTTCCATGAGAGATTGTGATATGGAAGTGTGAGTGAGATAACTCTTTTCTTTGTTGAGTTGCTTTTGGGTATGGTGTTTTACCACAGCAGTCAAAACCCTAACAATGACACACCCAAAAGAACACAAGGAAGCTATGAGTAGAGAAGCACCAGTTTTGTTGTGGCTACTAAGTTGACCTTATACTTGTTATAAACAAATGTCCCTGTACTGCCTCTCAATTGCTGTTTTAGCAATTAGCATTCACTGCTCTGAGCTTATTAGATACCAGAAAGTGTGGGAGAGCTTTCTATGCATTAGCTCACTTACTTCTCACAGCCTGTGAAGGCAATACAATTATATGCCATTATACTAAGTAGGAAACTGAGACAGAGATGCTAACTACCTTGATCAAGGTTACAGAACCGGTCAGAGATGACGACAGGATTATTTAAACTTGGGCACCCCAACAGTACTGTCATGTGTTTGTTTTGTTGTTGTTGATATAGGGTCTCTCTTACTCTGTTCCAAGCTGACCCAGAACTCACCTTTCAACACATGCTGGCCTTTAACCCATGGCAATCCTTCTGTCTTAACCCTTCTGGTATTGGGATTATAGATAAAAGCCACCACACCCAGCTAGATTAGTCTTGATCACTATGTATACATGGATCTCGTGGCATTTTCTGGTACTTTCTATGTCTGATGGATAGTGTCTACATTTGTTACTCAGCAGCTAGTTTAGGCCTCATGAGGTTACTTTATTTCTTGACTGATTTAAGTAAGCCCTTCATTCAGGAAGGTAAACTGAGTCAGAAAAACCTTGAACTAGATGATTCAGGACATCTGTGATGTTCCTAAAACCCATAAAGAGTTCTAAGGAGAAAGCATTCCGACATTTTATAGAACATATGTATTTCTTAACCTTTTTAATATTTATTTATTTTGTGTGTGGCCATCAGAGACCAACACAGTTAGTTCTCTCCTACCACACAGGTTCCAAAATTAGAACTCAAGTTATGTCTGATGTGAGCAAGACAACAGTCCCTAAGCTATCTTGTTGGCCGCTTATTTTGCTTTTAAATATGGCCCATGCTAAAGTGAAACTCAAGGAGACTTGAATTTGTGGTGATTCCCTTGCCAGCCTTCTAAGTACTGGGATTACAGGTGTGCTCTATTATGCCTGGTTTTTATTTTTATGTCTGTTAGTTCTATAATATAGGCTCTTAGGTGGGGATATGACAGTAATATTTTCCAATTCCACACAGCCCCTGAAAAACTTAAGGACTTTTCCTTTGTGCTTGTTTATTTGTTCTTTGAGACAGCACCTTACTTATGTAGCCTTGGCTAGCCTGGAACTTGCTAAGTAGACCATGTTAGTCTCAAACTTGGAGTGGCCCTCTTGATTCTAGCTCCTGACAGCGGGAATTACAGGTCTGTGTCAATATATTCAGCTAGAATTTGATATTTAATGACCCATAATGTCACAGTAGATGATATCTGATTAGGTTGGTGTCTTCCAGGTACTTGGTCTTAAAAGAAAAAATGCTAGCTAATTTTATTGGTACATCATTTTTCACCAAAAACTTACCTGGCTAGGGAACTGTACAAATAGTAATCACTTTATGGAACACAGACTAGTTGCCAGAAGTATTAGCTTTGGGTCATAATTTCAATCCTCTGCTGACTGTATATAAAGTTTAGAGAACACACATTTTCTTGGGTATTAATCGAAGGTTAATGGTAATGATATTTTCTGTTAGTTTTCATTGAACAAAGTCTAGTTTCTTATCAACACTGTTTTATTTGATATAACCAATCTTTTACTGCTAATTAGCTTTAGAAGTTAAGAAAAGAAATCACATTAAATCGGAAATAGCTTGTCTACTAATCATTGAAGCAACTGACAAAATGGATTGTTCTTTTCACCAGTTCAATCCTTTTTTGTGTGGATACTGTATATTTGAAAATATAGAAAAGAGTAAGAGGTCTCTAAGTCATAACAGTGTTGCCCTTGTAAGCATGAAATCAAGATACGGTGGTCAGGAGTGTTAAGAAGAAAGGCACAGTCAAATGGCACAGGACTGCAGTGCCGCGTTTACAGTGAACGAGTGACCATAAGCATGTATAAATGTGTCGATGACTCAAGCAAAGGTAAGCCTGGAAGTTTCAACCACAGTATCTATTCACAGTTCACACCTACACTTCTAAAGATGACTCACATTCTGGGTAGAAAAGAATCAAGGTTTTTCTACACAAAGGTGAATCCACCATCCGTATTATCATACACTCAGAGAAAGCTCAATGGAAACTTGCTGAAGAAGCATCAAATTGCTTGAAATATTACCTTGACCTCATACAGTAGACCAACAGCGGTTAGTCTGGGGCCTTAGGAGCACAGCTGAAGTGTGCCTAGGAAGTATTGGGTTGAAGAGATCAACAGACCAGATGAAGAGAAAGTAGAGTGCAAAGGAGTTGAGAACCACAAGAATGAAGGTCAAGTCCAAGTTTAAGGTCCGTGGGAAAGAAGAGACAAAAGAATATACATCAAAAGGACTCCAGACTAGGAGCAGAGACCTCGGAGGTGTCAGAATCTGTAGGCAGGTTCCTTTTGTGCTGGCTCTGCTGTAGAGCAAGCAGGTCCTTCTGATTCATTATATTAACAATAACAAGGTACGGATTATTTATAGCACACCTCCCCTAAGTCCCACATTGAAATTCTAATTCTTAGTGTCATTGCATTAGAAGGCAGGGCTTGTATTGAATACTTGGTTACCAGCTGATGGTAGGTTCTGTCTGGGAAGGTTTAGGACTTTTTTGATATGGAGTCTAGCTGGCAGATATAGATACACTGTAGTGAGTCTTGAGGGTTGTAGATACCCTCTGTTTCCAGCTCAAGTTCTAGCTGTTTCTTGGCTGTTAACATGATATGATTTGCCTGACCAGTTCATGCTTGTGCTGCCATAGTGATAGCTGCTCCAGCCTTCATTCCTTCCCTGTGTCTTTTGAACCATGACCCAGAAGGAATACTTCCTCTCTTAATTTGCTTCTGGTCAAATACTTGATCGTAGCGATGAGAAAAGTAACTAACAATAAGGTAAGTAGTAGGTCATGGGATGAACCCCTGATGAATGGAAGAGGTGCCCTTACCAAAGGAGCAACCTGTGTGCCTCCTCCACTCTTTCTGCCATGACACAGGAAATCATCAGTCTGTAGCTGAAAAGAGGCCTGGTGCAAATACCTGACCATGGTGGCTCCAGGCTTGGACTTCCTCATTCCAGAGCTGTGAGAAGTAAATTCAAGTTCATTAGTCATGCAGCCCGTGGCAGCTTGTGGTAGCAGTACTGGCATTAATTCAATATTCTTATCATGACTTTTCTCTAGTGTCGGATGAAGGAATGAAATGTTTGGCAGAGAATTCTTCTTCGGAGAGGGGGTCTGAACTTGTTTCCTATTTTCCTCATATATTATATATTCTAAATTTAACCTAGCAAATTCCAACTAATGTAAAAATATCACTAATTGCATTATAGATAAAAAATATACTAAGCAAGAAGCAGAGAGTTAACTCTATTTTTACCAGTGATTGTGTGATATGAAAAAAATCTATGTGAAGGGGTTAGATATTTACTATGGGTTAGAGGGGCAGCCATCCAAGGGCAACTATGATCTTAGACTTCCCAGTTTCCATAGTGAAGATGTATATCTATCACAAATGTGGAAATATTAAATATTTTATGAACATATGCTATTTAATTTTCAATGATGTACCATGCTCAAAATCCGGTTTCCTTGTCTGAGTCTAGCCTGACTTCCCTATACTTTGAGCATAAGAAGGAAAGCATCATATAGAGACAAAAACAGTATTCCTGGGGGATAGTGTAAAGCAATCTGTAAAGCAACTGGTTGTGGGTTTGGGTCCATGTATGTGGACTCAGAGATACAGTTTCTTTTTTTTAATATTTGTTTATTATTATACATACAATATTCTGTCTGTGTGTATGCCTGAAGGCCATAAGAGGGCACCAGACCTCATTACAGATGGTTGTGAGCCACCATGTGGTGGCTGGGAATTGAACTCAGGACCTTTGGAAGAGCAGGCAATGCTCCTAACCTCTGAGCCATCTCACCAGCCCCAAGATACAGTTTCTTATTCCCGGCTTCTTGTTGTTATTGTTGCTACACTTCCTGTGGGATAAGAAAAGGCTGTACTACTGAGCCACCTCTCCAGTCTGAAGGGACTTTCTTCTGATAACTCACCAAATGAAGTTTCTGAACTTGGAAAATCGATGAACATTCTTTTTTCCCCCAAGCATTGAGGCAGCATGAGCAACCACTTCACAGGCCTGTTCACCCCTTCCTTGTCAGGAAGACCTGTATCCTTAGATACAGAGCTAGTTCCAGGACAGGCTCCAAAGCCACAGAGAAACCCTGTCCCGACACACACAAAAAAAAAAAAAAAAAAAAATTGAGGACTAGACCATGAGCTGTGTAAGTCACCAAGGTAAATGCTGGAAAGCAAATATTTTTAAAAACCATCTAGCTTGACTTTGACATTGAGGTGTACCTCATAAAATGCCAAGCTTACAGCTAATAATGGCCCTCTGAATTTTCATATTCAGATGGATTTTGTTTTTAGTGATAGGGATCAAACCAAAGGCCTTTGGCATGTGAGGCAAGCAGGCAACCACTGAACTATATCATTTGCCCCTGTTTTTGCTGGTTTGTTCTTGTTTTTCAGTCTTATTATACAGCTCAACCTGACCTTAGACTCATGAGCTCCTTTTAGGCCCAAGTGCTACAGATAACTGATTTGTCTATATTTAACAAAAAGGTGATATGCAGTAGAACTTGAAACATATAAATAATAGGAATCCCCCAATCTAAAATGTTATTAAGAGGAACCTAGTAGAGGAAAACTATCCCCTCTCTTTGATAGGAGGAGAATTAAGGCTGAAAGACCTGCTACCCCACAGCTGGTCAGCGGCATGTATACTTCTCCATCTACCACTCCGCTCTGCCAGCCTTTCCCATCAGTCTTCCTTCTATCATTAGACACATTATTTTCTTTGCAAAAGGGTTAATATAAAGTACCATTTCATAATGAGCCTTTGTTCTCCTCATGCCCCTCCCCCAAATATATCATGAAGATTTGTGTGTATGTGTGTGTGTGTGTGTGTGTGTGTGTGTGTGTGTGTGTGTGTGCTTGAGACAGAATCTCACAATGTAGTCTTTACAATCTGGATACTTACTATATAGATCAGACTGGCTTCAAATTCATAGGGATCCTCCTACCTTTCCTTCCCAAGTGCTGGGACTAAAGGTATATGCTGCCATTACCAACTAATCTTTGAAAGGATGAAGACACTGGCACAGTTCGCTGGCCTATAGGGTATTGATGCATTTCCCCACCCCACTTCCTTTTGCAGTGTTGGGTTTGAACACAGGGTTCTGTGCTTGCTACACAAAAGCTACTGAGCTAAATTCTCATCTCTAAAACATCTGTGTGTGTGTGTGTGTGTGTGCATACGCAGGTTTTGGATCTCCTGAAGCTGCCTGCTGTGGGCACTGGGAACTGAACATGGATCCGATGTAAGAACAGCAAGCTATCTTAATCACCGAGCTTTCTCTACAGCCCCAATCATTTTTTGAAACAGAGTCTCTCACTGAACCTGGAGCTCACCAATTAATCTTCATTGACTGGTCTGCAGGCTAGTGCTCCTGTGTCTCTTCCTCTTCAGAATTACAGGTAAGGCTTTACTTTCTGTCTGTTTTCCTCTTTTCCTCCCTCCTTCTCTCCATCCTGCTCTCCCTCCCTCTTTCTTTCTCTCTTCTTCCTTCCTTCTTTCCTTCCTTTTTCTCCTTCCTTTGGCCACCAACTGGGGACCAAATATTCAAATGACCCCCAAATGTGAAGGGCATCTCATTCAAAGCACCACAGAAAGCCTGGGACCTCTTTGAATTTCTACCTCCCTTTGTTCTTTTAAAGACAGAGTCCTCCAGGCTGGCCTCAGACTGGAAACTCTCCTAGCTCCACTGCCTAGCACAGGCCATCACCTGCTTTGGAATTTTCTTTTTCTTCCAGCAAGCCCTCTAAGTCCTTAAAGTACTGTCACGCTATTTGACTTTATTCCTTTGTGTATTTACAGTAATATTTTAATATACCACCACACTCCGGTTTCTGTTTGTACTCACAATTTAGAGTTTGCTTTCTACATCAATTTTTATTAAATTTTAGCATTGTAATATTTTTAAATGGTCCAACATTAGAAGCTGTATAAAAGTGAGCACTAAAGGAAGTCTACCTCTCGTCTACTTCATTCCCACAGAGCATTTATGGATTTCTCCTCCATGATTTCTTTTTTTCAGGTGTGTGTGTCAGAGTTAATACGTGTGTGTGTGTGTGTGTGTGTGTGTGTGTGTGTGTGCGCGCGTGCATGCACATTCAAATCAGGGAATTTAAAAATAAAGATGATTAATAAACAAAGCATACACAGATTTTGCACAATATCTACAAGATTGATGGTTCAAATAAAAAGAATATTTCATGTCCTCCTAAAGCTCCATGCAGTCTGTACTTTGCAGTTGATCTCTGATGGAAACCCTTTGGAAGTACTGAGTACACTTGCTTCTCCCTAGACATGAAACTAGAGTTGTAGCATTTACGCTAGAAATTTACACTAGAAATTATTAGATAAGCTTACTCAGGGCAAGCGGTTTCTGTTTTACTTTTCCATTTTTGTGTTCATTTAGTTCGTGGTACTAGGGATTAGAAAGACTGTTCTTTAAAAGTTCTTGTCAAAATTATTTTACTTGAGAGCCTTCCTGCAACAGCTGTACTATTAACCTGTTTAGAGTACTAAAGCATTGTGAAATAATTCAAAATATTTCCTAAGATTTCTTAAATTACATCTCTAGTAACTGGGATATTATCCACCCCTTTCTTTCTTTTCCTTTTTTTTCCCCTCCAACATCAAAATGTTATTCTCATCTTTATTATTAGACATGGTAGTGTTTTTACAGATTGGTGTTGTGTGTGTCAACAACATTAAAAGCAGTAGTGTCTTTTCCATTAATTCTTCATCCATGTTATTTTCACTATCAAATAATTGTGACTGGTGGGGGCGGGTGTTTCCACACACTGACCAGTGCAATATTGCAATTATAATTGAGGTGCCTTGCAGGCCTGAAAATGAATCTGTCAGACAAATAAGTTTATTTCCACTTATTCAAGTAAACAAAATAATTCATAAATTATACATTTACACAGAAAAACAATTATCTTTCAATTCCATTTTCATTTTTTTTCTCTTATTCTCTCTTTTTAAAACTTTTTATTTATTCTTTGTGTCTTCTTGGTCCCATTCACTTCCCTGTCCCTTTGTATCTGTCTTTTGCCCTTGCAACCTCTCTCCCAAAATAAGATAAAATGAAGAGAAAAGAAAGAAAGATTTCATCATGGAAGCTGTAGTGTGACCCACAGAGTCATACAGTAGACCCTCTAGTCCCCCCTTTGTATCTGTCTTCTGCTCTTGCAACCTCTCTCCCAAAATAAGATAAAATGAAGAGAAAAGAAAGAAAGAAAGACCTCATCATGGAAGCTTCAGTGTGACCCAGTGAGTCACACAGTAGACCCTCTAGTCCATATATCTTCACTTACAAGTGTTCATTGCAGAGTCATTGGCTGGCTCCAGGCCTCTGGCTTCTGTTATCAATACTGGGCCCTCACTGGGACTCCTTTGGTTATCCTATTGTTGCCTTGTGTGGCAGAGATCGTGTAGCTTTGGATCTGCGGGACCGGCCCTTCCCATGCTCCAACAGATCCTAGATGGAGCAAATGTTGGGTTGGGCCAACTCATAGCCCTGGTTCTGGGCCTAGTGGGTTGGTCAGCCTGCCAGCTCTCCCCCATCCTCACAACCAGCTCTCCATGGCTGCCCTGGCTAGTTCACCCTATGCAGCAAGGAGCAAGGAGGTTCTACTGCTTCCACAGCCTCCCAGTCGGCTCACCCACATCTATACCACTAGGGTCAGTTCTGCTTCGCTGCCCAGGCGAGATGCAGGAGTCACTCACCTGATTGCTGCAGCTGGTGAGGGGCAGGGCCAGCTCTCCTGCTCCTGTAACATCAGGGCCAGCTCCTTCACTTGCCAGAGTTGGTGAGGGGTGGAGGAAGTGGTATATCTTTCCCTCACCCACAAATAAGAGGCGGGGCCGGACCTCCCCCTCTCCTACCGACACCCCCACGAAAGAATCAGCTCTGTAGTGTTGCCTAGGCAAGGTGTTGGGCCCACTCTTCCTAGTATGGCAACTGGTGAGAGGCAGGGCCAGTTCTCCCTAGTGTTGCTGCTGGTGACATACGGCCCAACTCTGTGCAGACCTATCCTCTTGGCCTTCTGTGGTAACAGAAGCCACAAAAATGAATACCGCAGCTGCAGCAGCCTAGGCCCGAACATCACCGTGACTCCGAGGGGCAAGCAAGCCATCCACCTTAGCCTGCTCCTCACCTCCTTCCTCTCTCTCTCTCTCTCTCTCTCTCTCTCTCTCTCTCTCTCTCTCTCTCTCTCTCTCTCTCTCTCTCTCTCTCTCCTCACCACCCAGGGCAGGCTTCTCCGGGTAGCCATGGTGGTCTCCTTCTCCCACCCAGTCATTGTATTTTCATCTTAAAGAACTGAAGTAGTCGACAATTGACAAATTCTAGAAGCAACTATAAATGAAGGAATTGTAGCGTAGAACAAGCAAAGTCAAGTGCTAAGCACACAAGTCAGTGATCTACCGTGAACACTGGAACTGTTTGTTTCTTACCTGTCTCAATGCACAAAGTTTTGAATGAGACAGAATGGTTTGGACTGGGTCATTTTTCTCCAATAAAAGATGCTCTAACTTCTATGTTTAATTTTTTTTCTTTTTAATGCAGTCTCATGCAGCCTAGCCTGGCCTCAAAATTTCAATTCCTCTGTCTCAGATTCCCAAGAGCTGTGATTGCCTGTGTTCCCCAGCACAAGAAGTAGCCAGGATATTATTGGAAATAAATCCAGTCATTTGGTCTTGGGAGAGACAGTACAGCGGATGAGAGTATTTATTGCACTTGTAGAGGGTTCAGGTCTCAGTACTCATATGGCAACTAGGAACTAGCATAAGTCTATTTCCGGGGGATCAAAAGAAGCTCTCTTCAGACCTCTGCAGGCTCCTGCACTCACATCGGGCACATAAACACATTCAGGCACACACACACACACACACACACACACACACACACACACACCACACACAGAGTTCAGTCCTATGTCTTGGCTTTTGCTGTTAAATATTTTGCTACTTTTGGTTTCAGAATACTGCTTAATTTGAAAACTGATTAAATCAATAATTGTAAGAATAAAGCTAATATTATTAATAAAAAATACTACTGCCTCTGCCTAGTCAAAAGTTCAAGCCTACAGTGTCCTCCTATTTGGTTTGGTCTCCTTTGTCTTACAACCTGGCACTTGATACTTGGTAATTGTGTCTCTTAAAGTGCAGAATCCGTCACCCCAATTCTGGAGGCCAGATTCCAGAATGTGGTGTCGGAATATGTGCTTCCTCCTGTAAGCTCTGAGGGCAATCTGGTTTTATATTTTTCTTTTACTTTTGTGATTTTTCTATCAAAAGATGGATTGTTATTGGATATTGGTGCTTATCGATAGGTGACTTTATATATTCAGTTGGCAGTGTTGCCCGGATAGACATTACATCAATATTGCATTAGCAATTATAGAGAGGGAAGCAAGCAAGTGGATGTGCAGATAAGCTTTCCAGCTGTGCCTGTTTGTGTGCACAGGTAGCCGGGGGCTGTGAAGTCAGGAGAATCTTGATTGTGAAGTCAGCAGGGAGTGGCTGCATAGGAAGACCTTGTCTTAAAGGACAAATCAAAGGACCTTTGACCACAGGGACAATGTGTTAGGAAGGTTAAGGCAACAGCAAAAAAATACAAGCAGTAAATAGTTAGGAACTAAATTTTGAAAGGAACCCAAACTATTGCTGAAGATTAGGAAAAGGGAATAGCAACACAAATCTGTGAATATACAAAAACCCCAGAAAAATCAGTGAAAAAAGCCAGAACCATTCTAGAACACATGGACCACCAATAGAGGATTGTGCTATATTATTGTGAATTCATGATTTTATTCATAAACGGTGACAAAATGCCTGTTGACAGAAATCTAAGGAAGGTTTCTAATCTCAGTTTGTGGGTAGCTGTGATGGGGCAGGCACTGTGGCAGGAATGCTGGCAGGGTCTCCTAGATCCTGTGCAGTGAGGAAGCACAGAAAAGGTGGAGCTGCCCCTCAGCCAGCTTTCTCCCTTTGCTCTGCTTACTCTGCCTGGTGTGCCAGCCCCTGCATGGTGCCACAAACATTCAGGGTTTGTCTTTCGTGCTCAGCTAAACCTCCTCGCAGACACCTCATAGACACTCCTAGAGGTATGGCTTCTGGGTGATTATATATCCGGTCAGGTTGACACTGAAGATTAGTTAGCACAATGCATTTACTTTATTTTTATCTTCATCCTTTTTCTCATTTGTTGCACACAGAAGGTAACTTAATGGCTCTCCTGTTCATGGTAAGTTATTATCTTAAGGCCAAAGCCTCTCTTATATTGTGTGGAAGTTGTGCATACTATTTACTTAAGATCTCACTATGGAGCCCTAACTGGCTTAGAACTCACTCTGTAGATAGTCAAACCTCACACTCACAGAGATCTATCTGACTCTGCTTCCTGAGTGCCGGGATTAAAGGAAAGGGCCACCAGGTCCAATTATTTATTAATTTTTCTCATATCTTTTTTACATTTCCTTTGCCTTCCCAGAAGCCATCCTTGTGGGTAATAACACACATCTTATTATTTATATGAGATATAGAAGAGCATGTACTATTGGGTTTTTTTTGTAAATAACTTTAAACTTCTGCCAAATACAGAGTTATATCTCATTTCATAGCACATATTGTTCACTGGGAAGAATTTTTGAAAGTTCTCATGTTACTCTGGGATACATCAGTGTGAAGAATATACCCAGGACGGGCTCATCTAATTTGCATGGTTCTTAGCAAGATGAAAACAGAGAGATCTGTTTAAGTATTAAGAAACTTCAACACGGCAACAGAAGAAAATTATTTCGAAGCCTTGCTTGACCTCATATGTTATATACTCATGAAATACCCCCCTTTGAATCTAGAAAAATTTACACAAATGGTAGAAATTAAATACCACTGAAGTTTGAGAATGAAAAGATTGGTTGGTTTAGGTCAGCTTGACTCAAACTAGAATCACTTGGGAGGAAGGAACCCCAATAGAGGTGATGCCTTCTTCGTGGTAGCCTATAGATATGTTGGTATAGCATTTTCTTGATTGTTGGTTGATGTCGGAGGACACAGCCCCCTGAAAATGATGTCACCCTTTGGTTAGTGGTCCTGTGAGGTATAGGAAAAATAGCTAAACATGAGGCTAATGCAAGCCAGTGAGCAACCTTCTTCCATGGCCTGTCTCAGTTCCTGCTTATAGGTTTGTGTCTGGAGTTCCACTCTGCCTTCTCTTCATGATGGACTACAAACTGTAAACTGGAATAAACCCTTTCCTCCACGAGCTGCTTTTGGCATGGTGTTCACTACAGTATTAGAACACAAGCCAGGCCAGCTAATACAATGACATGTTACAAATGAGGAAAACCAATTCTCTGAGATGTAATTCTACATTGTGTATCCAGATTACTCCTAGCATGGTGGGGCACGTCCTTAATCCCAGCACCTAGGAGGCAGAGGCGAGCAGATCTCTGAGTTCAAGGCCAGACGGGGCTATACAGTGGTACTCTGTCTTAAAAATAAATGAACACTCAACTCTCCCCCAGCAACCTTATTTGCAGGAATTTATTCTGCAGCTATTATAATCATGCAAAATGGTACTAGTTCAAAGCACTGACTGTAGCATCGGTCCTACCACACAGCAATAAAAGCAGGGTGAGCATCCTCTGCTGAAGGCTCAGCCTCTATGACATGCACTATCCTACCATCCTTACATATCTTAGGACTGCAGCCGTGGTCTAATCTTTAGGAAACCTGGCCTGAGGATACTACTTACAAACGAGAAATGGAAAAGTTAATATCTTAATTCCAAACCTATAAGTACAGTTAAAGGATGTACAGAGCTCCCTTTTCCTGCCTCTGTAAAATGTAGCTGCCTATGTTAAGGTAACTTTTTCTAAGATGATTTTTCCCCCCCTGGGGAAAAAAAAAAGCAAAGCTTGTGGCTACAACCGTATGTATTATGTCATGTGCATACACCATGCACCCTCTCCGCTTTCCAGTAAATGAAATATTTGTATCTCCTGAGATGAGGGGGGACAAAGACCACTTTCAGTGACTAGGCTTTCAGTTGAATTTTGAGTCATAAGCATAAGGTACTTAATGCATAGATGTGTGTGTGTGTGTGTGTGTGTGTGTGTGTGTGTGTGTGTGTAGACACTTTAGACACAACATGACTTGGGAAGAAGAGAGCCATCGGTAAGGAAGGCAATAGTGACTTCTGCCAAAAGATGGTGGTGGTCGCATGGCACCGAGACTCTGAATAAATGCTGCCCCCCCAAAAATAGGAATCAGAAGGGTGATGAATTCCTACTCACATCTCCGTTCCACACTCTGTAGGGCTTGGAAAACTCGGTTTTAGAATCAATAATAAAGGAACAATGAAATTTTCAAAAAGTAAGGGAGAAAGAAATGGGAGAAGAGAGAGGAATTGGTGAGGGAAGAGAGACAATTCAATTAGTAGCTGCATGGACCATGGCAAAAGAGACGCGGGTGTTCTCAGTCTAGGGAGTAAGGTGGTAATTTTCTACCCCAAGTAGAAGAGACTGCTATGAGGAGGAGGAGCAGAATTCAGTTCCCTTTAGGACAGAAACCTCAGACTTGCTGACTGACTGGGCATGCCTGGGATCTGGGAAATGCAAACAGGTGACTCTCAGTGACCGCCTTCCAGGAAACAGCGGGGCATCCTCAAAGCCTGCACGTGAGAATTATACCTGGGTTCTTCATTTCCATGCCCTGATTTTCATCCTTAGGAAAGTAGGCCTTAGGGTACTACTTGTGATTCTAAAATGGAATAAGTAATGATTTAATTCCCAGCCAGTAAAGGGCAGTCCAAATGACAGGCTCCTCCATTTCCCCAGGGCTAGTTTTTAACCTGGGACGGAAATAAGCCACGTGTATTAAATCAATACAATCACTCACAGCTTTAAAAAAAAAAAAAAAAAAGGAAGGAAGAAAAAAAAAGGGCACTCCTTTGCTGAGTGTATTATACCAACTACTTCTTGCCTCCTTCAGATGGCCTAATCCTAACTGCCCCTCAGAGCCAAGCCAACTCCATCCTTGGATTTGATACCTTGAGCAACCACCCAAAGATATTTCTACTTTAATATAAGCCCCAAAACATTATGGGACATTTTACAATTCCATGCCACTCCCGTGCTTTCTCATCCTCTCTTTCTCAGTGGGGACAGTCTCTGTGAATCAGAGAGGAGACCAGACTAGAGACAATGGGACTGTGTGCCCATGCCCAGGCGCAGTGGGCCAGCCTCGTGAACTTTGCATGCATTTTGATCACACAGATGGCAAAGTCACTGCCCACTGAAACATTTCTGCTGCTTCTCTGGTGCCCACTGCCCACAGGCTCAGGGTTATGTTCTCAATTTTCTAACCATCGGCTCTTGAATCATCACTCTCCTCCTCAGCCACTCCTGTGGTCATAAACCCCTTTCAGTCCTCACTCCTTTCTTTTTCCCTTTTGCTCTGGAGACTACATTGGCCTTGACTTTGAGGCAATCCTTCTGCTTCAGCGGTCCAAACTCTGGGATTATAAGTGTGTGGCGTCACCCCCAGCTTCTCATTTTTTTCATTAAAAAAAAGGACTTCAATTTTGACATTTTCACATATGAATAACACACTTTTCACACACACAGTAAATCTGGATTATACGTATTAAAATATATATTTGTCTTTCTGCATATGGCTTACTTTGCTTAATGTTATGATTCTCAGCTGTAGTTTCAAAGTTCTCTCTCCCTCTTTCTTTCTCAAGTTTCTGGCTTACAAACTAATAAGCAGATGCTAGTGAATGAGGGGTTTAAGAGGATCTGATAAATTGAGATGTAGGACAAGGAAGCAATGGCTTTCCTCACTGGCCTGGAACAACACTGGAAGGTCAGGTCCTTTCCACAGTGATATTTTAAACCCCATTTCTGCCCCCATTTCTCTCATTTCAAAGAACAAACTGTGTTCAAAGTAAAATGGTTTTGACCTTGTTCTCTCACAGGTGCTTGGGATTGGAGTTTAGATTTTTTTTCCAGCGCTCTAATACCTCATACTTTTCACTCGTTGTGATTCTGTAATTCATTTGCCTTCAAATTCTGCTGTTTACCCCCCACACTCAAAGCTCCTTAGGAACAATCTCATTGTATAAAGCCTTACATTATTTCAGGGGCTGCTTAGGATCGTTCGTGATCAGCATTTGACTATTGTGAATGAATAGCAACCCGAGTTACATCGCAATATTTCAGGGGAACTGATCGGGCAGTCGCCAAGTCCTCAGACATCAGATATGATCGGTGCCAATCATGCCCCTAAATGCCCCGGCCTCATCATTTAAGTTACAGCAATTTACTTCACTAGGGTGAAGTCCACCTGCAACAGAGGCATCAAGCCTCAGATATAGTCACTGCTAGTATAGCTCGTATTTTATTTTCTCCTGGAATCTTCCTCAACTAGTCAAAGGCCCATCACAATTTTTGAAATTTTCATTCAAAAAACAAACAAGCCAGGGATGCCCCAATCCACAGTCTTCTATGAATTACAAACACATATTTATATTGAACTCATTTTTTTTTCCCTGTTACCTGATTCTTATCTATACTGGTTGTTCCTCGGCAATTCCCCTTTCCAAGAAAACAAGCGCAGATTCAGACTCATTCTGAGTTGAAAGGGATCCTGGGACTGTCATTCCACAAACGAAACAGGGACAATTTAGAGAATCCAGGTCACTTGGTTAGAGTAAGTAATGATTCCCAGTTCTGGGGGGGTCGGTGTGACAGTTCGGCGTTCTCCTCATAACTCCAAGTTTCTGATCCGTGATTCCTATTCCCAATTCTGAAAAATTTCCACTGTGTAATTTTGTCTGAGTATTTAAAACAATTGATGAAAACCAAAAGGGGTGGGATACACAGGCCGGTGATCACGTAATCCTTTACAGAATACAAAATCTTTACTTGTGTCCTTTGTCAAGAACAAGAAAACTCAAAGTTTAACAAAAGTTAGAACAGTGAGAATTTTAAAATGTTAATGTTTTGCCAGTATTTAGCGACCATTGAATTAAAATTACTGTGCCATGTTCTAAATCCTGTGGTTGGCCAAAAAAAAAAAAAAAATCCAAATACAATGTATGTAAGAGATAAAAACTAAACAAGAGTAAGAAGAAAATTCTATTCGTTTTTTCTGATTTTTGAATGAACATACAATTAACAAATTTAATAGCTCCTAGTATAGTATGAGAGAAGCAACTCTCATATGCTTGCATTGGTGGTTCAGTGGTAGAATTCTCGCCTGCCACGCGGGAGGCCCGGGTTCGATTCCCGGCCAATGCAATGTGAGATATTTTGAGATTTTCTTGGCGCACAAATCTTGTTTTTGTGAAATTATCAGCATTAATGAGGAACGGAAGTACGAGTTTTCTTTCCGAATCTTTCGTTTCACTTTCTCTTCGAGCAAACACGTATCTGTTTTCCATATTTTGTAGATTTTTCTTGGCCTTTTTGTTTTGTTTTTTATTTTTTGGTGTGTTAGTTGTGAGCAAAACGTTGGTAAAGATAGAAAAAAAAAGCTGGACCCTTTGCGGCTGCTTGGAGATGCCGGGGATTGAACCCGGGACCTCACACATGCGAAGCGCGCGCTCTACCACTGAGCTACATCCCCCAGCCTGCAGCAACGGTCTTAACAAGCATACTCATTCATGCAACTGAGCGCCGCTCCAGAGCGTAGAACAAGGATTTGGTCTGACTTCATCCTAGTACAAGTTTCTACGGCGCATTTCTTTCTTTGTGCTCTCGATTTAGCCTGCGCTTCTGTTGCCCCTGAGCAGGCCCCTTGCAGCGAACCAGCAGCTGAAATTTAGCCGCAACGCGAGTCGCAGCGAGGGCTGCTAGCCGGCTTCCCCGGGGTCCGCCGGAGCCGGGAGCCTTGAACAACCAGAGGGCCTGGACCATCCCGCCGCCCAATTCCTTACCGAACCCAACTCCGTGAGCCTACTGCGCAGGCGCCGGAGATCCCTGCGGCCTGTTGAGTGGTTACAGACCCGGACTTCAAGTCCGCTAGGGGAGGGCCGCTGGTGGTGGTAGTGGTGGTGGTGGAGGAGGAGGAATTGTGGGCACCACTCAAATGACTCAAAAACCTATTGCTGCATAGGCCTGTCTCTGCATTTAAGAGTTTTATAGATTTATCTAGGCATCCTGCACCTTTGGAAACCCCCTACGTCTCAGGAAAACCACATCAAAACTCCGTTTTACCCAGTGACTTTAACCTTCCTGCTCTGCCTTTTGGAGGACCAGATCCACAGAGATTCTTTAGATGGAGGTTATGGCCACTTTTTGCAGCTGAAGAATGATTTTGCTATTTGTTCTTCTTTTGCATGAGGCTCAGGCTGAAACAAAACCATGCTGTCCCCCTCTTGGTGGCTTAGGCGTGTATAAAGGATAAGTGGGGTAGGGTAGAGAACCTTCTCTAGATAGTCTTTCCAGTACTTTGATATTTACACCTTGGGCCAGTTGGATTGGCGGATGCACGTATAACTAGTTGATATGCATATAACTCTTTTAATGCCCTCGACATTCCCTGACCTAATCGTGCCTCGGCCCTAAAATTTCAGTCGGCTGGGAGCAAGCTAGATGATCCGATGGGCCGGCTATCTTTGAGTGAAGTAAGGTGTGTGTTCCTTCCAGGTGCATTTAAAACAGATTCCACTCCAGGAGGAGAGGCGTTGTGGTAGCTGCTTCTGATGCTAATGGCGGCAGGGTAAGTACCTGGTGTAGATGGGGCTGCGTCAGTTTATTTCCGTCAACCTGTAAGGCTGAGGCCAAAAGGCTGCAGCAGAGCCTGGGCCTGGAGTTGCCTCGCCCTTGGCTCGTGCAGAGGTCAGCTCTGCAAAAGGCAGAGCGGAAAGTAGAAATGTCAAAGTCACTGGGTAAACCACAAGCTTCATAATCACACCCTGCATTAAGAATAAGTAAATGACCATGTTTGCTCACAACAATTTAAACAAATGATAATTCCGATTCGGGTTTTTTAATGAGAACAAGTCTTACTTGGATCTAATTCAGCAGTAGAAAAAAGGAGTCCGGAGGAACAAGTTAGACAGCTATCAAGGAGGTCTAATGTAGACCTAAGAATGCCCAGGTGTTCCTTCCCAAGGCATCAGACACACATTTCTTAAGCTGATCCTGAATCAGAAATCGGAGGCAGATCCAGGTCTCTATCCCAAGGTTTTCACCAGGGAAACTGGGGGTGCTTGCTGTTGCTGGGTACTTGCTCTGGAATTCCTTGGGGTGCCTTTCCTTGTCTTCTGTCTGTTTTACAGGTACTACCTGAGACCTTTCCTTTCTCATAGTTCTTTCTCAGGTAATTCCACTTTTGTGGTTTCTAAGGCAGAATCTTAAATGTAGCCCAGGCTGGTCTTGAACTTTGGACAATCCTTCTGTCTACCTCCTAGGTGTTTGGATAATAGGCACATGCTGCTAGGCTGGGCTCTCGGTAACTCTGAAGATTTCAGATCTAAGTATAGGGAAACCTCATCTTAAATGCTACTCCTCCAATTCCACAGACCCCAAGTCCCTAAAGCATCAGTTCTCAACCTATGGATCTCGAAATATGTGTTTGGTCTTAGGAAATGAGACACCACTCAGTAGCAAAATTACAGTTATGAAGTAGCAACAAAAATAATTTTATGGTTTGGGCCACAACATGAGGAACTGTATTAAAGGGTCGCAGTGTTAGGAAGGTTGAGAACCACTGCCTGGAGATTCACCCGAGAAGGCAGATGCCTAGGCTCCAAACCAACAGGGACTGTGAAGCGGTATCACAGGTCTGGCTTAGCCCAGGAAGATAGCTTTAACTTATGGGACCATTTCACGACTGTGTTGATGGAGAGATGAAAAAAGAGGCGTGTTTCAGAAAACTCCTTGAACCACATCCATTTAGTATGCAAATAAACCTTGAGCCTCAGCAAGCTCAAGGTTTGAAAAGGCTGATCAGATATCCCTAACTATAGAATTTAAAAAACAACCAAGCTATCCAAACAACCACACTCTGTCTCCTATGCTCCTTACATCCCTTACATTATATTCGGTTGGAGAAAATTTTCTTATATTCCCAGATTTTTTTTCCTACCAAAAACCTGATACTGAGATGTATGCACACATGTGTACATGTTCACGCATGTGCATCGCTACTCTGAGCGCTCTCCCCACTCCCAATAATGTATACTGAACTTAGAGATAATAGGGCAGCTATTCATCTCCTGAGCTGAGATGCATTCCCAGTCCCCTTCTCACTTTCTTCTTCTGGGACAGGGTGTCACTCTGGCCCAGGATGGGCCATGGACTGTAGCTCAAACAGACCTTGCATTTTCAATCCCCCTGCCTCAGCCTTCCAAAAAGCTGAAAGCTCGAGCCTGTACCACTAGAAGCAACTCAAACCTCTTTCTAAAGCAAGCGGTATTTGTCTCTAGTACTGCGTTAACTTATCTTGTCTCAGCTCTGAGCACACATGATCTGGCAGGTATTGCTCAGCCCTCCGTTAGAGCCAGCCACAAGTTAAGGTGTCCGTTCTCGGTCCAGGAAGTGGACTTATTCCTTATTCCTGACCGTGCCTTGAAATCAATGGCACAGCTTTTGAAAAAAAATGCAGTTGTTTATTTGAGCCCAAACCTGGACCAACTCTGAGTTAGTGTCTCTGAGGGTGAGTCCAGCAGCAATGTGTCCATAAACACATGCCTCTATTTGATAAAGACTCCATGTATAATGTGATGATTTGGAATATATGCACATCATGTGAAGACTGCATTTTAATTAACATATCCTTCAAAGTTTACATCATGCTTTAGATCCCAGGGCTTGTTCATTTTATAACTGCAAATTTGTCCCCAGTGTCCAAGTTTCTCCATTTTCCTCACAGCCGTATCTTTTGAAAATTCTTCAGATGATTCCAATGTGCAGCAAAGGACCTAAAGTCGCACACCTTCCGTGTAAACAGGAGAACCCTAACACTAAGTCCGTGGTTCTCAACCTTTAGCACATATGAGGATCACTAGGAAGGCTGTAAAACTAAACTGGTACTTGCATCTCATCTCCAAATATTCTAATGTAACCGGTTTAGGGTGGCCTGGGCATGAGATGTTGGAAAGGCTTCCAGGTAAGTCTCATAGGAGCCAAAGTAGAGTATCATTGCATTCAAGCGCGTACTTTCTCAAGTTCTCCACTTGTGTGTGAACATCCAAGGCTGCCATAATTCTGCAAGTGGAAGGCTCATTGCCCAGAGCTCCCCCATCCCCACAGGAATTAGTGCTGCTGGAGGATGGAGCTGACTCATTCCAAGTTCTCTTCCTTATTTTCCTTAATGTAAAATCAAACTGGTGGAGGCAGGTGTTTTAGTGCTAAAGTTGAGCATCTCTTATTCTCGGGTTCTGTGTTCTCTACCCCACATTCTTATGAATGGATTCCTTAAGCAGGGCGACCCTGCTGATTTGCTGCCAACTCTGGGCTCAAGAAGGGGGCCAGGCAATGAGTGGGAGGGGTGCGATTTGCACTTGGCACGCGGTATGCTTGGTGCGTGTAACTTTCTGAGTTAAAATCCCGATTGCTTTTCTCAAGCAGCTTTTCCAAAACATTTTTTTTTTTGTTCCTTGGGGCCATAACCATTGGTGATTCTTCACCACCACAGTTAATTATCATTAATACCAATCTGAGGGCCAAGAAAGCTGCTGATTACATTTATTACAGAGAAAGTTAATAAACATTACTCTTTCCAATATGTATCCCAAAGTGAAAAATTATAGTGATCATGGTCTACATGTAGAGTCAGAAGTGTTCATCAAACAGTAAGTTAGATCTTACGTGGAAAGCTGCAGATTTAGATTCTAATCACAAGTAACTTAGAACAGAAGGAGTAATGTATTTAAGAGGGGGGGGGTTCACAAAAGTCTCATACATCAGGAAAGTGTCAATGGACACAGCTTTACAGAGGGTTATTTTAAGATTAGGAGGAGTAAAATAATAACTGTCTTAGTGTGCTATGAAACATTTTTCTGAAGTTAAACGATCTTTTCAACCCTAGGAGTTTCTGTAGTCTCTATCTCCCATCATTAGAAATGGAATGCTTAGTTTCTCATGGTTGTCTCTGATTGAGACTTGTCACCGCTAGGTATCTGCATGTCTGTGACATGTGTTGCCTTACAGTTCAGTGAGGACAGTGGTACAAAGAACTCCTAAGGGTAAATGGGCACACGGGATTCTACCGGAGGATAAAGGTGTTATGAAACTGGGTTATGCGATGGTTGCACAATGCAATAGACGTCCTAAAAGTCACATGATTGCAAGAGGAATGGATCGATGGCAACATGCAAATTGTAAGAAGAGGAAAGTATCTAAGGGATGGAATCCTATGGGAGGTTCCTCATACACACTGTGTTTTTATGTTGATAACAGAAATCTCTGAAGCACAGAAGATGGAGAGCAGATGACGACAGCAACCATTTCCCATGGATGCAGAAGGAGAGGAACGCATCTTTGGCAGAGATAGGAAACTGCCATTCAGGTGACATCTTACCCACGAACTGCAATAGTGAGTGATACCTGTGTTAGCTACTGAATTGAGTCCAGAGGTACATTGCAGTACAACAGAAACAAACATTCATGAGCGTTAGAAGTCCCCTGATGGAGGAAGGTCATTGGTTAAATAAAGAAGCTGCTTGCCCTGATAGGTTAAAACAGGAGGGAGGAGTAAACAGAGCAGAATGCTGGGAGGAAGAGGAAGTGAGGTCAGACTCCACAGCTCTGCTCTCGGGAGCAGATGCCTCAGAGAGACGCCATGCTCCCCGCTCCTGGGAAGATACACTCCCTGTAAGACCGGTGCTCACTAAGACCGGTGCTCACAGATTATTAGAGATGGGTTGATCGGGATATCAGAATTAGCCAGTAAGGGCTAGAGCTAAAGGGCCAAGCGGTGATTAAATGAACACAGTGTCCGTGTAATTATTTCGGGTAGAGCTAGCCATGTGGGCGGCCGGGTGCCGGGACGCAGCCCGCCGCTCCTATTTCTACAGTCCCCTGTGTTTACAGAAGGAGAGCAGCTGAAAACAAAAATCAACCCAACTTACCTCAACCTCATGCCTGTACCCCAAAGTTGTACCTTCCAAGAATACTGCTTGCCCTTAATATCTGCTCCTCATTCTACGGCAGGAGATCTTCTCACCCATAGCTGGCCTCATGGCCACAGAAAGCAGTTAAGGTCTTTATTATCCCAAGGCGTATCTTCTCCTAAAGACTCACTCAGAAACGTGATCCTCTAAGCCAGACCCTGATCTAATTCAAGCTTCACACAAGTGCAGAAAGAGAAAGAGGAAGGAAAGGAGGGCTCAACACACTAGCTCTGAGCTGGCTGCTTTGGGACTTCAGTGGCTGATAAATACTCACTGAAGGTTAAGCAACTCTCTCTGTTTTTCCCTCCCTCCCTTCCTTCTTTTCCTCCCTCCCTCATTTCTTCCCTCTCTCCCCTAAATTTTAATTCATAAAAAGGAAGATTGTCATGATTCTCTCTGGAAGTAAACACACAGAAAAATGTGGCCCATGTGACCCGGCAGACATCAGATATATGTGCTTGAAGCAGTGTTAGTCAAACTTTATAGATCAAAGGGGGAGGTGCGATTCTTGTCACTACTAACAAGGCTGGTGCAGAGAAGCCTACCAGCAGCCAGCAATTTATTTATTCCTCTCCTCCCCTCCCCTCCCCTCCTCTCCTCTCCTCTCTTCTCCTCTCCTCTCTCTCTCTCCCCTACCCCTTTCTTTCTGTTAACTCTAGGTAAAGAGCATCTACACTACTTTTTTGCTTGCTTAGCCTCCCAAGGAAAGGAAGCAAAGGCAATGTGCACAGGAAAGAAATAATCTTCCTCGACACTTCCTCTTGCTTTCTACTTAATTTGTCACTGGCCATAGCCAAATCAAGAGGGGAAAGTTACCACAGCCTGTCCTCTGAGTTCAGAAGTTTAACTGCCCAAAGACAGGCTTCCAGTTGCTTTCTTTTACTTCTTTTCTTTCTTTCTTTTTATTTTTTCTTCTTATGGTTTTTGAAGACACGGTCACTCTATGTAGCCCTGGATGTCCTGAAACTTACTATGTGGAATATGCTGGCCTCAAACTCACAAAGATCTGCTTGTCTCTGTCTTTTGGGTGTTTGGATTAAAGGCATGTGCCACCATGTCCCAATTCTCTTCCGCTTGAATAATATATATGTGTGTGTGTGTGTGTGTAAGTGTATCCACTGAAGCTGGAGTTAAGGTAGTCGTGAGCTACCCCACATATGGGTGCTGGGATCAAATACATCTTCCTTGCCCCGTATTATAGTCCCCCCCCCCCTCTTTTTATTCCGTGGTAGAGATTGAACTTGGGACTTTGAGCATTCTAGGTAAGCACTCTACCAACGTGCTATATTCCCAGACACTAAGTTCTTGAATTTTTTAAAACATTTATTTATTTACTTATACTGTTAAACTGAGCTCCAAGGGATCCAGTGTCTCTGGCCTCTGTGGGAACCTGCATATAGACCAACATAAACAAAATGGAAATAAGATCTCTAAAGAAAAATGAATGTTGTAGTGAGTACATTGGTTTACCTCTGTAAATACAGTGCTTGGGAAGTTGAGGCAAGAGGAAGAACAACATAAGTTTGAGGTTGAGAGGCCAGCCTAATCTACATCGTGAATTCCAGGCCAGCCTGGACTAAAAGATGAGACTCCATCTCAAAAACAAAAAATAAAACTGCAAATGTCATATAGAATCCCGAGGAAAAAATTCCATAGCAAATAAGCCCAATACATATATAATTAAACCACATAACTAAATATAATTATGCAACGATTACATAGCTATATATATGCTTTAAGACGACTATACAAATTTGCTGATGTAAGACATTTCTAATACCAGCCCACTAAATATTAATTGATTAAGACTATATAATGGATGGGAATTGTGAAAGAAGGAAGTGGTATCTAGTTTTCTGGCTTGAGAAATTATATACAAAGTGCTCATGAAAAAGAAAGCATTCAAAGAAATATATGTTTTATTTTTGAAGCAGGACCTGACTATGTAGTTCAGGCTGCTCTTGAACTGGTGATCTCCCTGCCTCAGTTGCCAAGTGCTTAGGTACAGGTGTGTGCCGCTGTATCCAGGTGAGTGTTAGTGGTAGTCATTAACTCCATTTCTCCTCTGTGCAGCTTGGAATTCAGCCATCTCTCCCTTAGGAGAGCTTAGGTAGATACTAACATGTCTTTGGAGACAAGAAGTAACATTTGAGCTGGGCATGGTGGCACATGCCTTTCATCCCAGCACTCAGGAGGCAGAAGCATACAGATCTCTGAGTCTGGGGCCAGCCTGATCTACAAAGAAAGTTTCAGGACATCTAGGGCTGTTCCAAAGAGAAACCCTGTCTTGAAAAACAAAAATAAAACATTATCATCATAATAAAAGAGATTTTGAAATATGTGTATGATCTTGAATCTGTCAGGCTGGGTAATAAATGCCTAAAAGTCCAGCACTCAAGAGGCTAAAACAGGAGGATGCTGAATTCCAGGACAGACAAGGCAGGGAGGGACAGTGCAGCTGAGAGGCTCTGCTATTGAGAAAATAGGGCCTTAGAAATAAAAGAGAGCATTGAAGAGGAACATCAAGAATGAACAGGAAGAAATAGGGAACCTAGAGACCAAGAAAGAATGAAAAAGGGGGGCTTCAAAGACAGGAAATCTGGATCATTTCAGAGATCCCTGTAGGAAGAGAAGGCTTTCAAAGGGTGGTTAAGGTCTGGGAATTGGTATCAGTGATAGAGTGTTGGTCTACCATATGAGAGGCCCTGAGGAGTCAGGTAGAAAACTCCAGACTTATTGTTTCCATGAGAGTGAGTAACATGAGCAACATCTGGTTATCTCCAGTGACAGCTATCACCAAAAGACTGAGTGCTAATTCTTCTAAGAAGTGCTCTGCAATTTACAGTGATTTTTATTTTCTGGAACAAGTCCCTGCCTTTCTTTTACTAAAGCAGATGTTTCACGTGCTTTACCTTTTAGTACCTACCTCCAAGAAATTTCCTTCGAAGCAAGTGCATCTGGATATAAGAAAGAACAAGAGGCACAGATATCTTTAACTCACCATGACCTTCACAAATAGTAAAGTTTCTTTCTATTTTATTTTTGTTCCTACCCCCAAATTTATTCATTGCTCAGTAAACAGATCTCTATTGAGCACCTACCACATACTAAGCCCCACTGTAGAATGGGACATCTCATAGCAACACACCTAGTGCCATTCCTATCCTGACCTCAGTTAAGGCCAAAGGATTAACATCCAAATGCAAAAGAATTATTTGCGAGACAAATGCGGGTAGTCTTTGCCCGTACATACATATAATCCAAGCACTTAGAAGGCTGAAACAGGAGGTTGGCCATGAGTTTGAGACCATCTGGATCTACATAGAGAGACCTGTCTCCAAAATAAATATAAATAACAAAGAAATCATCAACAGTGCGAAAGGATATGGTTGAAATTGCTGAGGGTTGTACATGAGCACATGGGGTGGGAAACTTGGTCCATATTTAAGGCGTCTGGAACAGTCTGATGAGACAAAATGTGAGCAGAAGACGCACAGGGGGAACAAAAGAGCATTCTAAACAGAAGGATCAGAATAGACAATGACTAAGAAGGCAAAACCATGAAGATGGGTTTAAGGAAGGAGAGAGAGAGAGAGAGAGAGAGAGAGAGAGAGAGAGAGAGAGAGAGAGAGAGAGAACAAGCGTGCACTGTAGTGTGGGCTATGAAAAGCAAGAGTTGGAACTGAGAAACAGGCAAGTTCCAGCTCATGCAAGGCCTGGGAAATATCGCAGGACCCAGAGAGCCCTATGTACAGTTCTGTAGAGGCAACAACCTAAAGTTTATTTTACAAAAATGGGGGCTGGTAACATCATTACGTGCCTGCTACCAAGCCTGACAACCTGCGTTGATTCCTGGAGCCCACATGGCAGAGAAGAGAACTGACTCCCGATATAATGTGTTGAAAATATAGAAAGGAGACTACTGGAGGCTTATAAAAAAAAAAGATTTGCTTTTAACTTTTTTTATTTT
>NC_022011.1:68871123-68976528 GCF_000317375.1 Microtus ochrogaster | reverse complement strand
ATATATATATATATATATGAGGTTTTTTACCTACATGTATGTAAGTTCAGCACATGTGTGCCAATGGAGGTCAGAAGAGGGCTTTAGATCCCCTGGAGTCAGAGCTACAGGTGATGGTGAGCTGCCGCGTTCTCAGGAAGAGCAACCAGTGCTATGAAACCACTGAGCCATCTCTCCAGTCCCAACTGGAAGCTTCTCAGCGCCCAGTAAAGAGTCCATTTTCAGAAAAATATTAATCTAGAGAGCTTACGCAGTCCATTATGGTGACAGCTAGCAAGATATGCATAAAACTTCATAGTGAATATTTATGGAAAAGACAATGTGTTAATATTTGCATTAAATGAAATATTTTATTAAATTTATTATCTAATAATAGGCCTGTGATGTGGGATGCTCCTCTGCATGCTGTGAATATGTTTTATTACCATTGTTTAATAAAGAAACTACTTTAGCCTTTTGCAGGGCAGAATGTAGCTAGGTGGTAAATCCAAGCAGAGATAGAGGGAGAAAGACGTCAGAGTCAGGGAGAAGATGCCAGCAACTGCTGGAGAAGCAAGATGTGAAATAACAAGCCACAAACCTCATGGTAAAATATAGAATAATAGAAATGGGTTAATTTAAGTTGTAAGAGCTAGTTAATAACCAGCCTGAGGTAATAGGTCTAACAGTTTGTAATTAATTTTAAGCCTCAGAGTGATTTATTGGGGAACTGCTGGGTGCAAGAGAAACCTCCAGGTACAGGTTTGCTATATTTGTGGCACAATATAGTACTGCTATTAAATATATCTATTGTGGCTTTCAGAAAATTAAAATAAATCTGCATGTGTGGTTCGCACTGTATTTCTGCTGGATGCACAGGTTCTAAACTTCAGAGTGGAAATGGATAAAAGCCTAGGAATACTGAGAAAGAAGCTGGGTTTGTAGACCTCACACACTCTTTTACTGAGGGCTTCTATTGCTGTGAAGAGACACCATGACCACGGCAACTCTTGTAAAGAAAACATTTAATTAGGTTGGTTTGCTTACAGTTTCAGAGGTTCAGTGCGTTATCATTTGTGGCACAGAGCATAGCCGTGTGCAGGCTGATGTGGTACTGGAGAAATAGCCAAGGGCCCTACATCTTGCACGCAACAGGAAGTTGACTTAGACACTGAGCAGTATCGTGAGCATAGGAAACCTCAGAGCCCACACCCACAGTGACACACTTCCTTCAGCCAGGCCATACCCACTCCAACAAAGCCACACTCTTAAGAGTGCCACTCCCTATGAGATTATGGGGGCCAATTACATTCAAACCACCACACATACCAACTGGGTCCACGGGGAGAAGCAAGAAGAAGGAATAAAAAGACTTTCTTAGTTCCCACTTGAGTGTCTCAATGAATGTAGAGAACACTACAGAAACCTTGGGGTAAGAAAGGCTTTGTTCTGCTTGTAAGATGAGAGAAGAGTCAGTATATTTAATGGAAGTAAAAGGTATCAGACAGAGGAACTCAGACTGTGCTAAATGTTCCTCAAAGAAAAGGAAGATGTAGTAGATGCCTTATAAAAAAGAGGAGGATAGGTGCTGGGCAAAGATTGTTAGAGACAATGGAATACAATTGTATGAAAATGATTTTATTTAACAAAAGAGGGAGGGAGGAGAGAGAAAGGGATGGAGAGAGAGAGAGATAGAAAGATACTGAGAGACAGAATGGGAGAGGTGTTAATCATGAGGGAAGCTGATTTATAAATTTTTAGCCATTCAATAAATATTAGTTTCTTTAAACAGCTTACATAGAAATCAATAAGTGATTTCATATTAGAATCATATTCTACTCTTCTCCCCACGAACACATAGCGATGGATCTGTCTTTCTCTCAACACACACACAAACACACATCTCCATACAAACAAACATGAGTCCAAGTTTTAAGACAAAAACATTCCTGATGATTTAGGAGAATTTTTATCAAGTTTTATGTTTTCTTTCCTTGTTGCAGATCGAGAAAAGATGGTCTTGCATTCCATTAACGAAGGAACTTCAGAAGCGTGCTAAAATAATAGCTCTAAAGGTTAAAGGCGGCCATTCCCAAGCCGAAGCAGCGTTGTTAGTAGTGGATTTTGATGCTGAAGACTGCTGAGTTAGGAGTCGGAAGACCTGGTTTCCAATCAGATTGCATAGTTTTCATTTGTGGTTTGGGAGACAAGATGCTTCCCTTTGCTGAATTTCCACCTTCCTGTTGTTAGACAATGGTGGTGGTTTTTACAGTTCATAAAATGAATCAGGTCTTTGTGAGGATTCAGTAGAAAAACCTGTCAGAAAGTCATCTGGAGCCTGTGCTATGCACGCGGAGTTTGCTATATGACTGGGCTCTTGCCTTCCCTCCAGTGAGGATGTTTTACTTTTGTTTTGACACAAGGTTTTACATTGTGGCCCAGGTTGGCTTTGAACTAGCTGCAATCCTCCTGCCTCACCCTTCAGAGTCCTGGGATTAAAACTGTAAATCACCACACCTGGCTAAGTAAACACTTCACTTTTTTTTTTTTAAATCATGACTGCTATTGTATTGATAAAATTCACTTTTAGGATTAAGAATGAAATTATAGAACTATGATTTTAAATTTTTTATTATTTATGTATGTATGTATGGGTGTTTTGTATGCATACATACCTGTGCATGCCCGGTGAATGCGGAAGCCAGAAGAAGGTCTTGAATCCCCTGGAACTGGAATTACAGATGGTTGTGAGCCAATGTGTGGGTGCTGGGAATCACAGCAGTGGCATAGCAACCAGTGCTCTGCACCACTGAGCCATCTCCCAAGCCTCTCGTATTATGATTTTTGATACATGGGCATTTGCTTATTGGTTACTTTTGAGTTTTGTAGGGTTTCTGTAAGATATTTTAAGATTTATTTTTCAGTGTAGATGATTGAACCCTCAGCTGGTGCTTGGTAGCCAGAAACACTAAAATAAATAGATATTAATTTGAAAGAAATCTACATGCCATACAATCCACCCCCTAGAAGTATACACAGTGATAGTTTTAGCTGTATTTAGAAAGTCATGAAACCATCGGCTTTATACCTGGGCCTGCTAAGAAATCCTTAGCCTCTGTTAATAGCCCAAACATTATGTGACTGTGAATGGAAAGAATCCCCTACATCTTCCCCAAGAATGAAGTTAGAAGCGACAAATCATCGCATCCACCACCTCCTCTGCTTTTGTAACACTAGTAGCCTTCTGCTCCATCGATGTCCTCTGCTTTAGGACAAGGCTAGGATACTACAGAGAAAACACCGATGGCACAGCATGGAATTTTTCACTTCCTGCAAGCTGGACAAGCCTTGGTCTTGACTGTCTACTCTATGAATCAGAAGATGTCCGGGAGGGGAAATGAATCATGATTTGGCTAGTTGGGAGAGTCCTCAGCTCCTCCATGAGACTGTTTCTAATTCAAAGGTCTTCCTCTGTTTTAAGAATGCAGGATCAATGCCGCTTCCTAATATCTTTGGGCAGAGCTGATTGACATTTCAGATTGTCAGCTTCCAGAACTCTGCTGTTGATTCAGTTCTATCTCTGTTTAATTAGAGCGGAAAGACTGTTAAACAGAAACAGTTCATTGTGCTCATAAAGGGAAGTGTGGCAGGACAATGGAAGCTTTGGAGAATCACAACTGTTTAGGCTGGTAGCTTAGATGCTTTGAAAAATCCATTTCTTACTCAGTGGGGAGAGAGAGAAATGTTCTAAAGAGAGCTTTACTGGGGGAATCTAGGCAATGCTCTTTTCCACTTTTCGCTGTGAGGGTTTCTGATTTTGTGGTATAGTAAATATTTCTTTTTCTTTATTTTTAAATATCAAACCAGCAAAACAATAGTGGTAGCTCCCTCATTATGGCCTTACCCCCAAATACACTCTTCTTTCTCTGAGTTGCCGTGGTATTTATCTCGGAAACAGAAAATTAACTAATACACAGCCCTTGACTTACATCCATACCCTCCAACACTATGGAATTAGAGTTAGAGGGAGAAGGGGCTAAAGAAATTTGTGAACACTGACTTCAATTCTGGATGCTGTCTGTTGAAATCGGGGCATTGTAAGGGTTAAGGGTCCAACCCTCTTCCTGTTCATCTTGAACTAGTTGGTCAAGAAGTGAATTTTGGGTCAGGGGCTAATATCTGTGTTCATACAACAAAAGAAAGCTGACTGTGTGAGTTCATGTGGCACATTGTACCAGGATTGGGATGAATCAACAGACAGATAAGAAAGGAGTCTTCAATCACCCAATATAATGGCACGAATATATTAGACATGGAAGAAGACAAGGACTAGGTAGAGTAATGGTTTGCTATAGACAGACAATCGTGTTTCACTTTCTTTCTTTCTTCTTCTTCTTCTTCTTCTTCTTCTTCTTCTTCTTCTTCTTCTTCTTCTTCTTCTTCTTCTTCTTCTCCTATTCCTCCTTCTCTTCTTCAAAGAAAGGTTTTTTATTTTTAAATTTTAATATTTATGGAACCCAAGTTAACTTTGAACGTTCTATTCTATTGCTTCTGCTTCCTGAGTGCTGGAATTGTAGCTGTGTGTTAGCATACTCACACCACTTCCTCTAAACCCTTGAAGAGGATCAGATCAATCCTTTCTTTTTAGATAAGAAAAAATAGAGGCCAAAGCTAATAGAATTTAACTAGACCTTTTTTTCCCTCCTCGGTATAGGTGGTTACACCTATAAAGGAAGTTGTCTCTAATAAAATTTACTGCTAAATTAAATACTGTGTTCAGGGTAAGAATCTAAAGGCATGATGAAGAAATCCTTAGCCTCTGTTAATAGCCCAAACATTATATTTTAAAAAATCATGAGGTTAAGTGAAAGCAGAGGGCGGGCTATATCTTAAAAATTGGTTATTTTCCACGCTGTTAAAATCAAAGCAGACCACAGGTAATGTTTAAGATTGGTTGTTTTCCTCTGCTGTGCACACGACTGTCATTTTAGTCTAAAGCTCAGTTCAGACTGTCTATGGATGCTTTCCAGACTCCAAAGAGCTCTATCTGGGGACATCACTCAAGGAATTGGTAGCATTTCTCCATATTCGTAGCCTCTTGTTTTGAAGCTCATGACCCCTCAGTAGTACCGTTAGGTATGACCTGAGGCGTCCTGAGTGCCAGGAAATACCTTGTCATCACACTCTTGGCAATTTTTGGTTGCCCATCAGCCACGTCACAAATAGCACTCAGTTTTCCCAGTCAGTCTTTCCAGGGACCCGATTCACCTCTTTCTGTTTGGGTTTCCATACTGACATTTAGAAAAACAACAGTCACTCAACTCATAGAGCCTTTTCTCTATGTGCTGTACTAATTTTAATATTGACTTTCTCCTAAAAGCTCCAAAACATTTTAAGGATCCCCCCCCCTTTTTTTGCAAGATTAAGCTTCCAAGCTTGTATTTTTAAAGTGCTTCCAAATTTTTTTCTTAACATATGTTGCACGAAGTCTGTCCTATTAACAGAACTAAATCCTCTTCCAAATAGTATAAAAATCCAAAGATTTAGCCTTTCAGATAGCATTTCTAGGCTGTACAATTGCTTTGAGCTTTGTGTTCAGTTCCGACCATCTTGATTAGGTTGGGTTCTCCCATGTCTCTTGTCTAGGAGTCATCAAAGATTCTGAGCACAAATCCGTTTCGGAAACACTCAGTTTGCTGTCTCTCTTGGTAAGGACACTATGCATTGTGCCCATGAGGACAGAAAAAGATGTTTAAGAAATGAACACAGCAATATATCACTTGATTCTAACATTTTTTTTTTAAAGCAGTTCTCCTTTACATCCCCCTCCCGCTCAGGAAACTCTAAAATCACAGGATTTGATAAATATGTGTAGCAAATTAAGGATTTTCGAGAGGTGTTATGTGTGTGTGATTAAGCACTTTGATGCCGGAAACACAATGCTTCGGCTTGGAGCTGAGCTTTGCCACTTCCTTCCTTCTTCGGCAACCTTGAGAAGGTCATTAGTCTCTCCATGCCTCAGTTTCTAAAGAGGAATGGCAAAACAGAAGTGAAGATAAATATCAAGTATATGCAAATCTATTTGGACATGCCTAGTGCACAGAAGTAATAAGTATAAGCAGTTTCTATATAACTGCAAATACCAAGGATAACGCTACCATAGGACACTGCAAACAAGGGTTTCCCAGGACACAGGCTATTTGGGGGGAATTCGAGATAAGTTCCCATACATTTTTATTCAGTGCCTTGAAGTTTTATCTCACTATTTATTTTATTAGAATTGTTATGAATTGTAAGAATTTTTATTTCTCGCCCTGAATTTCAATTGCCTCATAAAGAAATGAGGTTACAGTAGGAAGTAGTTAAGGTCCTTCTGTGGCTGTTACTTGTGATTTTATATGGATTTGGCATCCATTTCGCGATAGGTGTAGGAATCAAATGAGATCTTTTTGATTGGCTTTGACGAATCTGGGCCTTTGAGATGCTGGGATGCTGCTGTAAGAAGTGTTCTAGAAACTCCTGAGCCACCTCTAGGATAAAGTGTGGGAGAGGGCAGGAGTGCAATGCCGTCTCCTCGGAGGACCCTTCATAAACTCCAGCCAGATCTTTTACAGACTTTTGGCAAGGCTTGAAGCTGAAACAAATACCCAAGAACTCATTTGTGGTGACGAGTTCTTGATTTACTTCACTGTGGGTAGGTTCCGGAGTTCAATTCAGGCTGGGCCTGGTGGCGCACACCTATAATCCCAGCAGATTGGTAGCTAATGAAGGAGAACGTTAATCTGAGATCCATAGATGCTGTATCAAAACCTAAAAAATTCAGTTTTGCTAGAAATGAGTCAGATAATATGAAAAATATGATGATCTAAAAATTTCATTGTCTTATTTAGTACCAAGACTTCCTTGGGCTGTATATAACCCTGGATTCCTTATGTTCTAAGCCAAATATAGTGATGGTTTGCTGTGTCACGTTGTTGTCTAGCTCTTCTGTCTAGGTAAATCTCACTGTCCTAAGCAGGCATTGGGGACTGGCATGCTTTTTTTGTCTCCATTAGCATTTTCACAGCATGGGCTGTGGATTGAACCCTACTACCGCTTCACAAAGGGATCTCGGTGCTTACTCCCAACTCATAGCATGTTATCGCACACACTGTCGACAAGCCCGTTTCGCCGTTAATCTGCATGCATGGCATGGCAATAGATCTCCCTAAGGATGGTATCCTGTGTGTGTTCAATTATAATCCTCGCCAAAGGTCAACTCTCTGCTCTGGGAGGCCCAAGAGTATGCAATTCTAGGAGTTAGGCTATTGTAACTCCTTTCTGAAATGCGGTCCCAGTATAACTTGGTTTGCCACACTCAGCTTAAAACACACACACACAGAGACACATGCACACACATATGCATGCACACACGCAGTTATTGTAATTCCTTTCTGAAATGTGATACCAATATAACTCAGTTTGCCACACTCGGCTTAACACACACACATGCACACACATGCAAACTCACATACTGGACAAAACAGACTAAGAGGATTCAAAAGGGAAGAGAGAAGAGGCTTTTTGGTACCACACATGTCTTTGAAAATTGTATTTTCTCTTAGTCTGTTCAAGCAGAATAGGATAGGTTGTAGCTATTTTTTTTTTCTGAGACAGGGTTTCTCTGTAACTTTGGAGCCTGTCCTGGAACTAGCTCTTGTAGATCTGCCTGCCTCTGCCTCCTGAGTGCCGGGATTAAAAGCATATTCCACTACTGCCTGGCTAGGTTGCAGCTTTTAAATAGCAGAAATGTGTTTCTTATATATTTGGAGCTGAGAAGTCCAGTACCAAAGCTTCAGCAAATTTATTATCTGAGGAAGTTTTCTTTCATGGTATGCAGAAGGCAGCTTCTTGCTGGGTCCTCAGATGGAAGAGGAAATTATTTCCAGGTTTTACTTTTTACATATGACTAATCCAATTCATGAGGGTGCTGTCTTTATGATTTAATCTGTCCCCATGGTTCTCATCCTTCCTAATGCTGTGACCTTTTAATATACAGCTCCTCATGTTGTGATGACCCCAACCATAAATTATTTTGTTGATACTTTATAACTGTAATATTACTACTGTTATGAATTGTAATGTAAATATCTGATATATGACCCCCCACCAAAAGGGTCTTGGCCCTCAGTTTGAGAACAACCGCCTCTTTATGCCATCATACTGAGAGGTAGGATATCAGCATATGAATTGGATATCATAGGATATTAGCACAAATATTCAAGACACAGTATATTCATAAATGATGCAAAACCATGCTAAAAATACAAACATTAGCTAAACTATTTACAAAGTTGTGAGTTGCCTGGAAGAGTCATTATAGCTCCTGTTCTTTCCTCTTTCAAGAAGTTGCATGCAGCAACAACATGGTCATTTTTATTGCTAAGAAATGTGAGTTATGAGTTTCCACATCTTTAAAGCTCATATTGATTACCTGAGTCATTTTTTTAATTGGGAAAGACTAATAAAGCATCTAGTGGTAGATATTATCTGTCAGCTAAGACAAATGAATGTTTATGTGCTAATTATGCTTAAGATACAAGTATAAATAACTTTGCCACAAGTATGTAAAGCAAGTATCTGCAGCATACTGAAAATCGGAGGTGATGTCTTGGTATGATTTCACTTTTTCTCCTTTGCTCTCTTCCCCCTGATTCCTTTCCTTCCTCCTCCCCACTTCCCTTTTCTTTATTTAGCTCTATACTTTTCTATTCTTAAAACTTGACTAAGTCTGGGCAAAGTGGCACATGCCCATGATCCCAAAGACTAAAGCAGGAATAAGTGAGTCCCCCTCATAGCCTGAGCTACACAGCAAGCTATACAAACCGTTGTAATAGTAGAAAGAAAACCTAAACAAATATTTCTCCCATAATGCTCAAAAACATTTAGTGGTGAGAACTTCATCTTAAAATAGATTATAAACATATATAATTTAATGGATAACATTAATATGTATACAATAGATCCAATAAATACATTAACTTTAAACATTGGTTATTCTCTGTAGCAAAATAAGAAGCTTTTAATTCCCTTCTAGCTTTCTATGTACTTCAAGCTTCAATAGACATATTTTTATACTTCTAAATATTAAGCAAACATCATTTCCATTAAAAGCAACATCGTTGGCTTATTTAAATTTAATACAAGCCGCTTTATGACAGGCAGCAAGGCCAATGAAAGGGCTGGTATGTGGGGAGACAAAAAATAAGAATATAAAATTTAGTCTATGAAAGAACTTGAGATAATTTCCAGAACTGTAACTTTCCTCCTTCCCATTTCATGGAGTCTCTTGGATTTGGTGGTCTAGCATCTCCAGCTTCAGGCAGGGATGGGCTCTGATGTGTCCAATGAGGCCATATCATCCTTTGGCATCCGTATTGTTTCAGGAAACCACCCAATGCATTCCTGGCTGTGTTCACTGGCTCAGAAGCTGGCCAGTCTCCTTAGGGCTGGAATTTCACTCCTTCCATGGTTGAAAAAATATCATATTTTCTTACGGTATTTGTTGTTGCTTTAATGAAACATTTGTGGGTGGAAGTATTAACTGTGGAACACAACCGTGATTTAGCACACAACCGTGGAGGTTCAAGAGCATAGCTCCCACATAAACTAGAGTCTGGTGCGGAGAGCCTTGTGAAAGACAGTGTTGTTGATGGCAGGGTTATGGGGTAGTAAGTTGGAGAAAGATCACATGGCAAGACTGAGGGTAGAGGAAGAGAAGACTGAATCTGGTCTTTATTATAACAATCCTCTTGCACAACTAACTAGAGTCCCAGGAAGGCTATTGCTGTTTCTTCCAAAGGGCGATGCCCTCGGGGACCTACTGACACCCCACTTGGCCTACCCTGTACAGTGTTCACATCATTCCTCCAAATTCAGACTGAGGATTGTTCTTCCAACGTGAACCTTTGAGAGACAGACCCACGGCCCAACCCAGCGCTTACTGTACAGAAGGCTTGACCTGAAAACTGTCCAGAAAGCCATCTAGAAACAAAACGTGAGCATAGGAAAACAGAGCCACAGTTGAGCTCAAACAGTGCTGTTACCTATCACAAGATGTAGATATTTCCCTGGCTGAAATAGGGGGTTGCTATTGCTGATTAGGCAAGAGGAGTTAAGGTTTGTTGCTAAGGAAGAGAGAACAGTTTTTTCACAAAACCGTGGTTTTTGTTTCTTTTTTTTTTTTAAGTTTAAATTTATTTTACATACCAATCACAGTTTCCCCTCCCTTCTCTCCTCCCGTTCCCTCCCTCCCCCCTGCACCTCCTTTATACCCCCTTCCTATTCCCTGCCCCCAGAAAGGGTAGGGCTCCCATGGGGATTCAACCAAGCCTGGTTTATTAAGTTGGGTCAGGACCAAGCTCCTCCTCCCTGCAGCAAGACTGAGCAAGGTATCCCTTCATAGGAAAGGACTCTAAAAGGCCAGTTCATGCACCATGGACAGTTCCTGATCCCACTGCTAGGGGCCCCATAAACAAACCAAGCTACCCAATTGTCACCCACATGCAAATGGCCTAGATTGGTCTCATGCAGTCTCCCTAGCTATTGGTCTAGAGTCCAGAGTCCTTGAGCTCCCATGAGCTCAGATCAACTGTCTCTGTGGGTTTCCACTTCATGATCTTGACCTCCTTGCTCATATAATCCCTCCTCCCTCTCTTCAATTGTGCTCCCAGAGCTCCGCTGGTGCCCGGCAACAGCTGAGCTCCAGAAATTCACACTAGAAGTGTTCATCTTGGAAGAAGGGAGAAGTCACAGAAAGTGTCAATTCTCAAAAGCATTTTCAGTGCCCCACCTGGGCGCATTGTAATCACTGTGAGCAGTCCCATAGAAATCAGTGGATCTGTTTTTAGAATGTAGCCTATTTCTAGGCCCCAAATATGATGGTAGATTCTCACAAATTTACTCTTGTAACTTGAGTTACACGTGATTTTCACCCTAGCTTTCAGAGCCTCTGAAGTACGAGGTTCCCTGGGCCATTCTGAAGACAAAACCACAGCAAAACTGGACAACTGTGGGCAGCAGAGAAAAGAACTACCACTGCTCCCCAATACCATCCTTTGGGTGTGTGTGTGACAACCATTAGTGAAGAAAGAGATCAGGAATTCAAAAAAAGCAAGGAGAAACATATGGAAGGTCATAGAGAGAGGAAAGGGAAGAGAGAGATGAAATTATTTTTGTAATCTCAAAATATAAAACAATTTTTAAAAAGGAAAGAAGGGAAGGGATGAATATCACTAGATAGTTGTCAGAACAGAGAACCAGAAGACACATCGTACTGATCCGTGTGGGTGTGGAGCCTGTGGTGCACAGAGAGGAATATTAGACCACTATAAAAATGTTCTGGTGAAAGAATGCAAAGAAGACCTACAGCCACAGAAGCGAACCCTGTGTCTCCCGGGACAGACCATCTCCAGCGTGATTTCTTATCAGAATTACCTGGGGTGCTTTTGAAAAATGATAGTTGCAGAGCTTTTATGTATTACTGGGATAAAATATGACTGATTTTTATTTGTATATAAGTTATCACAGTGCCCAATCCCAGCAGGCATTCCCTGGGAACCCGCTGCTCACTTCAGCCAAGGATCAGAAGGGAGGGGGGTAGATCTTCATCTCCAAACCCATCATATTTGGGGCTTAGAAATAGGCTACATTCTAAAAACAGATCCACTGATTTCTATGGGACTCTCACAGTGATGACAATGTGGCCGGGATGGGCCACTAAAAATTCTTTTGAGAACTGATGTTTTCTGTGACTTCTCCCATCTTCCAAGATGAACACTTCTGGTGTTAATTTCTAGAGCTCGGCTGCTGCCCACTGTCGCTTTTGCTCTTCTCTCCAGTTCTTTCTCTTTTCCCTCCTCTCCCCCTCCTTTGTACTTTGGCAGTCTGCCACTGACATTTTTGTCTTGGCACCTGTTCTTCAACTTCTCAAGGAGAGCAGATCTGATTGTGTTGTTTGTCATTACCAAACAAGGCTTGTTCATATTGGGTAGGTGTTGGCTCAGGTACCAGTGCCTTGGCTTGGATGTTGGTCCCTTGGCTTAGTCACCAACCATCAATGTGGATGGACTGGTTTGGCTGCAAGCACTCAGCTCAGGAGAAGCACAGCTCCTAAATCTTTGGAGACTCCATAAGTCATTGAGTTAGATAAAGTTTAGTGAAGAGCTAAAGACAAAAATCTCTGAACAAGAGATGGGGGGAGGGGGTCTCACAAGCAGCAACTTTTTCCATTTTCTGGTACAGTTGATGGCTTAAAATACCTAGATTTCCTTTTTACCTCCTTCCTTCTCTCCTTCCCTCCTTCCCTCACTTCCTCTATTTCTTTCCTCCTTTCTCCCCACTTACTTATACAATGAAAGCTTAGAAAGATATTCTATTGCTTCTTTAATAAAAATATTAGAAAAAGAAAAAAAAAAACAGGACCACCAGAACTTGACGCCCCACTTCCACACGGCTTTTATGACATGACTGTTGTTAGCCTCACAGTTTCTTCTCACTGCTCTGGCTGTGTATGATGCCGAGCTCTAACTGTTTACCATTCTCTGGTTGCTCCCTACACTTGCAGAAACATCTCTCCTCCTGTTCACTTTCCAAGGTATATTAATTAGCCACCTTCAAGTTGAATTAAGACTCAACATGAAACCTTCCTTCCTGAAAGCTCTTGAATGTGTTTGGTAACTGTTTTAGGGTTTCTATTGCTGTGATGAAACACCATGACCAAAAAGTAAGCTGGGGTGGAAAGGGTTTATTTGGCTTACACTTCCACATTACTGATAATCACCAAAGGAAGTCAGAACAGGAACTCAAGTGGGGCAGGATCCTGAAGGCAGGAGCTGATGCAGAAACCATGGAGGAGTGCAGCTTACTGACTCGCTCAGTTGGCTTTCTTACAAAACCCAGGATCACCAGTCCAGGGGATGGCACCACCCACCACGGTTTGGGCCCTCCCCCATTGATCATTCATTGAGAAAATGCCTTACAGCTGGATCTCATGGGGGCATTTCCTCAACTGAGGCTCCTTCCTCTCTGATGACACTAGCTGTGTCAAGTTGACACACAATGCCAGCTAGTACACTAACCTACTATAGTGTATTCTATTTTTGACTCGTTCAATAGTTCTCTCTCTCCCTCTTGTACTTCCTCTTTTTAAGATAGGGTTTTACTGTCCATCACATACATATTAGCCCGAGTCTCACTCTGTAGCTCAGGCTGGGATTGAACTATGTAGTCCAAACTAGATGATCCTCTTCACTTTCCCACCGTGAGTAGTGGGATTATGGGCCTGCCCCTCCGTACCTGGTTCAGCATTATCTCCCTTTGTAGCCTTCCAAATAGACCCTCAATTTGCTTAGAACTTGGACTAGAAAATTCTCTCTGACTCTTGGGGAAGCCACTTATAGCAGTTGGTCTAGGAACTCTCATTGGCAGATTGTAGCCTGTGGGACACAAAGAGAAGTCTGTCTGTTGGAGGGTTCTTTTCTTAACCAGATGACATCACACAAAAACAAATTCCTTAGTGCAGGGCAAGCCCTGGTTCCTGTGCTTGGATATTACCTTTCTGTAAGAACAAGGGATGCAGATCACTGCAATGTTGCTACTATCATTTGTCTGATATGGAAGCCGGTCGGGTTGCACATGTCAGCACTGTCATTGAATCTCTGCCTGAATCTCAGTCCATGAAAGCCACTATTGGCCGCTTTTTTCCCTTGACTGCAGTGGAAACCATTCCTAACCATTACCTCTTTTCTGTGAACAAATTCAGCCACTACAGAGCTCCTGTCATCTGCTTGGGATCAGGGCTGCCAGTGAGCAAAAACATCTTCACTCTTAAGCACTGCCACATTATTGGTAGCAGGAAAGCATCTATAATTGAGTATATTTGGACACACGCTTGCTATGCCAATAAAAATAAGGCAGCTACCCTGGCACAAAGATCTGATGCTGTCATTGAGTGATAGAGATTAGAAGAAGCCCATACTGACCAGGCAAATTGTCTTTGCAGTATACTGTCTCCCTGGAAAACAGAAAAGAAAAACTTCTTTCAGCTCAGTAGAAATAAAAATAAGTTCTAGTCTAATGATCTTCATAGTCTCCCAATAAGACAACCAAACCGCACATTATAAGAGCCAAAAATCATCCATCATCAGCTATATATGTTTCTTGGTCTATATTATTTCTGTCCCAGACACTGGAAGCCTGGACTTATCCCAGAGAAGAGAGCTGTCATCCTGTCACATGACTGCATTTGGCAAGTCTTACCAAGAAAGTTTGGCAGATCCTAAGAACAGGACTAACATATGTTTTATATATGTGTGGGTAGGTGTATATATAGCTATCCATCTACATACATATATGTATACTTATTTATTTATAAGCCTAAGTTAAAGTTAGAAAAATTAATTTTGCATATGGATAAGCCCCACAGATTAGCACTGCTTTAGAAGGGATTAGTAGAAGCCTAAAAGCTATCATTTTGATTCTTTAAAAGTAAAAATGCCAGCGTAAAAGTTAAAAGTAGACTATCATGCTAATAGCTTTTATCTTTAGGTTATTGCTCATTTTTAGTTAGCAATGATTCATTCATTCATGCAACAAGTGTTTATCAAACACCAGCTAAAAAGCCGCACAATTCACAGAGACCTTTGCCCTGAAGAGCCCAATGATCTGTAGTATATAGGGAATGGAGTCTGCCATTCATGTAATCATTCAAAGATCATCACTGGTGGCTGGTGGCTACATTTATGTGGACAGAGAAGACTTTTCTGTGAAGACATTTAAGCTGAGCCCCAAGAGACCATAGGAAGAGCATTATCAGGTGGAATCAAGCATCTTTCTTTCCTCTCTCTCTCTCTCTCTCTCTCTCTCTCTCTCTCTCTCTCTCTCTGTCTCTCTTGGTTTTTTGAGACAAGGATTTTCTGTGTAATAGCCTTAACTGTCCTGGAACTAGCTCTCATAGATCAGGCTGGTCTCAAACTTACAGAGATCACGCCTATGCCTCCCAAGTGTTGGGTTGAGATTAAAGGCGTGTGCCACCACTGCCCAGCTCAAGCGTCTTTTTGCAACTATTGTTACTATCATTAACAATTATGCTTATGAGTGGTGTGGTGGTGCTTTCCTAATATCCAGAACTCAGGAAACAGAAGGAAGATTTGAGTTCAAGGCCAGCCTAAGCTATATATAAAAAGCCCTGCCCCCAAATAGAAAATAAAATCAAGGACAGATTACTGTTTTAATAATGAATGCATACTTGGCTCTATGTACGTGTGAATACACTCAGGAAGGAATTAAAAGTGGTTTATAATGTGGAGGATGATTGAGAAGAGAAATGGTGCTTCAGTAATGAGAGAGAGAGAGAGAAGTGAGAAGCCAAACCGTTGAAAAGGACGCCGTGAATGGAACTCAGTTTTCAACTGTTGGTAGCAGCGGAAGCGCTTGTTCTGTAATATAAGGCAGGCAGGGTATGACGCAGAGTAAGGCGGGTGGGTGGTTTGAAGTTGGGAGGCGATGGAGTTCTTGTTAAACCCATTTTCTCAATGTTTCTGAAATAAGGTGATACGCAGAGAGTATGGAGAGGAGCTGCAGAGATTTAAGGAGTAATGGCAGGACAGGAAGTGATGGCTTTGGAGACCTGTGGCACCAAAGTGCTAGGGGAAGAGCCACTGCTCTTGATGACTCCTTTGAGAGTCATAGACTGGATTGAAAATGGCAATAGTAAGTGCCGTCCTTACATCCTGCTCACTGTGAGGTTGTCCTGGGACCTACCAGTTTAATCAGGGGAAGGAAGGTGGCAGAGGTCAGAGCAAAGGATGCTATTACAGGTAGGCTTAAATATCAAAAACTCTCTGCTTAGAGGAGAAGGAAGGGAGGACCCATGGCAGGCAAGATAATAAGAATGCAACCATAAGCTCAACAGTTCAGAAGGTCAGAAATTTTTCATTGAAGTTTACTACTATTGTTATTTTGCACTGTGTCTCCGATCTGGTGAGTGTCTGAGCATGCATGCACACCACACTGCGAGTGTAGAAGGTCATAGGACAACTTTTATGAGTAGTTTCTTTCTGTCCTTGTCTTTTTGTTGTTGTTGTTGTTTATTTGGGATTTTTATCTGTTTGTTCGTTTATTTTGTTTTTGGTTTTGGAGAAAGGGGTTTCCCTTTGTCGCCTTGCCTGTCCTGGGAATCACTCTGGTCCTGAACTCACAGAGAGGTGCCTGCCTCTGCCTCTGAGTGTTGAAATTAAAGGTGTGTGCTCCCTGCCACCCTGCTCTTCACCCTTCTTTTGAGGCAGGGTCTCTCTTACTTCTGTTGCTAGCTGACTAGAAGTCTTCCAGGAGATTGTGCTGTCTCTATCTCCCATCTCCCTGTAGTAGTACTGGGTTTATAGAAGCATACCACCACATCTGGCTTTTCATTTTTATTTATCCTTTGAAATTTTCATGCATGCCTACAATGTTTCCTTATTGTTCACTCTACTCTTCCAGCTTTCCTCAGGACTGCCATCAGTCACCCTTCCAAATTCATGTTCTTCATTTAAAACTGTTTTCGTTATTTGTTTCTTGTTTCAACCTACTGGATCCATTTGGTCCATTTAGCTTTTTAGGTGGCTTCTGACATCAAACTCTGGTTGTCAGGATTGTGTAGCAAATTCTTTTGCCCACAAAACCCTCTCCCAGGTTCCATTTTGAAAAGTTTTTAATGAAGTCAAGATGCTACTTGTGTATTGGGTTAGGAGACACTAAACAGAGAACTACATGCTTGAGTTAGGGATTTTAGAGATGATCAGTAGGTCAAGAGTATGATGATAGGAGCCTGGCTGCTTTGTTCTAATGTGAAAATGAGAGTGAATGGCATTCAATGTGTTATCCCTGTGGGCACTGAAGTCAGCAAGGAAGCCAGTGAAGAGTAACAAAGGGAAAATGATAGGGGAGGGGGACAGCAGGAGGGCGTGTGCCTGTGCTGAAATGATCAGAGAATGTGAAACAGAGTTCACTAGACACCGAGGAAGCAGCAAACTCTCTTCTCATAAACCTCCATGGAGCTGGTTTGCAAGGATGCAAAGAACAGGTTTTGTCAGGGAACCAGAGAACGTGCTGGGCTTGCAGGTGTACAGGCGGCAGACACACACTATCCTCCTTTGCCTCTGACTGCATCCAGGATGCTTTCAACAGACACAGCTAGATTTGGCCTAGAGTAAGAAAGCAATGGAGCCATTCCGAGATGGCGGCAAGGATGCAGACAGGTTTGCTGTTGACTACTTTCCTTATAGATGGCAGAAGCAAAAGTACAGGTCAGAAGCAGGGAGGTACAGAATAGGGAGGATGAATAACCAGTGACCAGGTGAAAGAACAGAAAATTTGTATAGTAACCCAGAGATAGGGATGTTAAGCTTGACAGCCCTGGGGCTCTCGTTTTGAAAGATTCAACCCTACTGTTTAGTGTGAAAGCAATATGTAAAAGAATGGATACGGTTATACTCCAATGAAGTTTTACCTACAAAGGCAAATACTGGACATGCTGGACATGGGCAATAAACTGAACCTGTTATAGAGTTTGTGCTTCTGGTGATGGGTGAGATAAAGAGCAGAATTTTGGGTTAAAATGTGAGTGTTGGGCTGGAGAGATGGCTCAGAGGTTAGGAACAGTGACTGTCTTCCAGAGGACCTGGGTTCAAATCCTATCACTCACACGGAAGCTCACAACTGTCTGTAACTCCAAGATCTGACACCCTCACACACACCACCAACAACAACATGAGTGTTTGGGGCTGAGAGAGAAGGCTTAGTTGGCAAAGTATTGTCTGATGTACAAGGATCTGACTATTTATTGAGTAGCATAGAAAAGCTGTAAGAGCCAGGCACATTGTCTTGGTAACTCCAGAACAGTGGCCTCACTGGCCAGCCAGGCTAGTCAATCAGCAAGGCTCTAAGTTCAGGAAGAGACCCAAAGTAAAATAATAATAATAATATAATAATAATAATAACAATTATTATAATTACAATTATAATAATAAGTTGGGGAACAACAGAGGAAGGTACCAGAAGTGAGTCTCTGGCTTGTGCACACACGTGCACATGTGTACACACAAATGACCCCTTCCCACTCCCTACGATGGAAAGGGAGAAGCTGCCAAGTGTGCTGCCTAGGTATGGTCTCCCAGAATGAGAAGAGCCCTGGCATGAACCTGCAGAAAGGGGAAGAGAGCAGTTTGGGTAATGGTATCTCAAGTGTCAGATAGGAGGTTCAGATATACACGCTTGGGAACACCTGATGCCAGGCTGCTCCGCATTGTGATTGGCAGGATTCACTTGGTGGAGAAGGGCCATGTAGAAACATCTTAGGTTTTTTTGTTTGTTTGTTTTTTGTTTATTTTCAAGACAGGGTTTCTCTGTAGCTTTGGAGCTTGTCTTGGAACTAGCTCTTATAGAGTAGGCTGGCCTTAAACTTACAGAGATCCGCCTGCCTCTGCCTCCCAAGTGCTGGGTTTAAAGGCATGCACCACCACCGCCCGGCTACATTTTAGGTTTTTGAGAAAGAAGATGGATGCAAGCATCGTTAAATATGGGAATAGGCAAGGTTTTCTCACTCAGCTGCTGACTCGATCCCAAAACACTATCTTGACGTGGGCTCATTGAGGTTTCCCAGTGTATAATAAAATATGAATGACTCTACAGCTTCCAGCCAATGAGGCTGCTACAAATCAAATTGTGCCATTACCTGCGTAGTATGGGGATTGACCGGACTGGGGAGGCGGGGAATGAAAAAAGGACAGTGTGTACAGAAAAGCTGGGATCAAGCAGCTGGTGAGCTCTGGTAGAGATGCACTGGTCCATAGACTCAGGTTGTCCTTTAGATACAGCTGAATTAGGAGGCAGGTTGGTTAACTCTGTAAGGGTCTCAGTAGGGAAGCAGTCATCCTGGAGGAGGAAGCTGTGGTTGGTACTCTCTGCACACATTGTCAACATCCATCAAGATCTACACTTGATCAGGCAAAGTCTTGTTCTTTCTATGGGTCTGAGGCACTGGGTCATTAACAAGACTCTTCCCATGCCATGAGTGTTCATTCATACAGGGGGTCATGTGCTCCCCACAAAATTATCTATTTGACCAACAGTTGTTTTGTGTCCGACACACTTGGAGCCACTGATAAGTCATTCATTGAGACAGCGCAGTGAACTCAGTGCGCAGAATCAGCTTTAAAAGATCTCTGAGCTGAAGCCACTGCAGCCATGGTAAATGTTGAATAAATACTGTCTGTATATAGACTCATGGTACTCAGATAAGAACTCAACTGAACTTTTCATCCCCCCACCCCGCGCCTTCTTTTTGAGGCAGGGTTTTGCTCTATAGTCCCTGCTAGCCTTTAAGTCACAGCAATCCTGTCTCGGCCTCCTGAGTGCTGGGATTACAGGCACGGATCATTATGCCCATCTCATGTTGTTTTCTATTCCTCACCACTGATTGTACCCCCACCAAACTGGAACAAACAGTATCTGCACTGTTATTATTATTATTTTTTTACTTATGTTATCTTACAAATTCTCCAAGTGCTTCAATTCTTTACTGATAATAAACCAGGCTGTACTTTACAGAGTGCTATGAATTCTTTCAGACCTCTGGAGTATAATTTGGTATGTTTTCTGAGCTACTACTATGTTGCTTGATGGTAAATTGGGCCCTGGGATACTAATTTATTGCTCATAACTTATGAGATCTTTGTTGCACTGGTGACAAAAGGGTAGGCGTGTCTCTAAAGAGAATCTTTCCTTTGCTCTCCACTAAAAGAAACACAAAAGAGTAATTTAATCTAATCGAAGCATATTAATATGCGGTTTGGGTCATTTCTTTTGCTCTGATAAAATATTCTGACACAGCCAGGGAGGGTGGTGCTTGCCTTTAATTCCCCGTACTCGGGAGGCAGAAGTAGGTGGATCTTTGTGAGTTGAAGGCTAGCTTGGTCTGCATAGCCGGTGTCAGTCCAGCCCAGACTGCATGGTGACATGCTGTCAAACAAGCAGACAAAGGAAACAATTGCAAGACTGACGAAAAGCAACTTAAGAGAGAAGAAATTTATTTGGAACTCACTATTCCTGGTTACAGTCCAGCAAAGCAGGGAAGGGAGGCTGTCTTAGCTTAACACAGCTGGGCCAATCACGTTCACACAGTTCAAAGATGAAGAGCAGGGAGAAAGTATTGCTGTTTGTTCTCAGATCATTTTCTTTTTTTTTCCAAATACAAATTCTTTTTTTTTTTTAATTTTTATATTATTTTCTTCACTCTTACACAGCCCAACACCCAAGCCCAGGGAAAAGTACTGCCCAAAGTGGGCGGGGTCTTCCCATATCAATTAATGTAATCAGGAAAATCCCTATGGCTATACTTGCGGACCAAGCTTATCTAGACAGTCCCGCAGAGCCTCCCTTCTCAGGTGATTCTAGATTTTGTCAAGGTGACAAAACTTTACAGTCCAGTTTCCAAACCAAGGCTTTTCCTTCCTGCAACCTATTCTTGCCTTACAGGAAAAGCCTATTGTCCTGAGAGCCATTTTGCAGTGGACTGGCTAAAACTCGACATTCAATGAGCAACTACTGTGAACAGAATTTGTGCATTCCACTGCTGGAGAAGATAACTAAACAAGTCTTCGTGCTGTGTTGTGGTTTTCTTACGTTTGCGTTTTCCTTGCATAGAATGCAAATATTCACGTATGTGTAAATATGTAAGGCTTGCATTCAGATCAGTAAAAACCAACAATTTCCAAAGAATGCTCTAATTAAGTAATTACAAATTATATAAATAATGCCACTTCATGATGGCTGAAGACTTTTCATCCTTCAGCCTTATAACGATAATGTTATAGGTACTGACCAAATTACCTCTCAACAACAGCCTGGCGAGGTGGCTAACACTGTGTTATCCTCGATAAATAAATTCCCCAACAGCTTGTAAGTGGCAGAGTTGAGTTTTAAAACTAGGTCTGTCTGAGTGCAAAGCCCTTGGTCTTAATCTCGATCTCATTATGCTTCAGAAGCACACATTTTTAACTGGGTAGAATCGATAAGTAAAAGCCGGTTATTGTAGGATATGGATTTTTGCCACTCTTGACAGACAGAAGATGTGACATTTCAACTGCTGGCAATAGGTCTTCAAGAGTTCTTCTTCAAAATGCAAATCTGTACTCCCAGGAGGATTACATATTTTTTTTTAAAAAAATAAACATTCCAGGCTCTTAACTTACATGTCCTTGTAAAACCTTAAAGGAATGGGTTGAGCGACAGGTAAGCGTTGTGATGGGTAAGGAAGAGCAGGTGAGGGAGAAGAGAGAGGCAACCTGGAGTAGAAGAGAGGGAGAAAATTTACTTTGAGGAAACAGGCATCACCAAAGAATGGGACCCCCACAGGGGGCACTTCCACATGGGCACAGGAAAAGAAAAATATCCAATGCACAATTTACAAGCACGTCATTTTGTATAAGGCCAGTATTACTGTCCTCACACAATTTGGTCATATATCATTAGCAACTGAGCAAATTATCAAGTATAAATTAACAAGTAAAAATAACAAAAAAAAAAATACACTCTTTGCTCTAAGCAATGGCTGAGGTGCCATTTCCATTGTCTAGAAGTTCCAAAACAAAGAAGCGCTTCCCTCTTCTTTTACATCCGTTTGCACCGCCAGTCTTTCCATAATGTTTATGCTTTACCCATGATCATCAGCAACACGGCTCTAAATGAGTGTTATAACCAGACCGGGGATGCTAATACAACCGATTGCTAATTAGTTCTGTTGCTCCTTTTCATCACAATTATGCCCCATGCTAGCATAATACTTGTCGATATATGACTCACTTACAGAATTTAACTGTGATGTTAGTTAAATACTCAGTTTCCACCCTCGTAATGCTAATAATTAGAAGGATGATGACTGTAATAATAATTAGCTCAAGTGTTCTAAGGGTTAGAGATGGGAGTCTAAAAATGAGATCTGCGTTTATCCTACATCAATAATTTTTGCAACGAATTTGCCCAATTTTCAAATCAAAAATAGATTCCCCTGTCAGCAAAGCATCAGTCTTCTATCTGAAAATCAAGCGCAGCTTGTTCATCGTCAGAAACCACAGAGGCTCTGAAATCAGAAACTTAGCTGCCAATTTTGTTGATGATGCATAAGACGAAACCCGGTACAGCTGGCTCTTCTCTCCTATGCTAGCTCTGCAGTACTGACATTCGTGAAAAATCTGTTTGTTTTTTGTTTCAGGAAATTAAATAGCTATGACTAAAATGAAGCAGAGGGAAGAGATATATCTGGGTAATAACCAGGTGCCATTTTTATTTTTAAATGTATTCATTTTTCTTGTAGCGTCACTTGATTAGCTGAGACACTACTTTAGCGTGACCAGTTGGAACGAATGACCAGTTGGAAGAATATGGGTGAAGGTCTTGCCACAGACAAGCCGAAGGACACCCTTTCTGATAGATAAGTGGAGAACAAACTACTTGACTTGTAACTTAGCCTCCATCATGGATAAATCCATACCATGTCCTCAGTGACTACTCCTTCTGACGGGGTGTCACATTTCTCGTTTTTAAAAATAGCTTCTTTTGCTGACATGTAAACTGCTTTTGCAGAATGAGCACTTGATGTGATTTGCACCTAAGCTTAAAGCCTTCGTTTTACAAAAATACGCCTACTTCCAAATATTACCCTAAAATGAAGAAACAAGAGACTGAAATACTGCAATATCAACTTAATGACATGTGGCTACATTTAAAATTTTTAAATCTAATAGTGAACCAGAAACATCAATTTTCTTTTCTTCTTGCAAGCCTTAAATACACTGTGCCTAGTTCAGGGTTAAGGGGAGGCTTGGATATATGCAGTAACTGCCAGCACTCTGAATCTTTTTAAGGTGATCATAAAGACTAATTTTTTTCTTCAGTGTGTGTATGCACTTGTGTGTGTGTGTGTGTGTGTGTGTGTGTGTGTGTGTGTGTGCGTGTGTGTGTTGTATTCACGTATGTCTGGGATGAACTGGCCCACACTTGCCTGTGTGGAATCACAGGGAAATGTTGAGTGCACACTAGTTTTTGAGACAAGGTGTCTCCCTAAACCTGGAGCTTGCTATTCTAATTAGACCACCTGCCTGGCCAGAGAGTCCTGAGGGTCCCCCGGTCCCTAACCATCCCCAACACTGGCATTACAGACCATGCCACTACCCCCAGCTGTGTATGTGAGAGCTGAGGATCTATCTGAACCTCAGGTCTTCATGTTTGCAGAGTAAACACTTCACCAGCTGAGCCTCTCCCTACAACCACCCTTCTCAAGGTTTTAAAGAGACAAATAGAGAAGGGAAAGAGAGGAACATTTTTTTGTTGTTGTTTTGTTTTGGACAGAAACTCACTGCTTGTCCTCTGTTGGCCTGGAACTTACAGAGATTCTTTTCCTTCTGCATCCTGAGTGTTGAGGTTACAGGAGGGTCCCACTATGCCTGGCCTGGCATACTTTTAAAAACTAGAGAATAGATGGGTGAAAGGTTTACTATTTATTTACTTATTAATTTATTTATTATTGGTAGTCTATGGATTGAACCTAAGGGCCTCACATATATTAGGAAAGTACTCTGCATCTGGACCACATATTTAGTCCCTAATCAGCTTTTTTGTTTTTCTTTTCTTCATCAAGAACAACAAGTTAGTTCGGGTGGTAATCTCTGTGGTAGAATATACGCTTCCCATACGAGAGACCCTAGATTAGACAGGCATAGTGGTGCACACCTTTAATCCTAGCACTTAGGAGGCGAGGCAGGCTGATCTATTTTGGGGCCAGCCTGGTCAACATAGCAAGCTCCTCAACACCAGGACTACGTAGAGAGACCCTGTCTCAAAGAACTAAAATAAATAAATAAATAATGAATAAATAAATAAATAGCCTTTAGTTCTATCCATAAAATCACTAAAATAAATAAATAAAAAATTTAAAAAAACAAGCATTGTAAGAAATTTGAAAGGCAGTTCTATCATGGAAACAAGATATACTTAAAACACTAAACAAAATTTGGAGAAAAAGATATTAGATAAACAGAAAGAAATACAAATATATTTATTAAACACACAATCATATGTGAAATATATATGAATAATATATATGGAACGATATTATAGTTCTGTAAAAAGAAAAATATCATAAAGTGTAACAATGAGAGGAATTTTTGAAAATATATACAACAATGTAAGTGAAAAAACGATATGAAACACTAATATTTCTAGAAACATTAGTTACAGCTACCAAAATGTAGTAGCAACCTGTGTTCACCAACAGATGAGTGAAAAAAACCTGGTGTACACACAGTGAAATGTTCATTCTAAAAGGGAAGCAAAGTATGATTAAGTTCTATAATATGGATAAAAACTGAAATCATTATACTAACTGAATTAAAGTTGCAAAAGTATATATATTGTAGGATTTCATTGTTTTAAAAGTTATTAATTATGTGTGTATACATGTGTGTATGTGTGTGTATAGGTGTGTATGTGTGTACATATGAATGCAGTGCCCAGGGAGGCTATAAACAATGTCCCTGGAGCCAGAGTTACAGACAGTTGTAAGCTTCCTGATGTAGGTGCTAGGAACTGAACTCAGTATGAGTTTTCAGTATGAAAGAGCTCCTCCCTGCTGAGCCAGTTCTCCAGTCCTGGATTTTATCACTTGAGGTATATTCACAGCTTAAATGATTTCATTGATTCCCTTCAGCAAGCAGGGATGCAGCAAAATTACTCTTGGTCTATGGCTTTGGACCATTTGAATTTTGAGGGTTTGAATATGTCACCTGTAAAAACAAAATTAAATTACCATTTTGAAAACGTGGGGCAGTTTAAAATAGCCTTCATTATTTGCATCTCAAGTCTTACTTTTCTCTCTATTGTAAAACCAGTATGAGATCTTCTCTGTATTGCTAGAATTCTGGTTTAATTCCGCAATGCTTAAGAAATGAAATCTGTTATTCCCGCTGGGACAGGAACAGTTGTCAGCGTGTGTGGGCAGCAACGGTGAAGGGCTTTTGAAATATAAGGAATGTAAACCAAATCCTGGAGTCGACTGTATTATAAAGTAATGGTTGATACAGGAGACATTTTATGTCAATCACAATTATAAAAACATATGATAGAAATGGGGGCAAGGTCTGGACACAGTCTCTTAGACCACTCTGCCATCCTGATTTGGGGACAAGATTCTGTAATCCAGTTTGCGCCATCCAACAACAGACCAATGATCTGCACAGACAGAGGAAAGAGCCCATCGTATGGCCATTCAAAGTGTGCCTGGATGGGAAGGAGAGAGTTGGCATGTGTCATGGTCTATTTCTCGTCTATGTACTTAGAAACCACTTTCATTGTGTAGAGAGAAAATCTGGGCATGGACTTTAAAGAGTTATGAAAAATTTCAAAGTAACTTTCAGGGCTGGGGAAATTGCTTGTTTGGAAAATGCTTGCTTGCTGTGAGGGCATAAGGATCTGAGTTCAATCCCCACATTAAAAACAACAGCCAGGATTGATGCTGGGGGTGTGTTCTTGACACTGCCTCAAAAACAGGGTGGATTGGTCCTGAGGATTGTGAGCTGAGGTTGACCTTCACCTCCCCACCCCCATACTTGCATACACACATGAATATCCACGTAAAAAAAGATAACTTTCAGACAATTGAGTGGGCGTGGTAGAAACCAGGTCCTGTGTGGCAAATCCATGTCTGTCTGAAGGCTGTCCTGTTGTCTGTCATGCCGTCCTGTTATCATTTCCCTTGATCTAGATTAATCTAGAGCCAGAAAGTTGGGATGAAATTATAAAATTATCCAAGATGTGTAGCTCACAAACCTAAATGATCATTATATGAAGAGTTATTTTTCCTAACAAAAACCCACAGCTTTTCAGGGACATCACAGTTCCTACTGTGGGGCCTTCTGTCTTAGTTTGGAAAATTTGGGTAATAGTTAAATGGGTAAGTCTTTAAATGGAATCTTCTTAGCATGACAAATGACTTCAGTGACCTTTCTTAACTGAGGAAAAATGGCATTTTAAATGGATCTACAAGAAGCCCAAGCCAATAGCTCCGCACACCGAAAACTGTAGCTACAGGGACAGCTTCTGCAGCTCCTCAAGAGCATAAGCTATAGAGATATTTATCCATAATTTGTTTGGTTTGGTTTTGTATTGTTTCTTTCTTTTTCTTTTTCTTTTTTTTTTCTTTTGAGTCTTGTATACGTAGCTCAGACTAGCCTTGGACTTGGACTTCAGCCTCACTAGTGATTACATTCCAGTTGTGTATCAACATCTGCTTTTACCTCATTTTTCTTTATCATCCATTTAATCACATGCATACACACATATGATGTATATGTATATACAGAGAAAGAGAGAGACAGAGAAGGAGAGGCAGACAGACACACTACATGCACAATAAAGGTAAATAATAGTTTAAAAAAACAAGTTCTTGCTCTGTAGCCCAGGCTGCCCTCGAACTCACTGTATAATCTAGCCCGGTCCTGAATTTTCTATGTACTGTAATTTAGCCTTGAACTCAGAACAATTCTCCTGCCTCAGCTGTCCCAGTGCTAGGGTTAGAGGCGCACACAATTACACTCAGCTTCAAGGGCAAATGGCTGCATTTTCATAGGTAATTTACAGTAATAAAGAGAAGCTGGACGTGGTGATGCAGGTCTTTAATTCCGTTTAATCACAGCTCTAGGGAGGCAGAGCCCAAAGGATCTCTGAGTTTGAGACCAGCCTGTTCTACATAGTTAAATTCAAGGCTATCTAGGGTTATATGGGGGGAGGGAGAGGGTGAGAGAGAGAGAGAGGGAGGGAGAGAAAGAGAGAAGGAAGAGAGATTTCTCCACATATAACACAATCTGCACGAGCCTATACTAAATGGGGATAACTGGATAGATTTTTGTGCAGACGTTTGCTGCCTCCCACTCTGCTCATCCTTCTGTTTCTGAGCCTTCCCAGATCCATACAGGTCTGTAAGGAACAGCATCCATTACGCTAACCTTTTCAAGTGACAGCACTTTCTTCCTACACACGATACGGAAACCACGGGACTATTAAGGCGTGTGAATGTGTGTGTGTACATGTATGTGCTTTACAGAGTGGGTAGAGCTTCATTTTTATTTTCCTGTTTACTTCATTTTCCCATATGGACTTAGCCTGGTTCTATAAGGATCTGAATTTATTGAATGCTTGACCCAATGTTTTGTTTCAGGTTATTATAAAATATTATGCAGTCACAGGTACTGTACCTATCTGGGGAATAATCAGCGTTGCATAGAAAATAAAATACAAGGAATAGAAAGGAGGTGATCTGTTTGAGGTAGTGAAGCAAGATAAGCCAGTTTAAATAAGCAATTTTTATGCTTTATGATACACTATTGTGCTTGCAAACTATAGAATGCTGCCGTATGATGAGTTATAATAAATATATTCTCTCTTAGAATTTATGATTTTTCTATTCCTTCTACTATATTTTTTAATTCATAATGATTGGCTAAATTCCAATTTCCCAGTTATAAGCAAATGTGCATCTTTCTTTCATTCTTGCTTGCTTCCTTTTTTTTTTTTTTTTTTTTTTTTTTTTTTTTTTTTTGAGACAGAGTCTTACTATGTATCCCTGGCTGACCTGGACCTCAGTATATAAACCAGGCTGTTGTCAAATTCACAGACATCTGCTGCTTCTGCCTCCAAGCCCTGGGATTAAAGGTATGTACCACCACACCGGGCTAAACGTGCACCTCCCTGCTTCTATATCCATTACTTTACTGAATCAAGTATTCCTCCTTTTAAAAAATCCATTGATGATGGCTCAGTGAACAGATGCTTAAAACTGCAAGATGACGGAGAGAACCCCCTTCCTCACAGAACTGAGGACGGTAGGAGAAGCTGTTCAAGGAAACAAACAACGTTTGAGGTCACGACAGAAGTGTGCGTGGAAAGCAATAGGAGTATCCCACTTCTGATTGTTTGGGTGGGAATCCCAGGGAGCAGTGTGGTCCTAGTGGCAGCTAAGTTAACAAAGATTGTGTGCTTGAGCTAGGCCTTGACAGGTAAGTGGTGAAAGCAGGGACGTTCACTGTAGCCTGAGGAGGAGAGAGCGTGGGAAGTCAGTGCCCACACCACGGGCAGGTTCAACTAGTGTTGATTGGTGAAAGAAGGAAGCAGATGATGGCACTGAAGCAACAGAGATGTCGGTGATCAGGAACCAAGTTGTTGTATGCCATGTGTCCAGCTTTGACTGTTCATTTGTGTGTTGTTACTAATAGGGTTTAATATCTGTGTGGCAAGAACATTACTGTTCACACTAAAATCTTAACCCGAAATAGGAGCTTGCATTGGATTTAGAGCTAGCACATGTGATCATGTTAAATTTCCCTTTCCCCACCCAGCAGTAACTAACATAAGGAAACATTACATGTATGTGCTGATGTTGGTCAACATAAGTAAATGATACATTGATTAATATTGGCCAACAGATAAGTTCTGTACTTACTATCTCTGCAGTAAGTAGAGGTAGGATTCTTTACATTAAATGATAGACAGTTCAATTCAAACTTACTTCAGTTAAAAAGACAACAAATTGAACCAGATGGTGGTAGAGGCAGGTGAATCTCTGTGAGTTCAAGGCCAGCCTGGTCTACAGAGCCAGTTCCAGGATAGCCAGGACTACATTGAGAAACCTTGACCCAAAAAACCAAAATCCAAACCAAAACAAACCATCAAACACAAAACAATAAACAAAAATAGGTTAGAAAAGATAACAAATGAACTCATAACTTGACCATTGAATCTGTAGCTCCAGGAACAGTTTGCTCTAACTGTAAATGTCTTTAGTACTCTCTCTGTCCTTTCTTCTCTCTCTCTTGCTCAGGTCAGCTGTCCCTGTGTTTGGGATATGATGTCAGCTTTCCTTTTCTGTGTTGAGGTCTAGAGGACAGAAAGCAATCGCTTTCTGGTGATAACTCCTGCAAGTTCTGGCTTGTCATTTTGGCCACCCAGGCTGTGGTCTCGGCAGTGAGGAAACGGGTAAGTATTGCCTTGGACATAAATGAATGTTGTCTGTGTAGAACTCTTCTGCCGATGTCTCTCGTGACGCACCTGGATGCTAACACCGTGAGATCATGGGACATCTTTGCCAAGTCTACTCTGGGCCTCCTCTTCCTTGAATTACTCCTTTGAGTATCAGCTCTGAGTGAATGGCTTGTTCTTTAGGTAACCTGGATCCTTGCCCATTTCATTCTCTGCTTCTGTTTGCCAGGGTCCTTTTTTAGGTGCAGAGGAATCCTTTTCCCCTGGAAACATCTTCTGGATGGTGGTATGCATGGAGGTATATGTGTTATGTGTGATGATATATGTGGATATGTGATATGAGTTGGTGATATATATGCCTCTCCGTGTGCAATATGTAATGTCAGAGGGGCTGAATGTGTATGTGTGATGTACATGTGTGCCCATGATGTGTGTCATTGTGTGTGCATACGTGTGATGTGTGGGTGTGTGTATATGTGACGTGAGTGTGTGATTTGTATGTCTCTTTGTGTGTAATATATGATGTCAGAGGGGATGAATGGGTTTGTGCGTGATGTGTGTGTGTGCCTATGATGTGTGTGGCATGTGTGTGCATGCGTGTGATGTGTAGGTAGTGTATGTGATGTGTGTGTATGATGCGTGAGTTTATGGCGTGTGTGATGTGTGTGTGGTGAGGGGTGGTATTAGGGGGTGCATTATGTGTATGTGTGTATGGTATCAGGAAGGGATGCCTATGTATGGATATGTATAACTTGTGTTTTATTTTCATTAGCCCTAAAAAGGTGTGGGGTACAGATCTAGAGGCTCAGTAGCGATGCCATAGCTACTCAGGAGGTTGGCTGAGGCAGGAGTCCACAAAGAGAACCAGCTAAGCTACAGTGTGAGTTCAAAATTAGCAAGGGACTTAGTGAGACCCTGTCTCAAAAGTAGAAAGCTAACAAAAAAAGTAGCCCTTTCCTCTTACAATTTACAGTTTTATAAAGCAGAGTTAGAAATCAGCACAGCCCCTTCCTGTTTACCTTGATCTTGTCAGGAGACGATGCCCTCCGATTTTCTTTCAGGAGCTGGGAGAGAGCAAAGAAACAATAGCAGAAATTACAGGGAGAAGAAAAGACCACAGATACCGTATAGGTTTAAAATAGTTCCCTACAGATATGTGATATTTCAAATTAACAATCCAGAATTCTTGTCTTTTCTCCTGTGTTTTAGGATCCAAGGAGGCAGAGACCACTGACAAATAAGCAGCTGATGGAGTGGGCCTCGTGGAAGATGTGTAATGTAAATTAAGCCCTGACAGGTATTATATGCCACCCTTCTCATTAGCATAAAATTTATGTCTGCATCTCAGCTAAGAGATTGCCAGGTTCTGACTAATGTTCAGCAAAGTTACACAATATTTTGTGTTTCTAATTTTTAATTACACTCCTGGAAAAATGGATCTTTAAAAGGGTGTGAGTTTTCTTTCTGCCTCTCTTTATGACTGAGCCACTTAATTGAAATAGCACATTTTTAAGAAGAAATTTCCAGCAGAAGAAATTCACTGAACAATTGGCTTTGTGCTCCATGCCATTTACAATGCTTCGGTAAGTGAGGATTTCGGCTCCCACCAGGAAAACACAAACTGCTGTTGTATTCAGTGCAGGAACTGAACTCCCAAACTCCAGTCCTCTGTAAAACAAGGAACAGAAGAGGGAAGCCAGCAAGGATCCTTTTGTAGTGAGAATCAAGGTGAAGTCCCCAACGGCCTAAGGGAGGAGGCTGTGGCCCTTGAAAGGGTGGAGAATACGAAGGCCTTTCTCCTATTCCAGTTCTCTAACTTTTAGCTCAGGATTATGCTTGGTCCGAAGCAACTGGGAACCGGTACATAAGGAAGCTATGGAAACGTGGCTTTGGCTCTCCAAACCAGAGGGAAGACCAAGGAGGTGTGTATGGCCTAGGACACTGAACCCTCACGAATGATTGTTTTGGGGGAGGCGGAAGGCAGATGTCTACGAACTATTGTTAATGAAAGGCGTTGTGCACCCTGTGGGTCCATTTGGATAAAAATGTCTGTAATGTATTTAGCGAAGTGAAAGGACAAATGATGTTTATCAAAAGAGTAACAGTGGTTATGTCAACACAGCAGAATGATTATTGATTTTACTTAACCACGCTCTCCCTTGTTTTGTACATGTTCATTTTCTACACTAAAGATTGCTTTTGATAAGGAAGTGAGGAGATGAGGGGGTTACTGACCACAGAACAGCTTGTAGACACCCCCAACGCCTCCTTCCAGCAAAGCCAGTGTTTCTGGTTCAGCCTCACAAAGGATTTCAAAATATTGTTGCGTGGTCTGATGTTGATTATTTATTTATACCATTAACACAGTCGCTTGCAGTACCTTCTGTCAAAGGGAAACTTGGTGGATCAACTGTTAAAATCTAGTCACTCTTACGAGAAGAGTTAACTATGCATCTCTGCCCGTATCTTGCACTGATGTTAGGAGTTCTGTAATTTTTCTGAATTAAGTTATTTTTACTTATTTACCTACTTGCTTATTTATTTTTACAAACATTGCTTGTCCATTTGTTGATTGATCAATCAACTGATTGGACTTTTTGAGACAGGTAACTTAGGCTGACTTCAAATTCAAAATATAACCAAGGATTTTGAACAGGAAGTTGACTCTGCTGTCTCCACCTCCCAGATGCTGGGATTGCAGGCATATGCAACCACCCCTGGCTGACTTGTCTTTTTCTAAATGAAGGAAGTCTGTAGCTTTGTTACTTGGGTTGTCTTTTTTTTTCTTTCTTTGGAATACTCAAAGTCTTTGTGATTTATGTAGCTAACTTTCTGTTTATCCGTTTGATGGTTGCTGAGATTTGCTTATACTGTAATGTCAGTGATTTTTCACGTCAATCAGAAGAACTGTGCTGCATAGGACATGGCAAATATTTGTGCTCATTGCTTTGAAAGCTCAAGGTGGCAGGCACCACGCTCTAAATACAGACTGGGATTAACTGAGCTATGAAGCAAGAGTGCGCAGTGGCTCCTTTTATGAATCCTTCAACATTGCTATTGTAGAGGAACCCAGTGAAAGATTTAATCTCAGGTAGTCAGAAACTTTGGAAATACAGCGAAATGTCCACATTCTTAACCACAGTGTTATGGAGACTGTGACAAGCTTTAAGCTATCAAAGAGATCCAAATATTTATAAAATATTTTCTATGCTTCTGTTTCAAAGATTTTGGTACCACTGATTTTATTTTCAGGAAATAATAGAGTGTTCCTACTGATTCTAAAATCAAGTGATTTGTGTTAGTCCATTGGTGTAACAAACTTCCTAAACATGGTGGAAGAGGAAACTTTTATCTTAGCTCAAGATTTTAAAGAGCTCAGGCCAAGGTGAAATACTGCCATTTCTTTAGGCTTGAGAGGAGGCTGAATCTCCTGGCATGGAAAGTGTGTGGCAGAAGAGGATGCTTGTCGTGTGGTACCTAGAGAGCAAAGACAGAGTGGGAGAGGGGTCAGGATTAACCAACTGATAAAGCAAATGTGCACAGTAACTTCTCTAATAACAGTTTTCATGTACGATATGTTCCCCAGGGCATACACCCAAGGACCTACTTTCTTCATCAAGGTCCTACTTTCTGTTTCCACCACCTTTCAGTAGCCCATCTAATTATAAACCCATAAGTCAGTGCAATCATGATCCAATCATATCCCAAAGACACCATCTCTGAATATACGTGCGTCAGAGATAACACATGAACCACCGTGGGACATTTCAGGTACAAATCATAACCCATCCCCACCCGCTAATAAGTTTGGGCACATTTAATATTTAGCCAGGTTGTGCTAATTTTCATTTTATTAGAAGTTAAAGGGCAGGGTCAGTGAGATGGCTCTGAGGGTGAAGGCCCTTGCTGTCAAGCCTGCAGACTAGACTTGGATCCCCCACATCCGGCTGGTGGGAGGAGAGAACTGATTCCCTTTAACTTCCACACTTCCTGAAAAGGCAACTCAGCCTTTTAATCGTCTTGTGTGTCCCTCCCCTCACCCCTGAACACACAAGACAATGAAATCAAAACCTGTAAACATTAAAAAAAAAAGTACAAGGACAATGATAACTATCAGAAAAGATCACACTAAAAGTGGAAAGAAGTACAAGTGGTTTGCTAAAAACTACAGGGGTAGCTGGATGTTTCTGGGAAACGGTGGCCAAAGAAAAAACACCTCTCAGGAGCAGCAGCAGAACCTTACAGCAGAGTTAAGGAAGAGGAAGCCGTTTGATAGGAAAGAGAGGCAGATGTGCTTAACTGGAAGAAATAGTGGTTAACTTTTAGCTGTGATCACACTTTGGTGGTGTCTATGTGAAGCAAATGTTTTGGCTCCAAACTTGTTTCTTCCCCTTTTATGTTTCCTTAGTTTTTTTTTTCCCCCACCAACCTGAAGACAGGAGGATAAGGCACATTCTTTCTGTCTGTCTATGAAGGTCAGTGAGAACGCTGCCAGGGTGTTAGCTGTTTGCTAGAGAATGTTTTATCTTTCAGGTGAAAAAAAGTCAGAGATGGGGGACTAAGTACACTAGGAGAAAATGGTCCTAGTGTACTTTGTAATGCAAAATCAGATCATTTCTCTTATGGGAAAGCGGTGTTAGAAAGGGCCTCGGACGTCTTTAGACAGCAAACAGGTGTGCTAGAATGCAAACGAAACAACAGTGGCCACCACTTTGTCCTCTTAAATAGTAACAATGGTATACACTCCATTCCTTTGTTCAAGTAGTGCTAATATATTTTTTTTGGAAAAACATACAAAGAAAAAAATGGTGCAGAAAGGTACAGTGAAGACACAATACTCAAATTTTCTGATCTTCCAACTTCCAGCCCAGCGCCTTGGTTTTGGACTAAGAATCATGTCTTCAGCCCTTGTAAGGCATTGTGCATGCCTCGTCACTTCACAACCCTGCTTAGATCTGCCAATCTTCTATATAGCAGCACCCGGGAAAACAGAGTTCAAATGTCTGAGGCATTTGGTTCAGAAGAAATAATGTCTTTGAGGCCAACAGATGGCTCAGCCAGCAAAGGTTGGCCACAAAGATTACATACACGGGATCAACAAGGTAGAAGAGAATGACACCAGGAAGTTACCTTCTGACCGTCACACCGGTGCCAAGGCGTGTATTTGCACACACACACACACACACACACACACACACACACAATCGATATTAGTGTAATAATAAAGAGTACAGTCTCCATTGACTGATAATTGATGATTCCAGCAGAGAAGCTGATCTTCATTTGTGTATGAGAACCTTAATGAACAAGACATGCGTCAGGGAATGTTGTGACAGAAACGCCTGAAGATGGTAATGGAAGTCTCTGCAGAGATTTTTACCTACAGAGAAAGCCCCTTTAAATATCAGCCTTGACTGAACTCCCAACTGCCATAAGACTACAGACTTGGAAGATCACAACAGCCTGTGCCACCAGGAAGGCCACAAAGGACACCGTGACTGAGATGGTGAGTCCTGGGAGGCAGGCCTCGCTGCTTCTTCTGAGCCCTGGGTACAATCGCTTAATTGTACCATGCCCCCTACCTCGCTCACAGACATTTAAGAAGTCAAATTCTTTATTTTGGCTTTTCATTGACAATTTACTACCCCCAAACCACCCGGGACCTGTAGTGGAGGGGGGAAGTTGGGGTGGAGAAGCGTCCAGACGGTTTTAAAGCAACTTGAGAGGAACTTGGTGAGGAGTTTTGAGCACAGGGCATCCAAGTTGGCACGCGGTGGCCGGAGGCTGGGACAGCCCCTCCGCCAGGCGGGGGAGCGCGGAGGGCCGGGCTAGCAGCTTGGCTGCCGGGTGCAGCGGGTCATTGTTTCCCCGGCCGCTCCTCCCCGCGGGTCCGGCGTCACTGGCTGGGCGCCCGGGGCGGGCTGAGGGTTATTTATAGCGCTGGCTGCGCGCGTCACGGAGCCCGGCCCGACTGACGGGGGCCGCTGACGCGCTTGGCCGCGGCACCGAGGGCGCGGGGTGCGCGCGGGCGGCGACAATGGACCGGAGCGCGCGCCTTCCTGGCCGCTCTCCGGCCCCCGCCCTCCCGGCTCCGGGTCCCCGCGGGGGTGGCGGACCTCGGCCCCGGGACTCCCTCCGCTCGGCGGTCGGCGCTCCTCGCTGCGCGCCCGGACTGCACGAGGAGCTGGAGCCGCCTGCGCGATCACTCTCTGCGCCCGGGGACGCGGCGACCTGGGGCCGGGAGCGCCGGGCAGGTAACGTTTCCTGGACCGGGCTGGGGGCTCGGGGAGGGCCGGGGGCAGCCCTGCCTGGACTCCTGTCCCCGCCTGTCCCGCGCCGGTGCAGGAATCCGAGGTGGGTGTGGAGCGCCGGAGCGGGTGAGAAACTTCGGTGTGACCAGCCACAACAGGCTCCTCCCGAGAGGCCGGCGCCACACGGCCACCACGTCGCCCGCCTCTCTAGCCCCTCCCCAGCCACTCCTTCCCCTCTTCTCCCCTTTACCTACGCCCGGGACCCCCACCCGCGGGATCCCATCCTGGCCCGCTCAAACCCTCACTGTCGCGCTGCCAGGGACTTTTAGGGACTCGTGGGCCGCGGAGGCCAATCGTGAGCCCTGCCCTTCCGGCTGCTCTGCAGCCCCCCTCGCACGTGGCAGGCAGGCAGGCTGGCTGAGAACTTGCTGTGCCTTCTAGGAAATTGCAATCTATTTGTAATGCACTTTGGCTAATTGGGAGTTCAAGATTAAACTTTAATAAAGCATTTGTGTCGTCTCGTCTAATTGTGAAAGCTTCCATTCGCCCTAGTAGATAGACTCTTAAGTCTCAAGTTAATGGCGCTAAACTAGATTTCCAACCCCCAAGTACAATTCTGCCAGCCTTCCTCGGCGCAGCTGGATTTCTGTAAGGTACAGATGTTGCTAATGGCGGCTTAAGCACGGATGGGCAGATAGCATACGGAATGCAACATGTTGCCATATGGTTCCTTTAGCCTTTCACCTCCAGGGATATCAATCATATATATTCTGGGAGGAACCTAATGACTCTCTGAACAGCAAAATGAATTACCTGGTACAATTTATATCCCTTGACCTGATGAGAACAACAGGAAGATAGCATCGCCCAACTGCTGTAGTATAAATTGAGTTACAGAGCTAGATTTCAAATTCTATATCAACTATTGGTAGTTTGAGGAGCCCCGACACACCATTCTGTAAAGTCTGTTTCTGCTTTTCCTTTTTCTCTCCCACCTCTAGACATGCAAAACTGATAAGGTTTAACCAAACTGTTATTGGAAATTGACACTCTACCTAATAGGTGAGATGTGGAGGGGTGGAAAATACAACTTCCGGAGTTAGTTACAGTTAGCATTCTTCAAGAGCATCACACTCTAAAGTCAGAAAAAAAAACACACGACTCCGAGAAATACGGTTTCAGTATAACTCCTAAATCTAAGTACTTATTTGAAATTCTCCACCTAAAACAAAGTACTACTTCAACTCTTAAGAAAAAAGTTCTGAGAAATAATGAACTATCAGAATCCTAAGTAGAACTTTTTTTGCAAACCAGTTCCTGCACCCTTTCTCTGTGTCCATGGGGATAAGGACTTTTTTTTCTTCTTCCAAGCTGTTAGTATCTACATACTGAAGTCATCCCTTAGATCCTACTGGAATGGCTTGGTTATATTTCATATTAGATTTTTAAATCTCCAGGTGGCTAACAAAAAATGGTAACTGCCTTTACACTTGGTTTATAAACAGGGCTGTGTTTTTACTACAGCCCGTATCATTGATTCACAAATACAGATCACGGTGACAGATAAGCAAAGACCTAAGGGTACAAATGAAAGTATCATTCAAAATTTAATTTCAGGTTTACTTTTATGTATGAAAGTCTATCTCAAAGCTAGCTCCATAATATGTCTAGGTTTCTTTTTTTCATTCCACAAGATGTAAGAGGCAGTTCATGTGAGCTTATAGACCAGCAAAACACACAAATGGTCATGAATGGTCTAAATATGTGCTTACTGTTAATTTTGTGCTTTTTCAGAAAGTGTCACATTTTAAAAGTTTATACATCGTGTCCTTTTAGGATCATTTTTGAAAGGACAAGATGACACCCTCCCTCTCCCCCACCCCTTGTAAAGGCTGATGGTTTGTTAACTAGTGCTTGAGTTAATTCAGACATTCTGATTATTATACCCAACGTCTTGCATAGCTATAGAGCAGAATATGTTATGCAGAACAAAATAGGATATGGCCAGCTTATGGCAAGTTTCTTTGCCTGGGCTGTTTTTGTAACCATTGAATAGCTGAGATTTTAGTGTGCTCTGCGGCACCAGCACTCCATGAGTTTAAACCCAGATCAGTAGCACGCTTGTCAATAACGACTCTGTCTTCGTGACCTGTGAATTGACAGTGACTGTCCTTTAATCAATCTCACAGAACCTGCCTTATAAAGCTGTTATTGTCATGGGCAGATACGGCGAGCATTTGTCAAGCCCTGTGATTATTAAAGTGTTCCTCCTTCAAATCCAGGCCAGAAGGCCTGCTGCGCTTCCTTTCAGAGTTCAAGCAAAATCTCAAGCAGCGCTCTTTGCTCCCTCTCCTTCCAGTTGTATCTTCCTGTGTGCACGTTCAGGAATCCTTTCAGGCACCTTTGCAGGTACAAACCATGCATCTTTTTGTAGGTTGACATGGCAGCGAACCTAACAGCATCATTTCGTTTTGAGTAAACAGCTGATAGGTGTGCACTGTTACTCTAACTAATGTGGCTGGCTGCCAGGGAGAACACCAGAACTAGAAAGTTCCAGAATTGCTATTGTACCAAGAAATCACTGTCTATTTTTTGTCCTCAATCTTAAATTGCTTTTTCTTTTTCAGTATTGCCCTTCCATGTTGTTAATATGAGAATTTGTTTAGACAGGAAAACTTTTGAAAACATGCTTGTGTTGGCCAAGAAGATATTTCTGTGTTTCTGTTGTCCGTAGGCATAGGGCCTTTATCTGGAGCTGATATGTTTATTCTAATTGAACAACAACAACAACAACAACAGAAAAGGACTTACAACTAGGTGTATTTCCCCATACCAACTGATTTTTAATTATGATATGGTTCTACCTGCTTCCCTTCCCCCTTTTTGCTCACAAATAAATTTGTGATCTTTAAGTACCCAATGTTTATGGTTTCCTCAGGGTGGCGTGGAACCAGCTATGAATAGGCATTAGACTTCTCTAGTGTAGAAGCTCTTTATTCAGCTAAGTGGGGGTGTGAGTCACCAGGAAGGAGTGTGAACCCATTGCACCTGACTTCCCTTTTCAAATTCAAAACTCATGGTGTTGCATCAGAAACTTGTTTCTCTCTTTTATGAGCATTTCATTAAAAAAAATACTAAAGTGTCAGTCTGGGCTATTCCTCTAGCCAAGCAGGGCAGTCTCTTATTCTGACCGACATGCAGCTTTGTTTTTGTATGGGTTGGCAAGAGGGCCATGCAAAGACCACATAAAAAACTGCCTTGGGATTGCCCTTACTTTGACTGAAGATTGACAGGAGCTCTTTCATTAATCTTGTTCTCTTTCATGTTCTGTATTCAGATATTGAAACACAGTATTTTTATACATTTATAAGATTGTGTTTGCATTTATTTAATTTATGTTTCTTTTTTTAAAGCATGTAGCCTTGAATGTTTGTTCTCCATTTTTTTTTTCCACATCATTACTCTGGTACTGCTTGATGTAACTTGATTAGCTCCCTCCCCAGTCATGATTGGTAATTAAAATAGGCATTAAAATTAGTCACTTAGCAATTTTGCTGTTCAATTGGCAATTAAATTACTTAATTGCAATTAAAGTCCTAATTTTAATTGGCAAAATGATAGATGTAGATTTAAGATAATATGTATAAATACTTTAATAAGTGTCTATATAAGGATTACTTAATTACTCAACTTCAAGTTTATGCTGTTAACTTTGGAACTTTTAAGTGAGCAATGAAATTTATATTACATCTATTCAAAGGATATGGTAATTAGATTTATTACTTATCGCTATAAGAGTCCTTGCGATAAGTTACTTTTGTAGTATTCAAATTGTAAGCTTGATAATTGAGAATTATGATGAGGAAAAGGGCTTATATGTCTTTGTCTGAATATATCAATACTTTATTTTCCTTTTTATTAAATTAAGAAGTTCTCTACCAATTAGCTTGAAGTAAAAAGTAAAATATGGTTATTTTATCACTAAGTGTAGAACAAAACTAAAAAGTGTCACCTGTGACTTAACATATAACTTTTGCAAAGTGTATATATATATGTATATATATACATATATATATATCCTGTTTAAAGAAATGTTGTCTAGTTCTGTTAGAATAACTAATGTCATTGGCTCTTGTTAGAATTTCAGGTGTCTTTTATATTAACATATATACCTTTATTCTTAGGATCTTTAAATGTGTTTTAGGGCATTGTACATTTTTTTATGTCTTTCATGCATACTGAAATAAGCAAATAAATTCTAAAACAAAACAATCATTTTTTTTCTAGTAGAAGATAATTTTTTCATACAGAAATGTTAAGTCGTTACTATAAAAGCAAGTATTAGAAGACCACTGCAAGCCAAGTATTAAGGAAAAAAAAAAACCAAAGATTTTTATTATGTAAAATAGTTCTTGAGTGGCATGAGGTTTTACCATATGTTCAGTTTTATGATTTTAATTTATAAGTAGAAGCTTCTAGAAAAAAATGCTGTTTACTTCTGCGCATCTTTACACATTTTCTAGAATTGAGTTCTGAATTAAAGTAAGACATTTTAAAAATCAATGGTCTTTGCTGAAAAACAGACTGAGTAAAACTGAATAAAAGCTGCCTCTATCCAGAATGTGACTATCAAAGAAGCGATGGACCCCTCTAAGTATTCCACAGGAAAGGCGCAGTGTGGCTGATTAATAGCCCGTGAATGCAAATGAAATGGCAAAAGCAAAACAATAAAATACCTTCAATACTATTTTTTTTTCCTGAGAAACAGACGGTTTAAGGTGAAATTTTCTTTCTTCTGTCCCTACTGTAAGACTTCCTACCAAATAATAATAAAGGCTGTGAATGAAAGTTTGTTCAAACATAATGTAAAATACATCTCATTTTAATGCTTATAAGTTTCAATGCCTACAATATTTTAAAGAAATACCTTAAAGTTGCCTCCATTCTGACAGCATAGCAGATATGTCTGTTTCATTGTATCTGCCTTGTGAGGTCTTTGAATTCATTTGGGGAGAATACAGAAATCAATCCCCAGAGGCCTCTTCCCATGCATTAAAATAGAAAATCCTATGGGATTACATTTATGTTTGCTCTCTAAATTATACCAAAAGCTCAGTTTTATTAAGTATAATCTGCTTAGCCATGCATAAAATAAAATACTTAGGTTTAGATGTGAATTTATATGCATTTATACATATAAATATATATGATTTTCAATGAAAATATTTTTTCTACACACAGGCAAATATATTCTGCTTGGTATGTGTTAATATCATAAAAGGTAATATAATAACACTTTCATCGATGCTTTCTGAGGTCACATCATTATATTTATTAATAACAGCTTATAGTTTATATAAGGTGGAGCTACTATGGATAGTACCAATTTCTTGGTTCCATTATTTTAAATTACTAAGAAAATAGACCTTCATTGTGGGGAAACTTTACACATTTAGACATAGCAATAATTTAAAGTTACTTCAGACTCTGGATCTAGAAAAAACCTTATTGTCATTTTAATTGAGTTATAAAATACTTTATTTGAAATATTTATGTGTGAGAATGCAGAAGGGTTGCAGCCATATAAATGCAGAATTTCAGTTCCTTTTAGCCTAAAGCATCGTTTTAACATTTTCTGAAAGGTTGTTCAATTCTACATTTTGATTCCATTATATGTGTAATTAAACCTCTGTGCACAAAAGCATTCTCTTATGTACTAGCAAATATACCCACAGGAATTCTCTTCTAAACTGTAATTTATTTAAACATGTAATCATAGGATTTTAAAACATGCTTTCATTTTTCCAAACTATATGCCAATTTGAACTGCTTTGAGATAAAATGAGAGATTTTTATTGCCATTTTGGTTTTTTTCCTCTGTGACCTAACAGTGAGTTAAACATGGGCAGGAGGAAATAAAGAAAATCCATTGTGAACCAAATTCCATGTGTTGAACTGTTTCCGTTTTGGACAAAATAGAAAAAAAAATAAAAGAGTTGTTGTTTATGAATTCCAAACAATATGAACATTTGGGCCTGCAGAATTTTCTCCTGGGGCTTAGTTAGCCTAAGTAGTAAATAGCTGTGTGTATGTGTGTGTGTGTGTGTGTGTGTGTGTGTGTGTGTGTGTGTGTGTGTATGTGTGAGCGCGCGTGCGTGTGCTTCTGTGAGAGAGGCTCTCTCGAACATTGTGGAGTCAGGCCCCCTACTGACAAGATCAGTCAATTGCAGACCTCGTCCTGGCTCCTGCAGTTTTGCCCCTTCAGAATCAAGTGGGGGGAAAAAAACCAGCGGTCTGAGGTTTTGAGCACGGCCCTTTTATACTTTCCGATCTGTGCGCTGGATCCTTACTACCTGGAGCATGTGCGAGTCCGGCCCCAGACTCCAAGCCTAGAATAGTCTCAGTCAAAAATTAGTATAAGCGAGTTTATGAGTCTTTCCTAAGTAGGGGTAACAAATCAGGAAGCCGAACATGAATTTGAAGAGAGGGACAACTCACACGGATGGAAAAGAAGTCTTCACTTTTTCTCATTCACGTGTTATCACTACTCTATTCTCACGTATTACTTTATGAAATTGCTATGACCGCTGCCTTTCCATCTTGGGTATCTCAAGACTTGAGCAAAGGCTCTTATCAGAGAACCACGAGTCGCATGTTGCTGTGCTTGTTCCGTAAGTGCTCAACACAAAAAACTCCACCACCACCCCCTTTTCTCTCTGGGAGGGCATTTTCCAAAATATCCCCAGACTCAACTCAACCCAAACTGAATGTTTTTAATGACTGAGGGAGAGGAGCGTGTGAATAGCAACACGTTTACTTAGCCACATTTGTGCAGGGAGGGCTGTGGTTGCGATCTTAAACTTCTCTTGGTACTCGCTCTCCTGGAACTGTATTAAAAAATAATAACTTCCACCCCAGTGTAGCTAAGCTTGGGTTTCCGACTGTCTGAAAATAGCTGCCGGGAACCTGGCCCACCGCGTGGATCAAGGAAAGCTCCCCCTGACCGCACCCTGCTCCCTCGCGGAAGGGGAAGGGAACCCGGGAGGGCGCCTGTGAGCTGGAGTTGCTGCTATTTTGGGCCCAGCCTGGCCGGTGCGTCAATGCCTGCGCCCCTGCGTCACCGCCACCCCCACCCCCTTCCTTCTCCATTGCTCTCCAAACTCTCACTTTTTCCCTTTCGTTCGTGTGGAATCGCTTCTGCCCACGGGGCGCTGACGCTGCCGAGCTCACACTAATAAGCTGTTCTTCACCCTGCCCCCTCTTTCGCCCCCCCTTCCTGGTTTTATTTTATTCTATTTCTTTTTCTCGCGCCCACTAGGGCACCGCTGAGCCGTAGTGGCAGCAGCTGGAGGGAGAGGCAGCCACAACATCTGGGGGAAACTTAAGGTGGTCACGTAGGTTTCCCCGAGGCTGCTGCACAGCGGAGCCCGCGGCTTGTCTGGGCAGCCGCAGGGCACCCGATGGCAACGCCTTTGCAGCCGCAGGCTCGCTCCGCACGGAGCCGGCAGAGGCGGAGGTGCAGGCCAGGAATGAGCAACCCCACAACCCTGAGAGTTCCGCTGTGCTCTCCGCCAGTGCCAGGATCACCGAGAGGGGGCCGAGTTGCACTTCGCACAGACCCCCTCCCCCGGTAGCTTGGGAGCGAGCCAAAGCTCGGGAGGAGGGGAGGAGGAGCGCTGTCCTGGGCGGAGAAGGGGACCCTCCAAAGTCGCCCTCCCTCGGCCCCAGTCCCTTCCTGGTCTTGGGAAAAACCCTAGGAAGTCTACCTCCCAGCTTCGCTGGGGTATTGGGAGTAAGGCTCGCCCTCGGGAGGAGCGGCGATTCCTTTGCTAGAAAGATCCACGCGCTTGGCGGGTGGATGGTCTTGCAGAGCACAACGGGAGGCGACTCCGAGGACCGCGGTGGTAGGACACGCTCCCACAGCCCACGGACCGGACCCTGGGCTGAGGCAATGGGCACACACTTTCCTTTTGCCCGAGACGCCGCACGGCCCACCATCGCCTCGGGCTCCACTCCCTTTGCCCAGCTTTTCCCATCACGCTTTCTTCTTAGTTTCGGGTACCACAGCCCTTGTGTTTCAGAAACCCTTAGAGCGGGACAGGACAGGCTTGGTGGGCACAGCGCAAAGTCAACGCTGTTCAGAGCTGACCTAAGGGATGGATCAAGATCACCTTTCTGCTGGAGGCGCACCTGTTGCCCGACTCTGGTGCATTGTCTGCAAAAGAAAAGCAGGCAGCAGTTCACTCCTACTTGTGGGGTCCTCGAAGGCCTGGCTCAATGTCTACTCTCTCCTCTTCCACACTCCTTTAAGTATTCAAGCCTTTTAGTTTCAGGAAAGAGGGGGGAAAGGAAAGTGGGCGCTATTCCCCTTATATCTACTAGAAGGAGGATGGAAAACTGAGATAGAAAAAGGGAGAAGCGAATGCACGGACTAGTGAGAGTCCATCTATCGCCCAAGCCTCTGGAGAGCTACGAGTCATGGGACATTTGTCTGCACTTCCGCTAAGGACTGTGTGGGGGTGATGTTGGGAAGCAGCAAAGCACACGGCTGCCCGTGCGGCCCAGGTGCCAGCTACCTGGCCCACGCCAGCGTTCTTTTCCATTCAAGCTTTTGTTGCACCCTCCCCACGTGTGAGGACTCAGGGCCTGGGGGCAGGTGAAGCATAGCATCACCGCTGGTTTCACGGACCTGGGTTGCAGAAGTCACACTTCTTTCGGAAAAAAAAAAAAATTAAGAAACCACCCAAGTGGGCTACCAAGGTGAACGCAGCACCGTTCCCACCTTAAAATCAGCCCCAGTTGTGACGTCAGGTCGGAAATATACCAAAGCGAGCGCGGGCCAGGAGTCCGGGGAGCGCGGCGGCTCGGCGATTGGACCGTGGGCCGCTGACGCGCGCTGACGCGCGCAGACTTTAGGTGCATGTTGGCAGCGGCAGACCGAGCCACATAAACAAAGGCACATTGGCGGCCAGGGCCAGTCCGCCCCGCGGCTCTGCACAGATCCGCGTCCCTCTCGCCTGCCCCGCCGGCTGCCTGCCTCTTCTCCCGCCGGGCTGGCGGCGTGTGACTCCCCGCGCCCGGCTCCCGCACCGCTCCCGCGGACCCTGGAGCCCAGGCTCCCGGAGGGAACTGCACTTCGGCGGAGTTGAATGAATGAAGAGAGCAGAGAAGTGAGTAGGTGCGGCGATGCCGCCGGTGGTCTCTCGTTTTCCGGGTCTCCGCGGACCGGGGACAGGTTCTCTGCAAGTGGGCGCCAGAGCCATGGAGTGCGAAAGGGCTGGGGAATGGCGAGTGGACGCGCGCGGCTCCACCGAGCCTTTGCTGGAACTTGGTCTGTGTAGCGTTAGGGGGGGAGTTGGCTGCCGGCAGAGCCTTCCAGGCTTCTCATTGGTGGATGTGGAAGTGGGGGGACTCCCATAGTTTTAGGAGATGCGGACTTGCCTGCGGAGATGTGCGCAAAGTTTGCTCTGGCTGTGAAATGGAGTGTGGCTTGCTGGAGATTCCAGATCTCGTGAACATGTGGGAAACAGTCCGGGAGAGAAAGTTTCTGCGTTGCTTGGGAACAGTGTCTCTCAGCTCGCCCGCGCGTGCGGATGTTTTCCCGGTACCGTCGTGTAAGGGTGGTGTCTGTAGAGTGCCCTGTTGCTAAGTTGCCTGAAATTTCTGGTTTTGATAAATGCTGTCCTTGGGTAATGTGGCAGAGTGTGTGCGTGAGGTAAAGAGTGCAGCTATGAAACCGTGACGCGTCTAGGGTTAATATCCAACACAGACATATTTCCAAGGGCGGCGGCGGCGGATGATGGGGGGGGGGGAGCAAGAGTCTTCTTTATATTTTTTTCTGGCTAACCTTCTCCACTACTTGAAGCAAGATTATGGAAGAAGGGAGAGAGGGAGCAGAAGGAGCTGCTGTTGGGTTTCCTTATCGTTATTAACAAGTCTGTCTATGCTCTAGAGTGCCTTGCCAAGTGGGAACGTCTGAAAATTGCTAGGACACAAGAATGCCTTGTCCCAGCAAGTAGGCAGCCCATGGAAAACATTGTGGAGAAGATGTTTAGCTTGCTGTGCTTCTAACTTTGGTGCCAGTATTATATACGCAATATCCCCTTCCCTCTGCAGTTGACCCAAGATACTTCTGGTTAAAGTAGAGGTATCTCTCATCACCTCTGGGCTATTAAAGGTGTTGAAAATCCAGTTCTCTGGAGGAACACCAATTCACTTGTACCCCCAAACCCCAGTGCTGGGTCAAAAGCAATTACAAAAGCATACACTTGCTCTCAAATTGGCTTCTTGGTTGTCCAGGCCTTATTAACATTTTCAAAGGGGAGGGTTTCTATTGTTTTTTTTTTAAATTGTATTTTCTTGAATCCTACTAACTTTCTTTTCCCTTCTAAGAGAAAAGTCCGTTGGACTACAAGAAAAAAATATTTAAGATAAGGCTTTGATGCAGTGCTTTCTCTGTAGCTTAGGTTTGAAGTCAAGTAGGATGAAAATGATGCAAATGGACCAATTCATTATATTGTTAAGTATCAAGTAGGCTCATGGGATGACTTGCCTCTAGGATGCTTTCTCTGCAGGGATTTTCACTGGGAGATGAGTGGCATTATCTGTTGTTTAGCCACGTCTTTGCATGTTCCTTTAAGCTGCTGTTTGGTAAAGGTCTTCACACTCATTCCTAAGGAGGCATTGAAGGGCCTGCCTGTGAGTCTCCTCTGTCCAGCCAAATCTCAGTGGGGAAACATCCTCAAACTTCCTGTGTCTGTATTTCAGGGAGATCTGACGGGCTGGATTCCCAATTGCTTTTTTAAAAATCTTGGAAACTTTGTCCTTCGTTGAATTACGACACTGTCCACCTTTAATTTCCTCGAAAACTCCAATAACTCGGCTGAAGGTTAGTGAGTTTTTTCTTTCATCACCTTTCCTGAGTTCCCCCATATCTAGACAGGACAACGGGATCTTCTCAGGCCAGCTCTATGCCTTCTGGTCACAGAGAAGAACAGCCTTCTCATTGTGCAATTCAACTTCATTTCTAGACTGTGGGTTCTAGAAATCCTGTCTACTTAAAGCTCAGCGTAGAGGCTCCTCAGATTGGCTGTGGGAAGGGGTTGGAGTGGGGGGGGCATTTGGAACTAGCCGGGAGTGTAGACCCTCCACAGCTTTCCAGCTCTGGGTCGTTTGGGGATCAGTGCTTTCCTTTCTTCATCGCTGCTCTGACCTTTCCTGCCCTTCCCCTCGCACCCCTACCCTCCCTCTGACACCGCGGGCTGCCGGTGTAGCTCCAGGTGTACCTGAGCCCGGAAGAAAGTGTTCCGTTGACCAGGCTGAGTGTGTATCACCCTGTTTCATTTCCAGCCATGCCTTGTGTTCAGGCGCAGTATGGGTCCTCGCCTCAAGGAGCCAGCCCCGCTTCTCAGAGCTACAGTTACCACTCTTCGGGAGAATACAGCTCCGATTTCTTAACTCCAGAGTTTGTCAAGTTTAGCATGGACCTCACCAACACTGAAATCACTGCCACCACTTCTCTCCCCAGCTTCAGTACCTTTATGGACAACTACAGCACAGGCTACGACGTCAAGCCACCTTGCTTGTACCAAATGCCCCTGTCCGGACAGCAGTCCTCCATTAAGGTGGAAGACATTCAGATGCACAACTACCAGCAGCACAGCCACCTGCCCCCTCAGTCCGAGGAGATGATGCCACACTCCGGGTCGGTTTACTACAAGCCCTCCTCGCCCCCGACACCCAGCACCCCGGGCTTCCAGGTGCAGCATAGCCCGATGTGGGACGACCCGGGGTCTCTTCACAACTTCCATCAGAACTACGTGGCCACCACGCACATGATCGAGCAGAGGAAGACACCTGTCTCCCGCCTTTCACTCTTCTCCTTTAAGCAGTCGCCCCCGGGCACTCCTGTGTCTAGCTGCCAGATGCGCTTCGACGGGCCTCTGCACGTCCCCATGAACCCGGAGCCCGCGGGCAGCCACCACGTAGTGGATGGGCAGACCTTCGCCGTGCCCAACCCCATTCGCAAGCCGGCGTCCATGGGCTTCCCGGGCCTGCAGATCGGCCACGCGTCGCAGTTGCTTGACTCGCAGGTGCCCTCGCCGCCGTCCCGGGGCTCTCCCTCCAACGAGGGTCTGTGCGCCGTCTGCGGCGACAACGCAGCCTGTCAGCACTACGGTGTTCGCACTTGTGAGGGCTGCAAAGGTTTCTTTAAGGTGAGCAAGACTGGGCGGAGGTGGCAGGTAGCGCTGACCTAGTACCTGAGACCCAGGAGTGTGCTCTCCCCTTCCGGTAGGCAGCCCAGCCCTAGTTCCTTGAAGCTACCCCACGGGCTGCGGAAGGGGCTTCGGGTGGTCTAAGGAAAGAAATAAGCAAGACTGGAAGAGTCAAGGTTTCACCCCGCCCCCCTCGCCCCTCAGCAACCTGCCGCCCCGGCGGGCTCCCGCCCGAAATTGCTGGAGCCAGAGTTGGAACAGGGCTATTTGCATGTGTTAGGCTCTGTCTTCCTCGTTCAGATTGAAATTGGTTAGGACAGAGAACCGTGTCTGAGCTAACCAAGTGGAACAGAATTCCCTATGGTCAAATTAAGTGATCTCTTTATTTCGCCATCCTGATTGAATAATCTTATCATTTTAAATAGAGAAGGTCTCCAAGGGATGTAAATAATATGAATGCGCACGGATTTGTATTTACTGAGCGTCTCCTGCTCCTTCTCCTGGCATATAAAACACAGCAAGGAGCGGCAAGGTTAGCTCAAATGTTAACGCTATCAATTTTCTTCTGGTAAATGCCCTGGGGGAGGAAAAGGAAAGGAAATAGGAAGAAAAGAACAAGAAAAAAATTTTTTTTTAAAGGAGTAGTGTTTGTGTTTGTAGGGAAGGAATGCAGATCCAAGCCATTAAAAAATGTCTCCAGTTTAGTGGACTTTTCATTAAAAAATAATAATTTGTGGCCTACATTCTCTCCCTCTGCAGCGCACGGTGCAAAAAAACGCGAAATACGTGTGTTTAGCAAATAAGAACTGCCCAGTGGACAAGCGCCGCCGAAATCGTTGTCAGTACTGTCGATTTCAGAAGTGCCTGGCTGTTGGGATGGTTAAAGAAGGTAGGTCGAGGCCAGCTGCTGATCTCTCCTATGTTCGGTGCCCTTGAAAGACCACCAGCTGCTTGTGGACCCTGGTCCCTGCCTCCTCCCCGCCCCCACACACACTCCAGGGTCCCACTTCCTAATGGCCCAGCCTCCTCTAAAGAAAGCCACAGGGCCCTCCTGGTCTTCGTCCCAGTTAGAAGAAGGTATAAAATACTTCCCCTCCTTTTTAAAATATATAAATTTAATGCTTCTCATCACCAAAGTCTTTACAAGCTAGAGGAGCCCTGGACCACCAGATCTGGCTCCCACTGCGGCCTCCGAGGAGAGCCCTGTGAGTCTGGGCTCGAAGAACCGGCATTAACCGGGCTATTCCTTTACAGTGGTTCGTACCGACAGTTTAAAAGGCCGGAGAGGTCGTTTACCCTCGAAGCCGAAGAGCCCACAGGATCCCTCTCCCCCCTCACCTCCGGTGAGCCTGATCAGTGCCCTCGTCAGAGCCCACGTCGACTCCAATCCGGCTATGACCAGCCTGGACTATTCCAGGGTAAGAAGCTAATGGGGGGTTATCATGTGTACAAACCAACAGATGGGCAGGACCCTCTCCCTATACTCAACTTAAAGCCCCAGACTCCAGGGTAAAGGAGGCAGACCAGAATATCTGCTTCACAGCTCTCGGCAGGGTTCCGGGAGCGAGACACTGAGGTGCAGAAGCTCAAGTGTAGATCTGAGAACAGGCCAGAGGGCTTGAATCTTTCGAACCTCCATTGCCCGACAATCCTGAGCTCTGAAAGGCCCAGATGAGACTCTGTCTAACCTTCCTTCCCAGATCTACTTTACGCGAAATTACAGGGATGCCCCCCTCCCCCGCCCCCCGTGAAGACTGGGATTTGCTTGAGACCAGGAATGAAGAGAGGGTGGAAGGAATGACACGGGAAAGGGGGGCGGTCTCGGGGTCAGGAATCAAGTGGGACTATTCCTCTTTTACTCCAGTTGTGAAAATGTGCAGGCTTTGGTTGGAGGGAGCGTGGGCAAACCTAGTAGCGACTGCAGTATTATTAAGCGTTGCAAAGGGCGCCTCCGCTCAAGACCCACTCTGGGATTAGCATGAATACTACCGTGTCAATTGTTTTGTGGAGATAAGACTGAACGTTTCCCAGGGCTGGATGGCACTGTATTTAGTCTGTATGGAAATGGTAATTTACATATTTAAAGCGGCGACCTCAGAGCACCGTCCCTAATTGAATTAATTGCCCCGGAACATCTAATTTCCTTACTGGTCAGAGAGAGGTTTAATTGTTATAAAAACCTGGCTCCCCTACTAGAAACGGGGTTAGCAATTTCACGGGTTATATATTTTAGAGAACCTCATTAAGTGCTTTTTAAAATGAAATTCCAGTTTCAGGCAAACCCTGACTATCAGATGAGTGGAGATGACACCCAACACATCCAGCAATTCTACGATCTCCTGACTGGCTCTATGGAGATCATCAGAGGTTGGGCCGAGAAGATCCCTGGCTTTGCTGACCTGCCCAAAGCTGATCAAGACCTGCTTTTTGAATCAGCTTTCTTAGAATTATTTGTTCTGCGATTAGCGTACAGGTAATGAGGGAGGCCTGGAGAGGAATGAGGAAGTACAGGAAAGGGAGAAAAAAAAAAAGGGCTGGGGGAGGGGGAGGAAGATTTAAAAAAAAAAGGTGGGGAAGGGAAAGTGTGAGCCCAGAAGCCTTGGGTGAATGGGGTGGAGGTTGGCTAGAGGAGTTCTTGATTGTTATGAAATTAAACCCTTTCAAGGTCCACTGGTCTACATTTTATTAACTCTTCAGTAATTAGGTGCCTCTTAAATCCCTCATTTATTGCTCTTCAAGTAATTAGTTGTTTAGCTTCTCTCTCTCTCTTTTTTCTCCCCTCTCTCTTTGGTATTAATTGCAGGTCCAACCCAGTGGAGGGTAAACTCATCTTTTGCAATGGGGTGGTCTTGCACAGGTTGCAATGCGTGCGTGGCTTTGGGGAATGGATTGATTCCATTGTTGAATTCTCCTCCAACTTGCAGAATATGAACATCGACATTTCTGCCTTCTCCTGCATTGCTGCCCTGGCTATGGTCACAGGTCAGTACTGCTGCTGCAGGGCACTTCCCCTTCAGAATTTTCTCTGGTGGGACCGGTCATGGCATTCCCTCCTAATCACAGATTTTCTCTGATTTTGCCAGCTGACTAACTCCCTATGCCTTCTTCTTTTGTTTCTGATTGCATTTTCTGCAGAGAGACACGGGCTCAAGGAACCTAAGAGAGTGGAAGAACTCCAGAACAAAATTGTAAATTGTCTTAAAGACCATGTGACTTTCAATAACGGGGGCTTGAACCGACCCAACTATCTGTCCAAACTGTTGGGGAAGCTCCCAGAACTCCGCACCCTTTGCACACAGGGCCTCCAGCGCATTTTCTACCTAAAACTGGAAGACTTGGTACCGCCACCAGCAATAATTGACAAACTTTTCCTGGACACCTTACCTTTCTAAGATCTTCTCCCATGCACTTCAAAAGACCTGGAAAGAAAAACCATCCAGAGGGGGCTGGTCGCATGGGCAGAGAGCTGGCTAAAAAGTCCAGTGTATGTCATCTCCCTCCTATAGACCCATAGCCCCCATCCCTACAGTAAAGAATAACAAACAAACAAACAAACAAACAAACAAACAAACACTGTTGCTATTTCCTAACTTGCAGGCAGAACCTGAAAGGGCATTTTGGCTCCGGGGCATCCTGAATTTAGAAAACAGACGCCACACAATACAGTGGTATAAACTTTTTATTATCAGTTCAAAATCAGTTTATTGTTCAGAAGAAAGATTGCTAATGTACGATGAGAAATGTTTGGCCATGCTTGCTTGTTGCAGTTAAGACACATGTTTTACACACACACACACACACACACACACACACACACACACACACACACACAGCCCTTAAGGGTACCCACATATTTTGTCCTTTACCAAGACTTCAAAGTTTTCTGCTGTAAAGAAAGCTGTAATATATAGTAAAACTAAATGTTGCGTGGGTGGCATGAGTTGAAGAAGGCAGAGGCTTGTAAATTTATCCAATGCAGTTTGGCTTTTTAAATTATTTTGTGCCTATTTATGAATAAATATCGGAAATTCTAAAAAGTAAGTGTGTTTGCAAAAAAAAAGAAAATAACTACATAAAAAAGGGACAAGCATGTGATTCTAGGTTGAAGATGTTATAGGCACTTGCTACTTCAGTAATGTCTATATTATATAAATAGTATTTCAGACACTATGTAGTCTGTTAGATTTTATAAAGATTGGTAGTTATCTGAGCTTAAACATTTTCTCAATTGTATAATAGGTGGGCACAAGTATCAATACATTGGCAAATCCTGACAAAAGGGACACATAGTGTTTGTAACACCGTCCGACATTCCTTGTTTGTAAGTGTTGTATGTACCGTTGATGTTGATAAAAGAAAGTTTATATCTTGATTATTTTGTTGTCTAAAGCTAAACAGAACTTGCATGCAGCAGCTTTTGACTGTTTCCAGAGTGCTTATAATATACATAACTCCCTGGAAATTACTGAGCACTTTGAATTTTTTTTGTTTTTTTACGTCTAAAATTGTCAGTTAATATATTATTTTATGTTTGAGTAAGAATTTTAATATTGCCACATTCTGTAGTATTTTTCTTTGTATATTTCTAGTACGGCACATGAGATGAGTCACTGCCTTTTTTTCTATGGTGTATGACAGTTAGAGACGCTGATTTTTTTTCTGATAAATTCTTTCTTTGAGAAAGGCAATTTTAATGTTTACAACAATAAACCACGTAAATGAACAGAACTTTGTCTTATTTCTGGTTCAGGAAAAACACAGTGACTGAACATCACATATAAGAAAGAGGAAAAGTGGAGATTGATTTGGGGTAGGTCACTTACATGACATCTGAATTTCAGGGTGAGAGCCTGGATCCATTGTGACTAAAGGAAGGGTGTAATTGAACTAATTACCTAGAGAACTCAATGTAATATTTTTCTTTAGCCCGACTTTTCCAGTCTGGTGACCTACATTTATCAGAATGAATGTAGACCATCATATTCAAACATACATATGTTTTGAGAAAGCATAGCTTTCAAAAGGCAGGCTTTAGAAGCCAAAAAGCTTCTAAACTTTTCCAAGGTTGAGAATCTTTCAGAGTTCTGTGGACAGCCTTCAGGAAGTGTGTGCTTGAAACTCAGAAAGGCCACGCAGATTTGAAAAGACGTGTACTTTATCTTTGCTTTTGCAATTCCTGTGCACAGTAGTGTGAGCGTGGGAGGGAGAGCTCAGGGTCCCTGCCCTCGGAGTCCTGAGTCAGCCTTCCCAGGCAGGCTCTGCAGACATTTCTTACACTATTTCCCTGCTTTGGTGGGTAGTATGAGGTGTGATCTGCACTTTTAGAACAAGGTTCCCACCTTTTAAGTATTGTGGATTTTAAACAAATGAACCAACCAACAAACAAACCTTTGTCATGGCTCTGATTTGGTTTAAGTCAAGTTTTAAGATGGGGCTCTAACCTTCCACCCTGAGTTGGGTCTCAGCCACCTATCCTTGGGCAGATGATAGTCCAGTTGTGCCCTAGGAGGGATGATCAAGTTCGCTGACCCTGGCTAATTACAGGTGACCTCTAGGTCACTGAAATTTACAATAAAGTTATTGTTTTAGGAATGGATTGTCATAACAGTATACTGACAACAGAGCTGTCAGCACCCCCCCCTCCAAAAAAAAACCCCAAAACAATGTTTTGTGGTTTGGCAAAAAGAGACAAGGACAGTAGTCCCTTGTGGTAGTTTAAAGTTGTTTTTACTTGGTGAGTTTCTCTCTGAGCAACGGAAGGGTAAAGGAGGACGGTTACATAGGTTATGAAACAATAAGGAAATGTCCAATTTCATAATATATATAAAGAATACATCAGAAAAATGGATCTGACCTTTATATATATTCACATCATTTTGAGTCAAAGCCCCAAACTCCTAAGTGGACAGAATAGGCTTTCCATTAGCGCTCTTCTCCCAGGTGTCTTTGGGGCCCCTAGACAATTACATTTCGTCGAAGAATCCCTGAGAGGTAATCCCAGAAAGACCCCCAAGGCTGCTTCTCCCTTAAGAAAGCCGCTGGGCATCACCGGAGGCCAATGGGGGCGTCGGGATAGCGAGCCTCTGGAGAATTTAGAGCGAAAGGGGGACCGTGTTCTCGCACTCTACCGCGCTGGGTTATGAGTCCCAGTTCGCCTCCAGTATCCTTTCTGCTTTTGTAGTATTATTACAGCTCCGGGCTAACACTAGCCTACTTCTCCGGCGGCTTCAAAGGTTCTCGCCGCCTAAAACTCTTTCCATCTTAGTTTTTCTTTCTAGGACTAAAGCTCAGGAAGACCCACAGCCTCCCTTCATTATCAAAGAGAAGTGTACGAACTTCTTCAGGAAGAAGTCGAGCTTTAAGAAGAGGACTTCCTAGTCATCTCCGCTCCTCAGTGGTCCTTGAGTTTCATTTGTGGAATGCCACTTCAGCAATGCAAAAAAAATACATGGTCTTTGTTCCAATGTTATGGCCATCCATACACTTCTCAGGTCTGAGAAAAGGGTCTGTTTTAAAACCTTCGCGGTCTCGTCCCACGTTGAGAGACTGCCCAGAGCACTCTGGCTTTTTTTGGGAAATGGCCTTAATTTAAAGCAGGAACAGATCAGCGGTTCTATTGCCTGGTGTTCTCTGGCTCTAGGTACCGAACCCTCCCTCGAACGGACTTTAGGCTTCCTGAAACTGGTCAGAGGGCGGGCGCTTAGGAGGCGTGTGTGTGTGTGTGTGTGTGTGTGTGTGTGTGTGTGTGTGTGTATTGAATCACTGGTCCTGAATCTGATACAGAATTACGCATGGGCCAGAGGAATAGCATCAAGCCACACCCACGGCACAGACCTTGTCTTGAGCACTTCTTTGTAGTACCAGGCTGGACTTCATCCCTAGGGGGCTTGGGGATCCTATCTCCTAAAAGTAAGTCTATGCAGCTGATTTGTGTACAGTGGGTCCAACAAAGACACAGATTTTCCTGACAATTTAAGAAAGCCACTTGAAGATTTAATTTCACGTTCTGTTAACAATCTATTGGTCTGGCGAGTGGCATTCCTCCCATTCAGTTATCTAATTATCTTTTAAGCTAGAACATACCCATTGATGAAATACTTTGAGATACAAACAGTTGTGAATAGGCCAATGCCCTCCAAACTCTTTGTAATATTTTGACCACAAAGTTCTCTTGTTATGGACATATTTTCATCTCCCTGAACCCTATCGTGGGTAGTAATACCAGAGCACTCCCAAGGAAGCGTGCCCGCATCATTCAGCCACCAGCTCCGGATGTCTCTCAGCTGTGCACACGCACCCGTTTCCCTTTTTATCCGCCGTGCGGCGCCGAGGTGACTGCGGAGGTTAAGGGCAGAGGGTCTCTCCGGCGGGGCCTCGTCTTCTTTGGCGGGATAGGCGTTTGCTTGCTTGGTTCCGAGTCCACCGCAAGAAAGGAGACGGTTTCCCCCAGGCGAAAGGGGATGGGAGGGCACCTAGTCCGTAGGTTCAAAACTTTCTGCCAGTGCCCTTTTAACGGTTGAAGAGAGGTCTGGGGACAAGTGTCTTCTAATATAGTTTCTTGTGAAGGGGGCTTCAAGGACTGATCCCCCTTCTTCCCGGCTCGTGTCCCTGGTATGGGAGAGACTGTGCACTCTTGCTTTCTTGGCGCGCCTGGGAGTTTCTCAGCAACCCAAACTTTGCCGGCACCCGCGGGCCGGAGGTTGACTCAGTTTTGTAATCTCATTTTGAAGCTTCTCCGGTGGGGGCTTCCAGCAGTCGGCTGATCAGCCCCCGCCCCGTCTCCGGTCTCAGCCACTACTCAAATAAAAGCATTTGGCTGCTAGACACGGAGAAAGAGTCTGCGTTTGACAGATCCGCCGCAGGAGCAATCACGTTTCACAGTGGTGAATTGAGTAGACACAAATTGACTTTATTGATAAAACAGTATAAGAATTCCAAAATAAGTCATCGTTTAAAAAATAATTCGTTTTTTAATACTAAAGCAACACACGTAAACCCATTTTTAACTTTTAAATTAGAATTCAAAGTTGAGTGGTGGTGATGTAAAAATAATTTCCCCTTGAAATGTTCCCCGAGATGGGGGCCACAAGGTTTTTCGTGCGAGACCGAACCTTTCCTTAGGAAAAGTCCAACTTCTTTTGGGGGGCCTCCAGGAAGCGGTGGGCGGCGCGGCACCCCTCGCCTGCGCTAGGAGGATAGGAGCGCCTGGGTCCCCACCTGGAACGTGCGCTCTGGGCCCTGAAGATGCGCGCAAGCCAACTAGGCGAAGCCGTGCTCTGGCCACTCAAACCCTTTTAGTACGCCGCTCTGTTTAGTAGGTCCTCCTTCTTACCTAGTGACGTCCAGGCTTTAGTACCACTGGACAGGACCTGTGTCTCAGCTCCCCTCCCCCAAGCCCTCCGGGAGAAGGTGAATTCGCAAACATTCTTGCTTTGCCTGATGCATTTTGGTGACTGGTATGTTTTTCTGAAGGTTGCATCGGGAGAGACTGCCAAGAATCTTGGACAATACGGGTCATTTTCTGTTTCCTCCCGGTCCTTCTCTGCTTTCCCAGATGTTCCCAGGTCTTTCTCAACTGTGCTACTACCACACAAAGTCGAGGTCGCCATAGGTTCTGGAATCACCTCGTGGCTAGGTTGGGTGCGTTAGAGCAAGAGCGGCCTTACACACTAGGCGCTTTCTCCTTGTACCCCCATCCGAGGTCAGTCTCCGGTGTCCCACAAGTTCAGAGCGTCCCCTCAAAACTCTCTAGAGAGGACATTTTGCCAGTGGTCCAGACTCACATAGGGGCATAGTTGGAAAAGTTGTTCGCATCCCCACGCGGGAGCGCATGCTATATACTGGTGCCCACACCCCGAGGTAACAACGCGCGCGCGTCCGCGACCCCCTTTCGGGTTCCCTTACAACTTGCGGAAGGAGTCTAAGGCCATTGTGCCAGAGTGAAGGACTAGTCTGGTGGCAGGATCCGGGCAGTGCCTGGAGCGGCCTCGGGGCCGCTGGGAAGGTCATCCTCGAGGAAAGGAGGTTGGCAGCGGCGCGACCCAACTCTGCTCTTGTCTTAGCGTGGCTAGAACCCGCCTTTGCTGAAACCGGGCAGTGTTCTGCAAGTGCTGGCATCCACGGGAGGTCCTTGTCCCTTCCCTCCGCTGGTCCTTCATTGCTCTTTCTTATCTCCATCTCGACTTGTGTTTGGGGAGAGTAGGATTTCCAAGCCACGTTCAACTTGTTTTTAGCAGAAATAATGCAAATACAGGCTTCTGTCTGAGACTTCCGGAAGCAGAGGGTGGGTGGTGGGTGAGAACTTTGCAACAAAGCGAGGAACTTCCAGAGGGACTTGAGCCTGTTGAGACTTCCTGGCTCTGGAAGCTTAAAGGAGAGGATCGTATCGACAACCTCAAATTAAATTGGAATTTTGATTAGAGTATGAGATTAGGAGTGAAAGGACTCTTCATCAGTAAGCAGCAAGTAAGATAGAGTTTTTGAAACAAGACCCTTGAATGACTGGGGTTTGCAAAGTTATTATAATTTGCTATTAGGATTTTCTCCCGGGAGAAATGAAAAAGAAAGCATAGAAATTAAGAGTGCTTTTACAAGATAGGAACTATGAGAAGTCTAAGTATTGATTGCTGAAACTTTTCTCGGGACACAATATGAAATAATTTCTAAGAGCAGGTCTCTGTTCAAAAGTTTTTCAGCTGCTGTTTATGAAGGAGACTGGGTGGTGTGGTGGTGCTGTGTGTGAAGCAACCAACTCCTCACTCAACAGACCTCAGCATCTTCTCATCCTCTGACCCACTGTTTGCTCGAAGCCCTTTGATTAGTTATCAAACAGGGGGAAGGTCAGGGAACACATGCAGACAATGGCCCTCTAGGTGTTCTTCAACAGTTTCTCCCTAGGAAGAGAATGGCCATCAGAGAAGCCATTGAGGTAGCCAGAAAGAAGGAGACACAGCGGTCAGTCCATTGTCTACTCAGCCCAGTCAAGCTAGGGTCAATCAGAAGGAAGGAAGCAGAAACCTTCGTGGGAAATGAGTAGCAACAGAGATGCGTGATGACAAACCACACTGAAGGAGAACTGAGGAGTCAGAAGAGGAAAGTTACAAGATCAATTTAATCAGAGTGTAGGGTTGAAGGCAAGCAGAGAGGAGAAGTCTAAAATGTCTTAGATGCAGGGGATGGCTGGGTACCAGCAGCAATGTGAATGAGTGCTAAGAAAAAGAGGGAGAAAGGAGAGTGGGTGAGCAAGCCCATGTAAGACAGGTATTAGGACAACGTAGGGGTGGGTGGTTGCGATGGGTTTAATAGCAGTATCTGAAGATTCTGTGACTTTGAGGATAGGAAGTTAATGGGAACCACTCAGGGGCTTCAAGTTATGTAACAAGAGAATTAAAAAGAACAAGTCCATTGGCATGGAAAGTTACATCCTATGACATTACACTGTAGCTTGAGGTTCTTTCCTCAGAGGACTGAGATCTTCAGTAGGGGTGATGTGGACTCCTTTAAAGACTGGGGCCATTGGCACTGCAGAATGAGATAGCAGGTAGGGGTCTTAATCCACGGTTTGAAGTTCGTCCATTACAGTAACGTCTACCACATGTGAAAGTTAGATCCTATTTGATATAATCCTCTGAACTCTAAACTGTGAGGGTAGCATTATTTTAATGTTACGGAAGATTAGAATATTGCAAAATAACTCATTGTGTAAATACCTGGAATTATCAGACTTTTAATAAACAGAGTCAAGCATGCATTTTAAGCTCTTTGATTTAGCACTGCCTCAGTAGGATTGGACCCATCCCACTGTTTTTATAGACAACACGTAAGAATTTCTCATCTGTGAGCCTGAAAGACTACTGTTTCAAGTATATTTAGATCACTGACATGAAGTCCAAGTGGGATAGCCGCAGATGCACAAGGCTTTTGTCCTTCCATGTTGGGGTTAGAGCTTACTACGTAGCTCAGGCTGACCTCAAACTCATGGTCTTCCCACTTTAGTCTGCTTGGGATCACATCATGTGCCATCACGCCCAGCTTCTTGTGACATTTTAAATGGGGCATGATTTTTCACAGTGAAGGAGTTTATAGTTGTCTGCTTTGGTACCCAAGAAAATAGTGGAGTGATGGCTGCACACCTTTATGCCACCAAGAAAGTCATTGCACGTAGGAAAGCTAAAGAGTGTTTTCTTTCCTTAAGATGTTTGAATTCTGCTGTATCTATCATTCGCTTTCCACCCAACCTCTGGAATTTGTTTGTTTGTTTTTGGTCAGGAAGACTGCAGTGAATGGCAGAAAGTTGGTTCATGGCAGTCCAGTTCTGAGCAGATTTGGTTTGGTTTGGTTTCTAGCAAAACCCAAAACCTGGCTCTGCATGCATCCTGTACTCTTCCCTCTACTTCTGTGTCTTGTATCTATGGTGCTCAAGTGGTCCTTTTTTTTTTTCAAAGCCGCTCTCACAGTCTACCAAATGGTATAAATAGATGTTGTTGAGAGAGCTGAACAGAAAGTAATATTTCTTCAGGAGGCTCTCTGCATCTAGCTTGGTGTGGTCAAAGGGTAGTGAAATAGCCTTATTATATTTCAAAATTTATTAGAATATATACACTGGCAAACAAAATATGGTGGATTTAGGTCAGCTGTTTGCTTATACAATAGATTTTGTTCAGCTTTGACATTTAATTTAAGCTTCAGTTATCTGAGGGCTGGGGATAGGATAAGCATGTTCTGCATGTGTTAGGCTTTTTTGTTTTATAAAACTCACTTGTCTGCAGTTATTCAGAAATAATTCATGATCAGAGGCTTAGCAACAAGGAAGCCTGGTGACATGTTCTGAAATAATTCTGAAACGTTGAATAACCGAGGCCCTAAGAGACATTTTTATTTTTGAGAAATAAAGATGGCTACATTTGGTTCCTTCTGTTCAGTTTTCCTTCCTGCATGCCGAATTGATTCAGATAAATACATGCTTCCAGAGATTCATAATGAACACATCCAATACCAGGGGTTTGCGCAATGGGCCCTGCTCTGAGCAGTGCTGGGCAGAAGTTACAGTATGGGCTACATGTGTGGAAACAATCTCGCAAACATTTGACACACCAGTGACTTATTTTTAATATATCCGAGAAAAATAAAGTCTGCTGCTGTAAAATCTGCACTTGCAGATGTGTTAGCCCTAAATAACCTTTAAAATTGGCCGTGGTGTGGTGGGAGATGTTGGTATTCATGAGTGTTTTGACATGTTTGACATTTTATATATGGTGTACTGCTCTGTCTGTCTTACATCTCCCCCCCCCCAATAGTGCTTTTTTTTTTCTTACTAAAATGCAGCTTTCGGTGTTTGGATTTGGTGGCTAAAAGGCTGCCTACTGGATGACTGATCTGTTTGTTATTTATGCAAATGGTGCTTTAAGGAATTAGGTTATTACAGCTTTTCATGATGCGAGTGAGAAAAGAGGGCTTTATAAAGAGGAGCTAGATTCTGAGTTCTTAGAGAAGCGGTGGGGGAGAGGACTGTGTGCATGCTTCTGTATCGGAAAGCTTGCTGCCATGCTGGACTCGCAAAGAAGGCAAAAGGAAACTGTGTGGAATGATTTTATGCATCGGAGCCAAGGGATCTGTGCACCCAAAGCTGATGTAATGAATAGAGGTTTTGAAATCAGTCTGAGCAGTATTTGAGATTGTCCTTTATCCATTTATTATTTATTTATTTATTTTTGGAAAGGGCACGAAGCTCCTTAGTGGGAGGGCTTTCCTCTTGAACTGAGATACCCAGGTGTCCCTGAGATAAGCATGCTGTAAGAAAATACGCACTTATGCCCGTGTAGAATCAGAGATTTCAACAGCTCCACTGAACACAAGGCAGGCTTGCTCTTGTGGTGGCCTTGCTTTGCTTCATTTCCAAGTTCTTCTTCAGGATGAACTCACTTAGTCCATAAGTTCCAAACTCATCTGTGGTAAAGTATTTTTTCAAATTTATGTGTAACATGCTACTAAGGGAAGTAGCATTTGTCTTTATTTCTTTCCTTGACTATTAAAAAGACAAGAGTTTGAAGAGTATTGCTACCAAATTTGATCCTCTGCAGCATATAAGTGTTTCTATAGCACATTCAGTTTGTCCTATTCAGACTATCTTAAGATTGATATGGCTGGAAGCTGTGTAGTTTGGGAGTATTATGTTCATATTTTTGTCTTTCCCCCCTTTAAAGTCCATACTGTTAATAACGTATCTTCCAAACAGACACTATTTTCTTTAAGGCTGTAACTGACTCTAAGGTTTTGACATTTTTTCTGTCCCAGATATTTCTCTTGTTTTTAATCTCCACTTGTTGGCCCATGCCAGAACAGCACAGGGCCCCCAGGTGGAGGGCAGAGGGCAGCTTTCTCTGTCTGGGGTGCCAGCATAGCTTTTCCTCTGGAGTGGAAGTCTCCCGGGCTTTTTCCTTTCACCCTGTCCCTGGAGATGAACTCATCACCCCCACGACATGCAGAGCAGCTACAGTTCAGGTTTGACAAGAATAATGTAAGTTTACTTTCAATGTGCACACATATTTAATGCCGCTTCTTGCAATTCAAATGATAGCAAGAGACCAGCTTCCGTACACTCTGCAGAGTATCCTCCTGGGTTCTCTTCTCTCTTGATCCAGTCTCCTGCCTTCCTTAAGGCTCTTCTTGAACAACATTTCCTTCATAACACACAGACAGCAAAGATCTTTAATATCAAAGGTGCAGTGCGGTTCTTTCAAAAATACTATTTTGATTGTAGAGCAACATGAACGATCATAGTTTGACACTAACAAGATTGTGAATCTCATTTTCAGTGTTCCGAGCTGGGAAAGATGCAAGGCTCCTCTTGAATGTGCAGTGTTTTGTATGTTTAACATTGCTTTCATCAAAATATGTACTGTTGATTCATTCATTATGTTTCTTGTCTGTACTTAGCTGAAAAAAAAAAAGCAACCAAAAGAAAACCCAGTGCTCATCTTTTCTGAGTTAATTTCCCTTAGCATGTATTCAAAATAAGCACTCCAATATAGCATGATGTAAAATAGTTAAGGAATTTCATGATCGTAGGAAAGTTCAGGTGGGTGAGACGGTACCATTCACTGGATCACAGGTAGCAGAGGATGATGGAAAAGGCAGATGCTACAAACAAGAAGCAGTGAATGAGCACCTTTTCCAGTTCTGTAACTTGAATACAAATACTTGCATTATGTAGACATATTCATAAATTTTGATGATAACAGTGAAAGAAGACTATAAATATGGAAACTAGGCATATTTCTGAATCTATATGATTTTACAACGAGTGCTTATTATTTTTAAAAGTCTGCATGCTATAGCTTTCACTTAGAGAAATCAATCTTGCAGGTGCTATGAACAGCTTAATCATTTCTTTACCTCTGGCTAATAGCAGTAACTTCCAAAATTGAAGATTGAACTCTAACAGTCAAACTTAACAACCTTCTGATCCAATCACAAAACTGGTGACTAAAAGGAACATGACACCCATGCTACCGTTTCACAGAATCCTATTTGAATCTTATTCAGCTTAACACAGCACAGTCACATGTGGGTGGAAAGACCTTAAATAAAGGGAGCTGTTTTCTAACAATAGGCTGACCATATAGGGAGATTCAGTGGGGGTCCTGTTATAAGGGTTTTAATTTAACCTTATCATTAATAACCCTTCTAATGTGTAAAGATCATATCCATTACACCACACATGGCACTGGATGGAGAAATTGGCCAGGCTGGAGAAACACAACAGCACAAAGAAAGGTCAGGCACACACGGAGGAGAGAAAGCTTTTCTTAGTGGAGGAAGATGAAAGCAAATTCATCTAATACATGCCTTAGCATAACAAATTTGAAATACAGAGTACAACTGTGAAAGAAATATTTGCAAAGTGCTCATGCTTGAAGTGAAGGTTAGGAAAGAAAAGTTAGGTGGAAATAGTCTCTGTCAAGCCATTCCAAAATCCTTACATTTTTGAAGCATCGTGCCTAAGGATTTCTCAGCATCAAAAGAAGCAGGATGATAATCGTTTTCTGAAGAAAGTGTTGCAGGATCCAGCAAGTCATCCTGAACTTCCTTGCATATGAGGGATGCTGATGAACTGGATGGACTTAAGAGAAGCAAGAAAAGTGGTTAAGGGCTCAAGCAACTGATTTATGAAGAAAGATTTTAAAAAGCTTGCTTACCCAAATAAGACTAGCAGCTATGTCTGAGTACTTGGAGAGTACGCATACAAAGAGGAGAGAGATGGATTATCAAGTTGGCCCAACATGGCAATAACTCTAAGGTAAGAGTGAAAACAGTGGGCAAAGTCTGATAGAGTCTAAAAAAATAATTTGTGGGCTGGGCAGTGGTGGTGCATGCCTTTAATCCCAGCACTCGGGAGGCAGAGGCAAGTAGATCTCTCTGTGTTTGAGGCCAGCCTGATATACAAGAGCTAATTCCAGGACAGGCTCCAAAGCTACAGAGAAACCCTGTCTCAAAAAAAAAATATTGTGTATTGTTATGTATAAAATAGTGGAATCAGCTTTTAAGGTTGAGTAAAATTTAATTTTGTTTTGGAAAACACAGAAAGGAACTATATATTCACCACTGTTAGGAAACTTTTAAGTGAGGAGGAGGTGGAGGAGAAGGTAGAAGAGGAGGAGGAAAGGCTCAGTAGTTTAGTTTAGAATGTGATCAGTTTTATATGCAGCTGAGATTAACTAAGACACACTGGGATAAAGTCTTCTTTTTCTTTTTACGACAGGGTTTCTCTGTGTATCCCGACTGTCCTGGGGTTCACTCTGTAGACCAGGATCGTCTCAAACACAGAGATCCACCTGCCTCTGCCTCCCAAGTGCTGGGATTAAAGGTTTGTGCCATCAGTGACCATCAGAGTGGATCTTAAATGAAGGACCACCCCACTTTCACAGGTCCTAGCAGCAGAATACCCTCAGCCTACCCTGTAGAGTAATCTCAGCAAGAGGATTATAGTATTCTCATTTAGAAAAGCATCCCCTTATGTAGGATGATCTGTTCACAAAACGATATTGATAGGACAACATTCATTATCAAAGTAATAAGAAAAATAAGATGTGTTCTCATTTTTTTTCTGTCTGACTTTCTTTCATGCACCTCTGAAACACTGTGGCTTATCTTGAAGGGAAAAAGAATGAGCAAAATGAAACATTCATGCTAAAGTACAGTAAGCTTGGAAGGAGCCAATGCCTCAAACTCTAGGGACAGTAAACCAGGAAGATCATGAGGCTAGTCTGTGCTCCATAGTAAGACTTGCTCTTAAAAAACCGAGGGAGAGGCACAGAAGCAAGGAAGTGAGGGAAGAGATGTTGCAACGCAATCTGTTGTAGAGCAAAGCAAAGTGTCAATGAGGAATATACATTGATTTTCAGACATTAGTGGAGGATAGGGAAAAACACGAGTGAACCAAAGGACCACTTTTCCTCCTGCTTCCTCTGCTTTAGAGAGAGAGAGAGTGCACGAGTGATTGCCCTGCCCTGGAAGATGCAGTAAGGTAGAGAAACGGAGAAAGAGAATTGCATTAACATCAACTCGCCCTTCTCTATGCAATTGGAACCTGATTGCTGTCAGGCTGCCGAGAAGCCAACATATGCAGGCTTCCAGGGCTGTGCTGCAGAAGGCTGTGTGTAATCATTTCTGGATAACTTCCTACGTATGATTCCATGATCACGCTTGCTGATATTTCCTGTGTGTGTGTGTCAGCTGGGCTACTAGCAGTGAGATATCATAGTGGGGATATACACAGATATTTTCTCTTAAGTTTTGTCTGAAATCCAGTAAATGTAAATTTACTGTTCCAACCGGAAGAAGCAAGGAAGGAAATGCATCCCTAATCATTTGTCTTTACCATCCTGATGGTTTTGTCATTTTTTTTTTTTAACTGTAGACATAGCTTGTTTCAATTACAACTGACTGGTACTAGCGGTTCCATCTTTAGACCTCTGACAGAGAAGCTTCATAGTAAAACTTCCCACATAATTTTCGTCCCACCGTGACACAGTGTTCACACAGTTGCTTCTTCATATGCTGCAGGAGATATTAAGGGGCTTTATTATTATTGTTTATTAAAAATGATAAAAATTCATTTTCTAACTCAATTTTAATTTACTAGATAGTCTACTAAGCAAGCGAAATTTTGTAGGGTTTCATTGTTTTGTTAGTTTGTTTCCTTTTGTAAACGGTTATAATTTGTTTCAAATTTGGCAAACCTCTCAGCCTGGGGTCTTAATTCTGTCATTCTCACCATAACAAGTGGTAGAGGAGAGACGCTTCAGGTAGACTGTTGCTATAAGCCAGTCTTTGACACTGTTTTTTTGTTTTTGGTTTTGTTTTTTGTTTTTCGAGACAGGGTTTCTCTGTGGTTTTGGAGCCTGAACTGGAACTAGCTCTTGTAGACCAGGCTGGTCTCGAACCTACAGAGATCCGCCTGCCTCTGCCTCCCAAGAGCTGGGATTAAAGGCGTGGGCCACCACCGCCTGGCTCAGTCTTTGACATTGTTAAGCTGTTTTGTTTTTGTTACTGTGTTAATGATTTTTCTTTTTTGAATCAGCTAGCGTGGGCAAAGCTGCTCTCATTGACTTCATTGCAAGACTGAAACTATCCTTACAAAAACATTCCTGTGGTACTTTTGAACTCGTTTGTGAGAGTTCCAAGGGATCAGTGTGGACAGGGGAGGCGCTGCTGCTTGTGTTAGCTGGTTACAAACGGTTAACATTAAAAGTTCTTTTTGATGATTGTGTGTGCACACGTGTGTGAGTGTACATGATCCCATGTGCCAGGATCCACATGTGGGGGTCAGAAGACAACTTTGTGGGGTCGGTTCCTCTTTTATGTGGGGTCTTGGGGTTGGATACTTTATTTGGTTTATTCTCTACTTTACCCTGAGCTCAGGCTTTAGAGAACAACATTTCTTGGAATAATTAAACAATGTTTTTTCTTCCTTTGCTGTTTGTGGTTTCTATCTACCTGCCCTTTGAAGGCACAAGGCAAGTTCTGTGGGGGCTCAGGAACCATATTAACTAAGCTACATGTCTTGTGGTTGGGTTGCACGAGGGAGCTATCTAGATCCTCTCAAATGCACTCTATTATTGTGTAATGCTGCTTTTTTTTTTTTTTTGGTATAGCAAGAACAGTAGCTATAGTATAACTTGCTTACATTCATCATGTCTATTTCGTGATCAACTAGAATCAGTTAATATTTGCTGTCTTTCTAGAGAGATAAACATTGCTCATTTGTTGAATTGTGACACGATAATTATTAAAGTGGTCTCAGAAGGTTGACTAAAACCCCCTCTGTTTCTCTTGGCCAACCAGGATTTGCTTACCTTACAAGTCAAGACAACATCTCAGTTAAAGGAAGGGTAAGGCACCATGGCATGGGGATCTGCAGAATTTTGGCAGAACTCTTTAATATTTAGATGCTAACGACCTTGAATAGCCCCCTACAATGAATAAGAGATTTGTCTTTTGATAAATTTCTGCAGCTGAGTGCAATCCTTAGGCATTCAAGTGCTTTTACCCTGTAGTGCATTAACACATTTATATTCCAGATAAACGTCGCAGAAATGACTGTTTTTAGGCCCACTTTTGGAAGGGCATATTTTGCATATAAAATATTATGATACAGTGACAGAATATTATAGCATTTAGTGAATGATTTAGTGACTACTCTCCCAGTGTTTTTAGGATGCCAAGCATAGCTAAATTACATTATGTACATTTGGCTTATTATACAAGATGTATTTATTTATAGAAAAAGTAGTGTTTTTTTAAAGATGAATCTTTAACATATGTGAATAACTTCCATTTATTTTTTCCAAAAAAATAAGTCCTTAAGTTGGTATGAACATGGGAATTTTTGACAATGATGAGCTTTGTTGCTTAACACCTTTTTTTGTGGATTTATAAATAATGACTTATGTTTAAAAACATGTTTAAAAGGTTGGTTTCATAAAGGTGGAAAGGAAAGTGTACACTAGAGGCCAGGGAAGGTACAGAAGAAGGGAGATATGGGGACGTCACATTTAACACTGAAATACATACGACAAACCCATTGTCAGTGCTTTACAACACAAAAGGATGACTGTAACCTCGAGAACCCATATATTTAAAAAAGAAACAATAAAAAACAACAAAACAAAACACTAAAAAGAAAACTCACAAGAAAGTATACCCATTTCACGGAAGAGGGGTGCGCTAGTGTCCTTATTGATCACTTTTCATGTACAAAGTTCAAATTGCCACACTGCTACACCTTAAATATGTACAACTACTATGCCAGCTAACATTTCAAATAGGGGCTGGAAAACTGGCTCAGTGTTAAAAGCACTCACTGTTTTTGCAGATCAGAGTTTAGCTTCCAGCCCCTGGCTCAGGGCATCCCATTTCCTCCTCTGACTTACTCAGACTCCTGCACGCATATGGTGGACATAAATTTATACAGATGAACACACATACTTATAAAAGAAGTAAATAAATCTGACAAAGAATAAAGGCAGTTTATAAATAAGGAAAAATTAGATTTATGCAACATAGAAAAAATGCTGGAGGCAACCTGCACACACTGTTACCTATACAGACATTACATTTTCCCTACACTAATTAGGGTAAAATATTGGCGCTTAGGCAACGACAAGCAAACATACTTGTTCAGTAATTAAAGTGGAACTTATCTCTTTGTGGGTTCAGAGTTCATTTATTTGAAACTTGCTCGCTCTGGCAGACTACAGAGGAAGACACAAAGGTGTAGTGTCTGCTTTTGTGACAATTAGATTTCCCTGAACTTTCTTTGACAGTCTTGTGACTGGAAGCATATGGGAGAAATTACCTGAATGGAATGGAAGAGTTCCATTTTTTTCTTGTAGGTGTTGGACTGATAGTAATTCTATTTCTTGTCTCCTTTGGTCAAGACAGATTTTTTTTTTTAAAAAAAAATTTGTATTGATTCCTTGTGGCTTTTCTCATCGTGCAATCAGTTCCCACTTATCTGCCTGTCCCTCACACCCACCCTTTGCCCTTGTGACATCCTCCATCCGAAATCAAAACCGAATTTATGAGAAAAACCAAAAAGCAAACCAATCAAAACAAATGAAACAAAGGGGCCACACTGCAACGGAATTTTTAAGGGAAAGACCAACCCAATTTTGTCGGTCCAGTAGCAAGTCAGGATTAAATTAATCACATTTTTGGAAAACTATAGATATTAGCCAGGCAGTGGTAGCACATGCCTTTAACCCCAGCGCTTGGAAAGCCAAGGCAGGGATCTTTGGGAGTTCAAGGCCAGCCTGGTCTACAAGAGCTAATTCCAGGACAGGCTCCAAAGCTACAGAGAAACCCTGTCTCGAAAAACCAACCAACCAAACAAACAACAGACAAAAAAACCAAAACCCCCACCAAACTATAGATATAATAGCCTATTATTAGTCTTGTTTTATTTTACTTTTATTCTGTTTTGTTTTTGAGTGTGTGACAGGTCTCGTGTAGCCCAGGCTAACCACAAACTCACTAAGTAGCTAAGGGTTGCCTGTCTCCTCCTAAGTGCTACGACTACAGTTGTACACTGCCATGCCAAGACTGATGTGGTGCTGACTCTCCTTGGACTCTGTGCACACTAAGCAAACACTGTCTAGGGTACCTTTGATTGACGTCAGGGCTTCACACATGTTAAATATGTGATTTGTCCCTGATTGATTCTCTCAGCCCCAGAAACTATGTTTTAGAAAAACATGAGGAAGAACCAGACTCTAGTGGAATGACAGATTTAGGAAAAATTTAAGCTCTCAGTAGGAAACAATTCCAAAGATTTTGATGAGGGGTCGAGTGAAGGCAATGGAGTAGCTGTTCTATGATGTAGACATTCAATGCCTCACGGAACGCATACAGAAGACTTGGCTGCTTGTTCCTTCACCTGGGCATGAAAAAAAAACCCTGTAGCTGACTGTGAATCTGCATTTACTGATCAGTATCATCTGCTGTCTGGGGCACCACAGACAACATAACTACCCCATCTGAATGTCACTTTCTCTTCCGGAACTTAGATACAGCAGTGTCTTCTACTAGCCTTAGTCATGAGCCTAAGTGCTTATAAAGTGTCTACTCCGTAATTAATTCACTGTCTGCTTTGACTATCATTAATCTCCTGCTGGGTTCTGAAAATTACTTTTTGCTTTAATTAGACTTTCTCCTTTTATTAATTTTATGTTTCAACTTGGTAGTTCATAATGGCTCTGAGTGTGAAGGCCTCTTTGCCTTCCTTCTTTTATATTTGACCAAGAGAAGTCAATTATCTATGTGCTAAGCAAAAAGTCTTTCTCTCAAATCGCTTGTAAGGGAAAGGGGAGACTCATATATGAAAAGCAAACACTTTGAACATTGTATACTAAGAGGTCGAATGGGACCAACAACCCATATTGTACTTATGAATGTTTAGAGAAGTTCTTTGCTTGTAGAGAAAGTTGTTTGCTCCTAAAACAAGAAAGAAACATAAAATCAAAATCATGGAGAGACTTTACTGGTTTTCCCATCCTGGGTCAACTTGCCCAGCCTTAATACATGCAGTCCTATTGCAACTTGATATGTCATGTTTTGTTGACACTCTTGGGAGACCTACCCTTTCTGCTGGTGGGAATGCAAACTTGTACAACCACCTTGGAAATCAGTATGGCGATTTCTCAGAAAATTAAGAATTAACCCACCTCAAGACCCAGCAATACCACTCTTGGGCACATACCCAAAGATGCTCAATCATATTACAAGGAAATTTGTTCAACTTTGTTTAAAGCAGCATTATTTGTAATAGCCAGAACCTGGAAACAACCTAGATGTCCCTCAACTGAAAAATGGACAAAGAAAATGTGTTACATTTACATAAGAAGTACCACTCAGTGTTAAAAAAACAATGTTATCCTGAAATTTGCATGCAAATTGATGGAACTAGAAAAAACCATCCCGAGTGAGGTAACCCAGAGCCCAAAAGATGAGCATGCTATGTACTTACTCATAAGTGGATACTAGCTGTAAAGCAAACTGGGAGAGCCCTAAGAGACACATATATAGATTCCCCTGGGAAGGAAAAATAGACAAGATCTCCTAAGAAAATTGGGAGCATGAGGGTGGAGGGAGAAGGGAGGACAGAAGGGAAAGAGGAGAAGGTGAGGGGGGAAGAGAACTTGAGGGAACAGAATGGTCGAGATGGGGAAGGACAGATACAGAGAACAAGGAAAGAGATATCTTGGTTGAGGGAACCATTATGGGGCTAGCAAGAAACCAGGCACTAGAGAAATTCCCAGGAATTCACAAGGATGACCCCAGCTAAGACCCTAAGCAATAGAGGAGAGGGTGGCCCTAACTGGCCTTCTCCTGTAATCAGATTGATGACTATCTTAAAAGTCATCCAAGAACCTTCATCCAGCAACTGGTGGAAGTAGAGGCAGAGACCTGCATCGAACAGTGGGCTGAGCTCCCAAAGTTTAGTCAAATAGTGGGAGGAAAAGAGGTCAAGACCATAATGGGGATACCCACTGAAACAGCTTACCTGAGCTAATGGGAGCCCACCAATTTAGGCATGACAACGAAGGAACCAGCATAGGACCAAACTAGCCCCTCTGAATGTGGGTGAATGTTGTATGGCTGGGGCACACTGTGGGGCCATTGGCAGTGAGACCAGGATTTATTGCTACTGCATGTACTGGCTTTTGGAACCCATTCTCTTTGCAGGGATACCTTGTTCAGTCTAGATATTGTGGGGGAGGGTCTTGATCCTGCCTCAAAGCAATGTGCTAGACTTTGCTAACTCTCCATGGGTAGCCTTACCCTCTCTGTGGAGTGGATGGAGGGGTGCGGTCGGGAGGCATGGAGGGAACAGGAGGAGGGAAGGGAGTGGAAACCGGAATTGGTATGAAAAATGAGAAAAGATAGTTTTTAGAACAATAAATAAAAAGATTGAACAGACATCATACATATTTGTATGTTTTAGAATGGAAACTTAAAATGTTAAACCATAAGAAAATAAAGACATTGTATTAATTTTATAAACATTTTTAAAGAAATATTTGTGTAGTAATTCTAGTCAAATCAGTATGGTCACATTGGAATTTTAAAATACCCTCAAATTTGGGAAAAAATGATGCAAGATGTATCTTGATATTAAATCCTATTAAAAGATTCATAGCATTTAATATTCTGACTGTGAATCTATTACTTTCTACCTTTTGTAGTAGGTTTACAATTGTCTTTTGCCAATGAAATTAAATATAATTTGATCTAAGAAAAAAAAAAAGAAATGGAGGAGGAGTGTGTAGGGGAGGGTGTGTGTAGAGGAGGAGGGTTTGAGGGGAGGGCCTTGGAGGAGAGGAGAGAGGGGAGACTTCAGCCAGGATGTAAAATAATAGGAAAATCGTGGAAATGTGAGATCGCCTGGGGTTTCTAGAAAACACTGGTACATAAGGCCCAAAGGAGGGTTACTGTTAGAGGAGGTTGGACTGATATCTGATTGAATTCTCCCAGCCACACATAAACATTTGTTGTGTTTTGATCAGTGGGCAAGTGGTTAATATAACTTAGGAATGAAAATATTTAATTCTACAGTTATCAAGCTCATTATAGTTTCACCCGGAGTATGGCTGGAGGATGATAATGTACAAGAAAGAAAGACAGACTCAAGAGTTAGTTTTTGAGACAGGGTTTTGCTACAATTTCAGGCTGGCCTAGAACTCACTGTATAGCATAGGTTCTTCTCAAACTCATAGTAATTTTCCTGCCTCAGCCCTACGTGCTGATATTACAAGAGCGTGTTAGCTTTTTGGTTCCCAGGAGGTGTTGAGAAAGCACAAAGATGCCTCAAATGTTGTCTCTCTGTGAAGGACAGAGGGTTGCAATTTGAGCTTTGAGTTGTAGGAGTGAGCATTAGGTGAAGTGGCAGTAGATTTGGAAACAGTAACTACTATGCCCTCTTTCTCATTTTTGTTTGCATTTCCCCCTTTGGATCGCATGTACCCTACTAATCTCATTTTTACTGAACCCTCTACCCCTACATCAGTCTCATTTTACTATTTTGGTTTCTGGAGGTACTCCAGGATATAAACCCATAACTGAAGATTTGAAGATTTGAAGCCAGGAGCCTCAAATGAGAAAGAACATATGTTATTTGTCTTTCTGGATCTGGATCTTAATTAGATGTTTTCTAGTTTCATTGATTTCCCCGCAAATTCATGATTTCATTTTTTCTTTACAGTCGAATAGTGTTTCATGATGTATATATACACCAAATTTTCATTATCAATTTATAAGCTTAAGGATCCATTCACAGGTTGTTTCTATTTTCTAGCTATTACAGATAACCTTTTATTATCCATTCATCTGCTCATGGACATCTAGTCTAATTTCCTTTGCTGCACTGTGAACAGGGTGGCAGTGAACATGGATGTACAAGTGATTCTATACTAAGTTGACTTAGGGTCCTTCAGGCTTATTCCCAGGAGAGAAAAACCTCTGTACTGATTTCATCATGCTCCTTGTTGATTACATTTCGTTTTTGAAAAATGTGGTCCTGTTGTCTCTTCCCTTTCCCCTGTTCTCCTTCCCTCCCTCCCCAATATATCTCTGCTCACAGTTCTTTGTATTGCCTCTCTGCATCAACTTCTTCTAAGTTGAGAGTCAAGTTTTTCATGTATCTTGCTGGTGATAAATCTTATGCAAAAGGTAATTCAGAACTGTAAAATGAGGACATCTTGTATTTGTTAAGACAGCTTTTGTACATTTAGGTGACATTTCAAAGCCGATTGCATGGTCCAGTTGAAGGCTATAGATTTTTCTATGGACAGGTCTTTATGGCGTGTGACTTCTTTTGAAATTTGACATGTGATTCTTTCCTTGAAATTTCTATAAAGGCAAACATATTAATCCTGGTAGCTTTTGGAGCAGAAAAATCACTGTTACTCTCTAGCCAATATATTTTTACATTAAGAAATGTGTGCAATACCATCATTTTCCACATACAGTAATATAAATACCCAGTTGGGCTTGTGAGATGGCTCAGTAATTAAGAGCATTTGTTGCTCTTGTAGAGGACTGGGTGTGATACCCAGCACCCATATGGGATGATTGAGAACCATATCACAACTCCTGTCCCAGGGGATCCAATCCCCTCTTGTGATCTTCATGAGCACTGGACACACACATGGTGCATGTACACATATGCAGGCAAGGCACTCACACAGAAAATGAATAAATCTAAAAAAAAGCTGAATCATTTTAAAAGAAAAAGTAATCCATACATGTTCTAAGAAAAGAAATATTCATCTATTAAAACCATGATCTCTTATGTAGGAAGAAAAGAATGCAAATGTTGATACACATGAAAACATAGTTCACAGTAAATAATAAGTATTTCTTTTCCAGAGAATTAGACCACACAATGGATTCAGCAGAATCAAGGATCCACCCTTTAAGACAATGATGTTGCCTACATCATTTGTGTGGATGGAGCTGTGTAAATATGCAAATATTTCTATGAAAATCATTCAATTTATGTGTCCTTGAAAGTTTATGGTAAAAATAAGCATAGTGCCCATTGTCAAAAATTCATGCGTTTGTATCAGTCCAGTTATCTAATTCAAGGTTATAAATATTTACTAAAGAAAGAATCAGTCTGTAATCAAAATAAATTACAATTCAAGGACAAGATAATATCATGCTTAAAGCTCAACAATCAAAAAATCAGAGAAAGGCACCATCACTGAAGCCTTAATAGAATAACCTGCTTTTATTTTCACTAATTTCCACCAGATAATTATTTATCACCTGGCATTGCTTGTTTGAATAACAGGTTAGGTAGAAATGTGAAGTTGCAGATCCTTCCAAAGAATTTCATGCTAACTAGTTATTCTAGTTTGCCTTTTGATTGCTGTGATAAAGACACTATGACCAGAAGCAACTTGGGGGAAAAAGAGATTTTTCTTTTCATCTTATAACTTACAAGTCAGCATGAAAGAAATCAAGGCAGGAACCCAGAGGCAGGAACTGAAGCAGAGGCCAGAGAGGAACACAACTCATGGACTTGCTCTCCATGGCTTGCTCAGTCTGCTCTCTTACACTGTCTAGGGCTTCCTGTAGAGGGGTCACATCACTCACAACAGGCTTGGTCCTCCCACATAAATCATCAATCAAGGAAGAATGCTCTCCCGGTGTGCCAGTAGGCCAATCTGGTAGAGGGGTTTTCTCAGTTGAAGTTTCCTGCTTCTGGGTAATCAGAGCTTGTGCCAAGCTGACAAAAAAATTAACCAGCACAACAGTTCATAAAATAAAGTTTATTCTTAGTTTCTGAGACACTGAGAACCAAAGAACAGAAAGAAATACATATTAAAGGCAGAAGTAGGAACAGGCTCTCACAGGTCCCTGGAGATTGTTAACTTTACGTCAAGGGCAAAAGGAAGCCAACTATGCAGCCTCCCAAAGACTACTGAATTCTTACTGGAGGATAAAGATTTAGATAAAGATGAATTTATTCCTGTCTAAATATGCCTAAAGAGGGAATTCATATAGAAAATGATATTAATGAATGAATTGAATAATATTTATGAAGTGTCTATGTACCAGATATCACAAATGGAAAAAACAAAACTACAGACCACAAGCAGTGATGAGTATTGATAGTTTTGGCTACTCAGGAGTCTAAGGCAAGAGGATATGTTGGAAGTCAGGAATTTGGGATTGTATAGAACCTTTCATTTAAAAAAAAAACCAAGACAGAGAGACAAGGCATGGTGTTGTACTACTGTGATCCAGCCTTTAGAAGAATGAATGCAGGAGGATCACAAGTTTAAGGGCTATATGAAGTGAAGTGATCCTGTATAATATTTGTATATATATATATATATACACACACACACACACATACACACACATACGTGCACTTACACACACACACACACACACACACACACACACACACACACACACACACCAAACTAACAAACGATCCCACCCAGACAGCCACTTAGGCTAATGGAGCATTCAGCAAAAGCATCAGATAAGCTACATCATGTAGAGTTCTAGGAAAACCATATGTTCAACATGTCAGAACCTCAGGAGAGGCATTCCATTTAACACTGTTAGGAAATGAAAAAACACACATCTGGGAAAGTCAATGTGACTGAAGTTATTAAAGAAGACTTCTGGTACTTATATAACATCTTTACAAGGCCCCGAACACTTTTCATTGTTGTAAACAGAATGGCAAACATGGAGCTGGCCTGGGCTTATCATCACTGCTGATGAGAGTTGGCCTAAAACTTATTTTAGAGCTCAATATAATTTGATGCAGAGAACAAGCATACTGTAAAGCAGCCCATAAATGAAATTATGGAGGCACATGTACATTTTTGTTTTATGAACTTAACTCTTTGAAACTCAAACCTTTGAAACTGTATTGAGGGATGGAGAGGTGCCTGAGCAGTAATAGGTGCCTACCACTCTTTCAGAGGACAAGAGTTTTACTCCCAGATGTCCTCAACTCTAGTTCTAGAGAGATCTAGATCTAGAGGATCTGATGCTTCTAGCAACTGTGGGAACTCATACTTTCATGGATATGGAAACAAACACATTATCAAAAATAATGAAAATATAAAATTGTATCGAGCAACCTGTATGTCAGTCAGCATCCTAGAGATGAACATTTAAGCAAAAAAGGTAAGATATGGTAAATACAGGTGACTAATAGGGAAGCAGTACTATTGTGTTTCTTATGTTTGCAACTTCTTCCCTTATTCCTTCCTGCCTGGTGACTGTCACTGCACAGAGCTGAGTCTTTCAGTTCTGATGTGAATTGACAGCCACTATGGACAAGAGTCATTAAACAATGGTTTTTGTTTAGGAGCTACATGCTTTGTATAGTAGTTATAAAAACATCATAAATATGGATTTGATTTACATACTTAATGCCTTATTTATTCAGTTGGCTTGTTTAAACCTTTTGGGAAGAAGCCAGCTGTAAATGAATAATTATTTACAACTATCATCGATGGAGTGCTTACTGTGTATTCTTAATAAGGATTAACCCATTTAACCAGCAAAACAACCTGGTGCGGAGGCTGCTTTTCTATTCTCCATTCTACAAGCAAACAGACAGCACAGAGCGGTTAGGTAACTTGCCCAAAGTTGTGGAACTAATACATATTAGATCCCAAAGTTAAGCCCTGACAGCCGGACCTCAGAGACATTTCTTTCATCCATTGTACTGTACCAACTCTAGCATGGCACAATTTCACATCGTCCCAGCAGATCTAGTGAGGTGCCTGGCATGTTGATGCCATGGAGGTAAGACCAGTATTCCAGAGGGCCCCTTGGAGGCATATGATTATCTTTCTAAGGTAGCAGTAAGCTTGTGGCAGGTACTAGGCACCTCAGCATGCCTGACCTTGTGAGATAATCTCGTTGTCTCTTTAAAAGGTTTGGAGATTTGGCACGTACCTTTAATTCTAGTCCTCAAGAGGCAGAGGCAGATGGATAGCTATAAGTTTGAATTCAGCCTTGTCTACATAGCCAGTTACCTCAGGTCAGCTGAGGGTGTACATAATGAGACCCATTCTCAATAAAAAGCTTTGGCGGTTTAAAGCCATGGCTTATAAGACAAGTGATTTCTTTTCTTTTCTTTCTTCCTCCCTTCTTCCCCCCTCAAGAATTGACCTCTACATGCAACCCAGGCTGGCTTCCAGCTAGCTACTGCTTCAGCCCCCTGAGTGTGGGGATTCTAGACACTGACCACACATCCAGCTGATGATGAGTAAAGTTTGCAGAGGGAGATGAAAGCCTACAATCACACAGATCAGAACAGACAGCAAGCATCCCTGCTCTGCTCTGCCTAGCCCTTCGGACACACAAACTCATAAGCACAGTAAGGTGGTTCTTCAGTCGTTTTTTACTGAGTAATAGCTTTCCAGCACACACTATTTATATCGTTGCTATAACCAAGATTAGGTTGAAGGCATAGGTTGAATGTGAGCCTCCGTATGACCCAGAGCAACCTAAACTGCTGTGTCAAGTAAGCTTAAGTTTTTGTTTATAATTTGTCTTCAGGAGCTTCCTTTGAAAGTGCAAACCATTCATGGTTATTTAAGCTTTAATAACAAACATCTTTGTTGGCATTTTTGGACTAGGTTCCTATAGGACAGGAAAAAACACATTTTCCAGGTGTATCCTGAGTCTGGCTCTAATTTAATACTTTCTGTCGTATTGCTTTGATATTTCTCCCTCTCTCTTCCCTCCCATTCTCTCTCTTCTCTTTTATTCTGTTTTCTTTTCCCCGACTATTTCTGTCTCTCCTTATTTCTACTGTTGCTCCTTCTAGTTCTCTCTTTGTCTCACTCTCATTTTGATTTTGTTCTCTTAGTGAGATATCAGACAGCTGCAACATTAGTCATTACAGTTATAACGTAATTAGTTCAACTCGACCAAGAACAAGTTTTGTGACTGAGTGGAGCCATTATGACTTTGACCTATGTAGGTGCTATGTAGGTGTATGTGGAAGACTTGTGTGCTAAGGAGAAAGGGGAACCATGGAATCACGATGGTGTTCTATGCATTGATGAATGAAAGACTTTTTAAAATTATCCCCCAAATTAAACAATGAATGATAATGTATACAGTTTGCCCAAAGAATGATGTGTCTGCATTTTTATTTGGGGATCAATACATCATTAAAAGAGTTAGATTAGAGAGCTCCTAAATTTAGTAAATGGCAAAGTTTTTGACGTCAGTGAAAAATGGAAGGAGCAGTAGTCAATGACCCTGATATATAATAGGTGCTCAGTTAACAAATTCTAGCCATACAGGAGGAATATTCTCATACTGTCCCCAGTGAGTGTTCCTCTTTAAACCGAACTTTAGATTAGGTATTCCAAAATCAATCTAACACCAAGCACTGCTACTCTTCTATACCACTGACTTAAAAAAACAAACTTATATTTCATATTCAGGATCTATTTATTATTAGAAACAGTACCAAGACATCCCATCCAGTCTTCCTCAGGGATAGCCACATCATAACTGGGAAACTACTTCGGTAGAATCCACTGAGCTTATGCAGGTTGTACCAATTTTAGCTGTTCTTATTTTTATGATTTTGTTTGTCTATGCTGGCTCACAACAGTATGGATGTTCAGAAACACCACTGTGGTCAAATACAGGCTGTCACATCACTTTGACATTGTTTATGCAATTTTTTATATTCCACTACTTTTAATTGTTTTTATTGAGCTATATATTTTTCTCTGCTCCTCTCCCTTCCTCTCTCTTCCCCTTCTGTTCTCTCTCATAATCCCCATGCACCCGATTTACTCAGGAGAGCTTGTATTTTTCCATTTTCCATGTAGATCTTTGTTGTCTAGGTTCTCTGGGCTCGTGAATTGTAGGCTGGTTTTTCTTTGCTTTATGTCTAAAAGCCACTTATAAATATACATGTATTTATGCATTTTTTATTAGCACCTCCCATCCACTTCTTTCCTTTCTGTTGGAGGTTGAATATTTTTGTATCTATAATTTTATCATCTAAAAAGTTATGTGAATGGAACAATAGCAATGCAGGTTGCAACCTTTTGATATGGATCTCTTTTCATTCAATATAATTCTGTGCCCCCTTCTAGGACTTAGAGAAACTTATAACAGTATATGAAGTGATGATGAAATTGGCATTTTAAGAAGGGAGTATCTGAGTGTTATCTGTTTCACTGGCCCTTTGGCTAAAACATCTTCCTCCTCCACTATGTACACCAATTGCTACCAGGTTAGACATCACTTAACCCCAGTGAAAAGCTCTTACTTGAGAAGGTGAAACCAGGAAGGCAGGATTGAGCCTCATTTATTATCTACCCAATATCTCATTTTTGACAGTGAACAAAAATGAAAGGGTGACATTTAATGACCACCAGAGTCTTTTCACCTTAGAAATTTAATGGTTAAAATTTGTAAGGGCCAATAAAACATATATTTGGTGATTATGGGACTTCAGAAATGGGAAGGCAGAGAAAAACCCCTAAATGACGGCATGGTAATACCGTAGAACTGTGACTGAGAAGTCACTTGTAGAGGTGGCAAAGTTAACAAAGCAGACATATAAGCAGAGATGGTTGACTATAGCTGTAGCTTGGTGGTGGAGCACTTGCAGGATGCTCTACATCCTCCAAGATAATAATCTAGTTCTTGATCATGGAAAGCATGAAGTGGTCAGAATATTGGTGGGGGTAAGGAATGAGGGAAAGGATTAGAATGTGAGAGGAACAGAGTGAAAAAAAATCAGTGTAACTTCTGAGATACTTCCTTATAGACAATGAATGAAAGAAAAAGCGGCAAATTAAGAGACGATACACGTGGAAATAATGAGCCTGGCAGAAGTAGGGATGTCATTCTAGCGCCTTGTCTTGGAAAGTTGCTGAGATCATTATGAACCCATTCCGTGTAGCCGCATGGAGAAGTCCTGGCGCTGTTGCTTCTTAGGTGTGTGAGTAAAACACAGCTTTCTAGGATCAAATGATAGAGCTAGATTGTCTTAGAGGTTGTCGTGATTTCTCTCCTTAAATTTCTCTTTTTCTCTGATTGGATTAAATGTCTGTGTGATCCTGTTAGAGAATCCAACAAACTACAGTGAGTGAACCACATAAGGACAACTTGAAAGAGTGTGGTCCTAGAACTCTGTTCTCTTGGACATGGGAGTAATAGCAGAAGTGAGTGGGGGTCATGAGGGAGTTATGATACCAGAAGTGACTGGGCTGAGTGGGAGAAGCACTGATTTTTAAATGAGGTAAGAAAGGGTGTGTGAGCTGAAGTAGGCAGTAGGGGTGACTGTTGGGAGAGCAAGCCTCTCTTAGTGGTTTTTTAAAAAATATTTATTTATTTATTATGTATACAATATTCTGTCTGTGTGTATGCCAGAAGAGGGCACCAGACCTCATTACAGATGGTTGGGAGCCACCATGTGGTTGCTGGGAATTGAACTCAGGACCTATGGAAGAGCAGGCAATGCTCTTAACCTCTGAGCCATCTCTCCAGCCCTCTTAGTGGTTTTTATAGGAGGAAGGGATGTTATTTATTTCAGTAGTTTGTCATTCTTGAGACTCTGATCTTGCTGGCATAGAATGAAGCGCAGAAGCCACAGAAGATGAGAATGGATTTGTATTTTTCCTGGCTCTGCATACAGCCACTTGTTATAGAGTACCCGCTCGTAGGGAAGTTGAAAATATATGAATGAAGCTACCTATTTTTGAAAGGTTCCAGGATTCCAATCTCACCTCTTGCCAAATCAATTCAGGATGTGGAGCTTGGCAAGTAACATTATGGAAATTATTTAGTGACATAGGATGTGTATGAGATGAAAGATATTTTCTCTTCAACTGAGACTATGCTGTTACATTCTTTACCTGGTAAGCCATATTAGTTTCAACTTTTATGGTTTTTTTTTTTTTTTTTTAGTTCTTTGGAAGTTTATTGTAAGCTTTAACACAATGTATGAAATAGTGCCTTGGGACCCCAAAATGCTGAAGCCGGTGTTCATAAAGCATTTATTAGGAAGTGATGATATAACTGGAGGCCATCCATGTTACCCCACGGCTATAATACACAGCTGAGGAACATATTAATTTTCCCATTAGCAATGTGAGTCTATTTCATTTTCGGTTAAACAGGCAAAAGGATATTTCTTCTTCCCTTTTTCTTCTACTGATTGCCCTATCTGAGCCGTAACTAGCTGAACATTTACAACTCTGAATGATATAATGCAATTAAGACTCTATAACACTCTAATTTGCATATCTCATTATATAGAGTGACACCATTAGAAGACATGTGTTGAAGCTTTCAAAATGATTATGATATGTGAAGGCATTAGAGGATAAATATGCTTTGCTGAACCAAGACTGTGCGGTAGTCACACGTAGTACTTTAGCTAGACCTGCTGCCGCCACTCCCTCTTCCTCCTCCATCTCTTTGTTCTTCTCCTCCTCTTCCTCCTGAACAGGAAGTCTCTGTTTATTTTGGGAAACATTATCATGAGCCTCTGATAAGGTTTTATTGTGCACCCAATTGTGTTTAGAGGAATCACAAATATAACGCGCATAGCCAATGTGGAGGTTGCACCACCACTGAACAAGTGAGTAACACCTTAGTCGCAGAGGGCCAGACACACGCAGTGAGTTTCAGGACCAGATGGACCTTATGAGCTGCACACGGTGGCCAAAAAGCATTGGAGGAGGGGTAATAGTCATAGGCAGAGGTAATTATGGATGGTAGCCTCTGAGACCGAACTGGACTGAGTTCAGAGAAACAAGCAAGGCCCCAAGTACTTTATGACCAAGTACTAATAATACTGTATTTTTTTTCAAATTTTCTCCTTTGTGAACACAAGCACAGCAGCCCCAAAATAAATGGCATAAGGATGAAAATTCTAAAGAATAATAGTCATTCAGACCAATTAATAGAAATTATATGTTTTTCATATTTTTGAGATTATAAATTAATCACAGCATTTAGCCCTTCTGTTTTCTCCCTCTAAATCTTCCTATAGACCCCTCCCTATGCTCCTTCAAATTTATGGTCTCTCCTTTTTCTTTTCTACTAATTGTTATTGCATGCATACATATATTCCTAAGTATATATATGTATATATATGAATATATATAGATACACACATATATCATATATATACATATATATATATACATATTTCTAAATAAAACCTGATCAGTTTGTATACTGTTTACATGTATATTTTCAGGGCTGACCTTTTGGGGCTGTGCAAACAATTGATGTGTACTTCCCCGGGGAAAACTTCTCTCATTCCCAGCTTTCCGCATCTGCGTGTAGTTCTTTGTGTAGGGTTTCAGTCTCATGGACATTTCCCTGTCTAGTTTGTAATTATTTTTTCATTCGGTTCTTTAATTCTTGGTCCTGTTCTATGACCTAGAAGGCCAGCTCATCAACAGTGTCATTAAATGTCCCTTACCCCTGACTCTAGGTTGGGTTTGACTATGTGAGGCCTCTGGCAACAAAGGCAGATGACTACTCGTTTCCCTGGTTTCTTTTTTGCTTGGCCAACATTTGACAGTAACTACAGTTAGCAGGGCATCTCAATATAACGAATACAGCTTAACCATCAAAGCCACTCACACGCACAAGCTCTGTGGTCTACATGGGTTCAAGTGACAACCCTTCCGAGCTTACTTATTTGAACCTGAAGGTAGTCTCTTCTCAATTTGACAATCCCTAGTGGAATCTTTGTTGTTTTATTTTTTTCCCTTTGATTTATTTTTGCTGTTCTGGGGATGGAAGCTGTGGCCTTACACAGTAGGCAAGTACTCTCTCCGTGAGACTGCATCAACCTGTCCTCTCATCCTAGGTGTGTTCATCAAAGAGGACTCCTTGACGTTCATTGGAACTTCAGCTCCGCTAGGTCTTCTGAACCACTTGTCAGACACCACCATTCAGTACAGACTGATGAATAAAATTATTCCTGTGAGCAGAAAGAGAGCCACCCTTTAAATTTATCAGGGTAAACTAAGGATTCTGGGAGGTATGCGTGAGTTAAAATCATATCAGGGAAAACCAAACCCAAAAGCCTAGGTGCATCAGACTGAGGAAAGACTAACCTCCTTGCCTGGGTACCATAAAGGCACAGACATCGATCAAGTCTAACGGTGCAATGGTAAAAGGCCTATGTCAACCTGTCCTCCTGTGCTGGGTGTGTTCATCAAAGATCAACAGGACTCCCCCCCCCCCCAACAAACACCATGTTTCCTTGGGACTTGAGTTCTGCTAAGTCTTCTGCTGTCGATATGGCCTCCTGGACTTTTTGCCCATCCAGCTGTTTCCCCATCTGGACCTGACCTGCTATTTTCTGCTTTGGCTTGGTTCAGTTTTTCACCTCACAGCTGGACCAGCTTTGTCCTTAAACCCCGAGCCCAGCAGCTGAGCAACAGCTCCCTCCTGGCACTCATCTGGTTTGTTTAATCAATACAGACTTTCTCAGCCCACTTCTGAAACCTTCTGAGCTCTGCCACAGCCCTTTAATGCATATGATTTCTGTAAACCACATACACACATATAGATACTTAGGTCCATTGACTGTGTATTGTGTTATGTGCAATATGATATTTTATATTAATAATTAAAATTGAAATAAAAAAATCTGCACTCAACTTGGCCAGATTATGGTAGAAGGTATTATTTGGAAAATTGCTGTCATTGAAACTGCTGAACCATGTTAATTTATTCCTACTTAATGACTTCTGTCACTGTGGAAAGATGCAAACATATTCATCTATGTTCCTGGCGTAGTGAACTCATGTCAGCTGCCTGCATTATTTTTTGAGATGGAGTCTCTCCCATTGGAGCCCAGTGAGTCTGCGAGATTGACTGGCCAATAGGCATCAGAGATCAACGTGTGTCTGCCTCCTTCATGCCGGGAATACAAGCATGCACTGCTTTGCCTCACTTTCAAGTGGGTCCAGGGAATTGAACCCAGGTCCTCATGCTTGCACAACAAGTATTTTATTGACCGAGTCATCTCCCCAGCCACAAGAACTACCTTTAAATTAGAAACGAATGTCAGGCTTTGATTAGATGTGTCCAATTAAATGTGCTGTCTTAATTTCCCTTAATTTCCAATTTACTGTGTTCTTTGATTCTGCTTAACTTTTCCTGGTCCTGCTCTCCCTTAAGTCTTGACCTGCTGATAATCATTAAACCAACTATTTGATGACTCCTTTGTATGTAGGAAATGATTTCTTTTCCGCCAGACTTGATGTTTTCAATTGACTTGCAGTTGCCACATTAGAATCTCTGTTACTTTACACTAATATGACTTAAACGTCAGCTTAACATAGTTTGACTTGATTCGGATCTGCCCAAACATGTTCTCTGTGTGTACATCGAGTGTCTACAACTCATTTGCAGGTGCCAGCCATGCCCATTTCAGTCGGAGTAGTTAGTGTGACTTGAGAAGCAGATCCCTGATTAGCATACTGTCTGATCAATCTAATAAACTTTAATTTAGTTCCGTTTAGCGTTTTCCTCCCCGGGGCACAATGTGACTTTCTCCAACTTGTTCAGGTGAAACTTTGATCTCCCACTCAGTGCTACTGACATGAACTTACTCAGCATTTCTCTCCCAGCCGCGAGGTTCACGGGAGTCTGCCAGGGTGTGCAGCCTCTAGTGGAGCTTCTTATCTTATGCGATCATCCACTTACTGAACCAGCAGGGGTGCTCCAGAAATTGCAGACGTTGGGTTATGCAGAACCTACTGACATGAACTAGGACCATGGAAATGCATACTCCAGGTCATCTGAAAATTCCAACGTGAAAAAGTTTTGGCTCGGTGGCAAAATGCTATTAGATGCATTGTAATTAAAATAAGGTACTAAAGAAAAGACCAGTGAAATTTCAACATTGCATGAATGGTCACTGTTACATCCCCTCCCTCTCTTTCTTGCCTTTTCAGAGGAGTCTCATTGTGGAGCCAAGGCAGGCCTGAAGCTTGCTATGCAGCCCAGGCCTGGCTCACCACTGCATTTGAAAGGTTTTTCTAGATTCGTTGATTTATAAGACTTCCCTGTTCTTTTTTGGTGACTATTCCATTCTCACACTCTACCTCTGCATTTGGGCCTGCCAGACTTTTTTCTATTTTGGAAGTTTGAGAGGATACGGTGGAGTAAACAGTTTCAGAATTGTGAGTTAAGTCTCAGTTTAAATTTTAGTTACAGCAGGGGGTTGATTCTCTTAGGGAATCCACTCTTCTCTGTGTGGCCCAGTGATCTTGCTTAGGATGGAGGTCAAACAACCATCCCCGGGGTTGTGGGAATAAAGAGAAGGTCAGTGAAGCACTTGATAACAGTAGGTACCTAACAAATATTGACTGCTGAATTTTCTTTAAATTAAAAAAAAAGCTATTTATGTTTATTTATTTGTGCCATGGGGCATATATGCAAGTCAGAGGACAAACTGTGGAGGTCAGTTCTCTCTTTCCACTATGTAGCTTTGGTTATCAAACCCAGGCTTGACTGCATGAGTTCTTATCCTCTGAGCCCTCTAGAACCCAGGCTTGACAGCATGTGCCCTGATTCTCTGAGCTCTCTCTTTGGGTCCTCTTTCCTTCCTTTCTCAATACATGTTTTTACAGTTTTTGCATGACAATAAACACATTGGCTGATACTCTACATTTTTCTTTTTCTGTAAAGTTCTCCCTTCATCCTTTGGAACAATCAAAAGATTTTCATTCATCATTGTGCTGGTATTCTTGCCTTCCTGTGAGACGTGATGATGGGCAGTGTTTTAGGCACTGGTTAGGCCATTATGAACAAAATGCAATACTTAGTTCTCATGGGGACTAGATGCCTGTAGTTTGTTGTGATTTACCTCTCTTGCAAACCGAAGATGGTAGAATGCTGTTATGTTTTAAAATCCTTGAAAGTCTTTTTGTGAGTTGCCATTGATGTGGTTGCTGGTCAGCTTGGCTTGCTTTTAGAAATAGCAGCTGATATTCAGATTTTTACATAGTTGAATTAGAAAGATTTAGAATAGAAATAGGTTTAGAAAGAATTAAAAATAGAAAGAATTAACTACCATTAAACATTTGCTTATTTTTTCTTTAAAACAACCACTAAAGGCAAATTTGATTTTTTTCCCTGTCTAATATTAAAGGATCTGAGAAAATGGAAATCTTGTCTACCAAGTAATACCACCAAAAGATAGTAGTAATTCTGTTTATGTTCAAAATCCATGTCTTTGGTACCCCATTGACAAGTGACAGCATTGCCCAAATGGGATGGATAACTCCACTGACTGTCATAAGTTCTGCCTTCCATGCTCAACTTTCACCATGTGCACCCCAGACAAAGCTGGACCGAGAGTTTAGAACGGAGATGGGAATAGATGGTTTCAAGGACAGTGTGCACTCTTGTGAGTCATGATCAACAGTTGTCACTTAATATTTCATTCTACCTAATCCACATGGAATGACTAGATCATGAGGGGTACTGACCTAAAGACAGAACAGTGCTTCTGTGAATGGAACATGTATGACTTCCTTGGCCTTGGTTGGGTTCTACAGAACCCCACTCACTCTGTGGGCAATGTGGGTCTAGAAAACTTTCTGAATTATTTTTTAAAATAATTTATTTATTTTCATTTTATGTTCATTGAATTTTTGCCTGCATGCATGTCTGTGTGCGGGTGTCAAACTTCCTGGAACAGACAGTTGTGAGCTGCTGTGGTGTGTGCTGGGAATTGAACCCCCGTCCACTGGAAGGCCAGCCAGTGCTCTTAACCACTGAGCCATTACTCCAGCCCCACCTTCTGAACTCTTTGTATTTCTTAGGTGTCTAACCTAACCAGGGTTTTCATCTTTGCAGTTGTAGTTTCTTATTTTAAACAAGGGGGAAAAAATAAACCTAAGGTTTGCTTTAATGACTGAAGAGAAAACAAAGTAAGGTTTTGTGATATGCTAGATTGCTCTTTATCTTTTTAAAAAATGAAATTATCCACAAACTTCTAAGATATCTTGTTCAAGGTCTTCCCAAGAACAGGCACTTTTTCTTAAAGTCAAGCATGCTATCTGGTGTGTCAACAAAGTCAAAACTACTTCTTGGTGACAAAACAGTGATTAACAGGATTTTCCAATTAAAATGTCTTACTGAATTTGGTGAATTTTAGCATTAATAAGTTAAATTATTCTTCAAAAATTATCTAAAGAAATATTTTTCCATATATAGCCCAAATTTTCTTAAAATAACATATGAAACATATTCTTTAATATCATATCTCAAATTTCATTACAACTACATACATATTTTTAGAATAAATCCTTTAATAAAACAGTAACACAGTAGCAAAACCTGATTTAAAAACTTAGTGTAAGTTGGGAAATGGTGGTGCATACCTTTAATCCCAGCACTCGGGAGACAGAGGCAGGAGGATCTCTATGAGTTTGAGGCCAGCCTAGTCTACAAGAGCTAGTTACAGGACAGGCTCCAAAGCTACAGAGAAACACTTCCTCGAAAAATCAAACAATAAGTTGGGTGTAAAGCAACCAAAGTTGCTAAATACCCAGTTTAGCCTAGAGAATCATAATAAGAAACAGAAAATTTCATATGTTTTCTGCAGCAAAATTTCTGCCTTTTTCTGATTATTTGGTTTGCACAAGAGCGAAATTGACATCCATAAAAAAACCAACATTCTAGCCTTTTCAATTTCCTAATTATACTGAAATTCCCTCTGAAATCAGACTAGTTTTATGCATTAATTAACTTGATTCTTCTGTGCAAATATTTAACAAACATGTAGGAAACAAACATCCAGACATTGATTGAATTAAAGAACTATTCAGACATTGATTGAATTAAGCTGAACCCATAATGTGGATTCTACACGCTGTTCAGTAAGTGGGTGGGAAGGGGGGGTGGCTTGACTCTTCCTATACTCTAGGGCTGTGATAATCACTGGGTACAGATGATTCCCTTACAGACTGAGAGTCAAAGATTGATTTAGCTCATCAGAGAAATGGGCTTCACTCTGAAACACCAAGGTTATGTCTTCTAATGTGAATTTATCATTTAAATTATTGATCACTTTTAGAAAAATTATAAACACTGGTGCACCAGAGAAAAGCGTGAGATATACATAATATTCTTTCTTAGATAGAGTCTGGATGTGTAGACCAAGCTGGCCTTAGGTTTGTTGTGACCTTCCAACCTCTGCCTTCAGAGTATTGGATTTCTGCTGTTGCTGTACCATGCCTGGCTCTCAATCATATCTTTTTTTATGCTACTAGGAATACTTGAATACTCGCATGGTACATCCCTCTCTTAAATGAATAGCCACCATAGCTTTGTGACCATAGAGAACCAAGGACAAAGTGTGAAAGAGAAGCCTGGCAGCACAGCATCTCCAAAGTGCCCCCCCCTCTTAACTGTTTCATTTCCTTTCTCTTCCTGTGACTTCTTCATTGTCTTAGCTCAAAAGCCACTATTGGGCCAATGAGTCATATTGCCAGGCAAAGGTATCTGCTGCCAAGCTTGATGACCCAAGTTTCATCTCCAGGACCCACATATAAGGGGAGAACCCATTCCTGCAACTTGTCCTTTGACCTCTACATACATGTACTTGCGTATGCACACAAAATAAATAAATAGAATATAGTAAAAATTAAAAATTGTTTATTGCAGGCTGTGTACTAGACCCTAGTTATTGCTTTTCTTTACTAACTCTGCGTAACAGTTAATCACACATAGCATTTGGGAGGGAGAAGACGAAAGAAGAGCAAGGAAAGAGGGCAATGGGAGAGGTAGAGAAAAAGACTTAAGACAAAAGCAAAGGACAAGTTGTTAATATTAATTCACATTACTTTGAACTTTATCTGCCATTGAGTGGGTTATTTTATTCACTTACCAAATATTTATTGAGCAAATACTATGTTCCAGGCACAGTCCTAGACCCTGGGGATGCAAAGTCAAGAAAGACTTGCTTGTTCCTGTCCTCAAGGAAGGCCCAGAGTGCGGGGGGAAATAGAAGAGAGTAAACCAGACTAGGGAGGGGTCTGATAGAGTCATGCAGAAAGCGGTACAAGAACCCAAGGAGAATGCATCTAAGTCACATGAAAACCTGTACTGAATTTCCTACAAGAAAGCTGAAACTAAACCCAACCCAAACCAAACAGAACACTCTTATTTGTCCAGTTGGTCTAGATAAAATGGAAGAATTTAAATGAGGGAAACAGTTACTTGGTCATAGCTTTTCAGCCTTCATCTCCGACAGCTATTTTAAAACACGGAAAACAGATTTGCCATTGATATTACATTTACTACCCATGGATTTCAACCAGCATAAACATATATGTCCTACACCATGGGAGCTGCACCACGTGGCCAACTCAAAGACAGAAGTATTGTTCACACTGTTTGACAAGGTCCCAGTTGTTTCACTAGCAGCAAATAGTTAATGTTTTACTGATTCCTTTCACCCAAACTGAACAAAATGATAAGAACTTTAAAAAGCCCATTTATTAGTGTTATCACAGTAATTTTCTTCCAAAGTGGTTTATGTTTCTAATGGTGAAATTGGCAGTTCTTAAGAAAACAAGTCAGTCCCATAAGCGTACCATTGTGTGGTCATAACACTGTGGCAAAGCTGAAGTCTGAACATCTTTCCCCTCTGAGCATAAAGAGGGAAGGGTGACCAAGGTACTCTGTTAATCCTCTTTGGTGGGCTGAAGCGCTGGGTGAACAGCTGCATCCCCTGTGTGAGCCCTGCGCAAAAGGAAAAGCAATTAAATGGTTGCCAAATAGAAAAACATCCTTCATTTTCAACATTGCCTTAGACAAATCATCAAAGAAGCGCTGATGTGAATACATTAGCTACCACTCTGGAGTTATTTTGGAACCAAGGAACAAAACATTATAAAAATAAAACTTTTCTACATAAAGTGCATAGGTGTGTGCAATTGTATCAAAACACTTTTAATATTAAAAGTAATTGCACACCATTCAAGGATACTTAATAAGAGTAAGATAAGAAACATTCTTTTGAACTCTAACTTTGAAAATTCCCATCACTTCAACGCAGCATTCACTTAAGTAACCTTCATCCCTGCAGGAGAGGATCTCTTGTAAGCAATATTTTAATTTGTGAGCAGAGGCATGCCAGCAATGGTTGAACACAGGGCATAATGAAAATCTTGGAATTACTTCCAGCGCCTGCCATTTTAGCTTCATCATTATAAGGGAGAGAGGTACTAATTCTTCCTAGCAAGTTTAATAATAATTAGGTAATTGAATCGCAACCCACAGCGTTCCCCCTCTTTGGCATCAGATAGTCAAAGCTTCCCTGAAGCTCCAGGGTGAGGCATTTCTTAGGAAGGAGCCTGACCACAGTTAAGCCTTTATTATAAGCTTGCTGTCATTAGTTAGTGAGAATTGTCATAGCGGTTTTCTTTACTTTCTATATGATGCTTAGTAATATGAGATAAATCTATTTTCATTTATTAACTTGTAATTTAGACAAATGGTTCAGGCATTGGTTTTTACTATTTTTATTCTATGTGACAATTATTATTTCCAAGGTATTTATTTTATCTATTGCCCTCAAATGACAATCATCTAACCATCCCTGAAGCTTGGACAAATCCATAGTCATGATTTGTAGGTGGGTTTATCCGAAGTCTCTTGTACTTTTGTTATTTATTGGCTACATGATTCATTTAAAGTGACAGGCTAAACAAAGTTCTAGCTAAAAAAAACCCTTGAACTTTGAAAAATAACACAGAATGCATCTTAATAAGCAATGTAGCTATCACTTTTTAAAAGACGATCATATTCAATGGAGAAATGAGAAACATACAAATGTCAAAGAACTGAAAATAAGGCCAGATATGAGGGAGCATGCCTTTAATCCCAGCTCTCATATAGGTCTCTATGAGTCTACATAGTGAATTCCAGGATAGCTAGGTCTACATAGAGAGATCCTGTCTCAGCAATAACAATACCAGCAGCAGAGAGCTGTGAATATACCTACACGTTCAATAAGTAATAATTATATTACCAGGGATGCTTTTCTTCCTCCCCTTCAGCCCCTGCATCCCTGTGAGGATAACTGATCCCTTTGTCTGTCTGTGACTGGTATTTTCCTAGCTGTGTTCCTCTTGTGGTGTGCTAGATTGGATGTTTCCCTGAGCAGACTATCCCCTCTGCCAGACACAATAATTTGATGAGAACTCTCCTTTTATCTTCAAGGCCTAGTGTAAGTTCTGGCATGATACAGGCATATGTTAACACATATTTCTTGCATAAAATCAATGTACTCAACCAACTTCATAAAATAGACTGTTGAACTACCTAGATGCAATAAAGAAAGGTGGACCACTCGTGATGATGACATTAGACATATGAAGGATGAGTACTAGATGTGGCTGCAGAGCCCCAGTTCCTTTTTTTCTTATCATTCATTTAGGATTTTTTTCACTGAAAGTGAAAAATCTAAGTTGCTATTTTTTTCTGATATCAGCCTTTTCTTCTTTTTTAATGAATAGAATGATCTATCCTGCCCAAATATTCTGAAAACTTTATCAAGCTCCAAGCTTCGGGAGTCTTGCCAAGCTATGCACATCTTAAGATTTTTTTCTCTTGTAAAAGCCAAGAAACGTGAAAGTTATTAGCAGTTCTCATGTAGAGTTTTATGAGGAAAAGGAAAATGCAGAAGTTCGTGTTCCTATGGCAATGAGCTTGGGTTCTGACTCGTTTCCCAGCTCGCAATCAGCAGCTACGGCTCTGGATTTCTCATGGAGCCAGACAGCTGGCGGAGTCTCCCTGGACTGAACAGTTGCTTGCACAAACATCCATGTTGACTCCGCTCTCTTCTTTTCTTTCCTGTTAAGTGTAACGTTTGCTCCGTCGAATTTCATGCTTACCGACTAATAAAAATGCTACCTTTTGCCCGGCACTTGTGCTCTCTCTTGACTCACTGGCTTTGCATTTTCCTGCGCTGGACTTATGCATCAGCTCGCATTTTTGCAGGCTCCTGTGATATCATGCAGAAAATAAAGTCTGTGAATGCCAGGGCCAGCTTTGGGGCACGAGCCCAGACTCTTTGGTGGATGGCTCTGTACTGAGACCACATACTGTGACTGTAATCTGAGCACATCAAATTGGGTCTGCACACACACTACTAGTAGTCAATCTCTGGTCATTAGAAGCTATGTCATTATAAGCCGATTTTAGAGAAAGACCTGCGTTATGAAATTACTTCCTAGTCTTAAATTAATGTTGTATTAACATTTGAGTTTAGCATCTATATAAACAGTAGACATACTTCTACACTGATTAAAAGTAGCCCCACAAAAATTCCTGAGTTGGTGGGTCATGGTGATCCATGCTTTTTATCCCAGCATTCAGGTTGCACAGGAAGAGGCAGAGGCAGATGTCTCTCTGAGTCCAAGGTTAGCCTGGTCTATGTAATGAGCTCCAGGCCATCCAGTGCTATATAGCTGACACCTCATGTAAACAAATAAAGCCTCCAAACAAAAAAAATATAAAAAGAAATTTCCCAAAACCTAAAACAAAATCTCCATGCTTATTAAGGGAAAGGATCATAAAAACCAAGGAAGAATTCCAGTTGTACAGGATTTAAGAGTAACAGTTTTGTCAAGTCCTTTTTGATTTTAGATATTCAGGGTAAGGTGTATTGTCATTTATTTTGTACTCTGAGGAAAACTGAATCAACATGAAGTTAAAAAGAGGAGGCTGTTGAACTGACTCAGTGGAGAAAGACATTTGCCACCAAACATAATGACCTGGATTTGTCACCAGAGACCCATACTTTAAAAAGGAGAGGACTTCCTCATGAAAATTGTCCTCTGGCTACACATGATTTTAGTGGCATGAACATACTCACATATGTATGTGGATGAACACTAAACTACACATTTAACAAACAAACAGGTCCTCCTCTTACCTCAGTAAGATTAAATAGGTAACTGTAAGACACACCATATTCAGGGTGCAGGAAAGGCTCCCTGTCTAAGGGCACTCTCTATCTGTGCTCTCTAACTCCTAGTAACTAGAATTTGGTGTTGTAATACTTGCTTTCTGCTTTCTGGAATGTCATATACACAGAATCGTACACAGTCTGCTACCTTTGAGGACTGCTTTCTTTCCCCAGGAGTAATGTCTTTGTAGTGTGTCCAACTTCTGCATTTTCCAATGCAGCTCTCAGAACACACAGGTTCTGTCTCTACTAACCGCAGGTCAGTGACTGTGCTTGATTATAACTGCAGCTACTCAGGAGACTGCAGGAAGAGACTTATAAGTTCAAGGCCAGCCTAGGCAACTTAGTGAGACTCTGTCCAAAACAGTAATCTTCATTTTTAAAAAGAGCTGGGATGTAGTTCAGTGGCAGAGGATGTGTCTCACATGTAAAAGGCTGTGGTTTAAACTCTACTTAGTTAAAAAGAAGAACTGCCTTAGTTGTTATTGCGGCCTGCTATGAGTGCAACTGTACTGAATGTGTACAAACTTTTCTCTCCACTATTCCCTAAACAAAGTATTGTGGCAACAGTTTATATATATACTCTACAGGATCAAGAGTGCTATGGCTCAAGGACTGTGATGTTGATAAAACCTGCTTCAGTTCAGTCAGGGCCTCCCCAAGGTTTAATTCTCTGTTCTCATCACTCTTGATGCTGGTTGTACACCCAGACAGGAAGATAAAGAGTTCTGTTGGTTGAACATTTGTCCCCTTTCTTTGGTACTTAGTGTCCCTGGAAGAGTAATACATGGTCATAGAACCAGAAAGCCCAACTAACAGAAACATTTGAATTCCTAAGCCTAATTGGCAGAAGCAGAAAATCCACAGATGTGGGTAAAAGACAAGCTTGCTGATTTGTGTTGTAGAAACCTAGGGTTCCACCAGCAAGATGGATCCGAAGGAAAATGCCCTTGTTGCCTAGCTTGAGAACCTAAATTTAACCTCTGGAACCTACAGGGCAGGAGGAGAGAACCGATTCTCACAAGCGATCCTCTGACCTCCACACAAACACCATGGAATGTGTATGTCCACATATACACAATAAAGGAATAAATAAATGCAATAATAACAATAAGAAGAAGAAATGGAAAGAAAAAAAGGTTGAGAAAACCTCTCAAAAGATGGAATGGGAAAATTATAAGTACTAAAGGTCCAGGGGAACTGCTGTGGAATTGGCTTCTGGACACCACAGGGTTCTTGTTCTCAGGAACTCACTGCAGCTGTGGATGCTCACACAGGATCAACTCAACTACTATTCCAGCGTGAGTCGGGGAGGAACCCCTGAGGCCCTAACCCTAACCCGATGGGACGGGGAACACGTGTGAGAGGTCTAGGAGGATAGTGGGGGGTACATGTAGTTAGAAAACACTGCATACATGTATGAAATTCTCAAAGTAATTACACATAAAAGAGGCCCGAGGGCTTAGCTCAGTCCGTCGTAATTGCACGCATGAAGGATCTAGGTTCAATTCCCTGGGAGAGGAGAGGGTGAGCAAGAGGGAGAGGAAGAAACAGGTGAAGGAGTTTATTTGGTTATCCTGAAAGAACAGTGTTCAGCTGCATGGGTTTTGCCCTCAAGCATCTCTCAGACAGAACAAAATTTATTTATTTAAATATCAGCAGACATTGTTGATATTTATAAATCCCACAAATTTACAGTTGTGAATTTGATGAATGCTTTCGACCCACTAGATACACACACACACACATATTAGGAACTTTCACGGTTAATAAGCAACCATTTTTAGAAAACTTGACTTTTGTCATCTTCCTGGAGGTTGCTTATAGAAACAACAGGGTAGCAGATCTTAGTTTAATCAGTTTTAAAGAACTTGCTAATGACTTACACTTTCTGGGGCTGACTGGGGTTTCTCCTCCTCCTGCTCCTTGTCTTCCTCCTCATCCTTCTCCTTCCCCTTTCTCCTTCTTCTCATATGTCTTCTTCTTTTCCATCTCTGTCTCTTTCTTCTTCTCCTCCCCTCCTCCTTCCTCTTTTCTGACAGAGTCTCACTATGTAACCTTGGCTCACTTAGGGCTTTCTAGGTTGGACTTTAACTCCCAGAGATCCACTTGCCTTTGTCTTCTGCATGATGGGATTAAAAAGGCATGCATCATCATGCCTGGCCCTCTGACTTAGGTTGCTTGATTAGTTAGCAGGCTCCCTATGGCTTGACAAATTCACTTAGAAGCTTGGGGTTGCCTTGACGGTTTTCATCTTATTAATGTGACGGCGTTTTGGCTAGATCAACTCTAATTCTTTTAAAGCCTCGAGAACTATTTGCTTCTGAATCTTATAATAAAAGCCTCATATAACACAATTGGTCTATAAGGCTTATAGCGATTCTGTTCACAGACATTGGCCTTCATGGATGGTTTTTAGAGTATTTGATTTATTTTTAGGACTCCTTGATTTCTTCTTCGTCTGCCTTGTAATTTTCATTAGCTTCATTTGGAGTTCTTTTTTGGCTTGGCTCTATGGACCAGTACTTGCTTTCATTGCAGCAATAAAGCTTTGAAGCTGCAGTATAAAACCATATAGTAGTTATCAAATTTCCCTAGCCCGTTAGCTCCTAAAGATTAGAAAATGGAGTACTTTAGGATAGTCTTTTGGAGGGGTCTTTTTGGTAAGGTTACTAAACGAAGGTCACTCTCTGAATTCTTTCCACTTTGTTAAAATCATATATTCAAGGACTTTTAAAGGCATTTATGGTAATTGCTATATATTACACTGGGTGGAAAAACAGTGAGAGTGAGAGATTTGGATGCAGTGACATCTCAGATCACTTTTGAGGCAGGACCTCCTGGAGCTCAGGTTGGCTTTTAACTTGATATGTAGCTGAGCATGACCTTACTGTCTCCATCTCCCAAGTACTGGGGTGTTAGTCACGTGCAACTATGCCTGGCCTTTGTGCTGGTGGAGACTGGATTCAGGGCTTTCTGCGTGGTAGGCAAGCACCCTGCCAACTGAGAACAACATTTCCAGTCCAAAGGGTTTTTAGCCAGAACCTTTTACTCCTGATTTACTACCTTGCTATGTTAAAGGAACCAACAATGGCTAATTTTCAATCTGTGGGAGTTCTCCTGGCTTCATAAAGCAAAATTGTTTGGGGCTCCCAAATCTTTTAGGGATAAAACTGCCTTTCTTGTGTTGCTCAGGAATGGCACAAGGAGTGAATCTCTCAGAAGGCAGAGACTTCATTGAGACAAGAAACTGAGAGATGCATTGCTCTGGAAGCATTTGTTATTATGTCATTAGGATGTGTAGCAAGAGGTTTAATTAACACTTGAAACGTACTGAGCAAATGTAGTATTAATCGTTTCATTTCCATAAACCGAGGAGTTACTTGAGAGATTTCCAAAAGTAGATTCTACCACAGGGAAGCAACCTGCTTCACAAAATGTCAGCCATTTCTTGGCATTATCATGGAGGAGCGGAGTCAAGAGAACAATGTGTGGGATTTTGGAATCAGGAACAGCTCGAGATTGTCCAGGGAAGGGCACCTGGTCTGAATGGAGAGAACGCAAGTGCTGCCATCTGAGGACAGTCTAAAAATATGTCCTCTCATCTGTCTGCCAATATGCAGGCCAAAATGCAGAATGATTGATGCCTGTCAAGTTAGGAAAGTTGTGTGTAATTGGAAGCAGACTTAAATGCAAATCAAGGAACATATGTGAATTGGCTTTAAATAGCTCCTGGCACATAGTAGGTGCTCAACAAATGTTAATCTCTGCTGTGCAAGCTTCTTTTGCAGTTTAGAGGAGGAAATTTAAATACAAATAAAGTGAAGTATATTTTTCCGCAGGTATTAAATATGGAAATTGATATTGAAAGATTTTGATGGCAACTATGGAGCTAGTGTCAAAATGGACTTGGATAATGAGTACCAGAGAGTTGATAACGTTATGATCATGGGAAATGAGTTAAGGGAAAGGTGTCTTTAACTCATGGGACAGTTTCTACATACAAATTATGTTTTTTTTTTTGTGGTAGTTAGAATGTAATCCCCACCCCATAAACTCAAAGGGAGTGGCACTTTGTTGGAGTAGGTATGGCCTTGCTGGAGGAAGTGCGTCACTGTGGGGTGGGCTTGAGGTTTCATATATGCTCAAGCCTTTCTCAGTGTCTCAGTTCACTTCCTGTTGCCTGCAAAAGATGTAGAACTCTCAGCTAACTCTGGCTGTATGCTGCCATGTCCCACCATGATGATAATGGACTGAACCTTCAAACTGTAAGCCATCCAATTGAATGTTTTTCTTTAGAAGAGTTGCCATGGTCTTGATGTCTCTTCATAGCAACAAAAACTCTAAGACATTGTTGTCATTAGCTTAAGACACATTTGTTAAGTAGATTTTAGAAGAAAAATAGATGAATAGCCCAGGCATAGTGGCACACACCTTTAATCCCAGCACTTGGCAGACAGAGGGAGGCAGACCTGTGTGAGTTCAAGGTCAGTCAGTCTGATGTTACACAGGGAATGTCAGGACAGCCAGTTCTGCATAGTGAGATCCTATCTCAAACACAAAAACAAACACACAAAAAGAAAAAAAATATAACATCATAACATAAAATCATTGTGATATACTTACTCATGCCATTCTTAAATTTTGTATGTCAATAACAGTATTTTTGTGTGTAAGTAAAGCAATTTCTTCTGCAATACATGAGCATTTGATGAGCTGATTGTAGCTAGTCACACAAACATCTTTCCATGTTAGAAAATGTTGTTTGTGAGAATTTTATGTGATTAGAATTCCATGACATGAAGACTATTCTGTGATCTATGTAATTCAATTGCTTATGGTTAGACCTTGGAAATTTCTTGAAGATTTTGCTGTTAGAGAGAACATCTTCATACTTGTTTTGTGTAATTTGGTTTTTGAACAGGGTTTTGCTGTTTAGCTCATCCTGGCTTGAAACTCAGAATTTTGCTTTAGCTTCTTGAATATTGGGATTATTGTAACATGCTACCGTGCCTACCTTAAAATGTTTCATTAGGTTGAATTCCTAGAAATGAAACCTCCTGATCAAAGAACATAAAAATTTAAGCTTTAAGTGGATACTACCAATGCTATCAAGAAATATTGTGATTGTGTCAAGTATTGTCATTACAGCTACTCAAACTGTTCATTCCCCAGACTTTCAAAGATGAACCTGTAAAAAAATTAATTTTCCAAATTTAAATTTAAAATGTTGTAGTTTTAACTTGCACTGATCCCTGGACAACATTAAATACTTTAAAATTTTTATTTTTAGGAGTAAAAACTAGTGCCACTTCACCTACTTTATTCAGTGTTGACTGATATATTTAAATCTTTTTTTTTTGAAGCATTTTCACTATGTAGAACAGGCTGGTTTTGAAGTCACAAAGGTCTGCCTGCCTCTGAGTGCTGGGATTCAAGAAGAGTGCCACCACACCCAGAGTACAACTGTTTCTTATTAATTTGTAACATTTCTAAATGTTGCAGGTAATTGGTATATTTTTGTATTTGAGAATTGTTACTTGAGCCTTTGTCGAGCTTTCTATCAGAGACCAACAAGAATCAATACTCCACTTATTCAATGGGGGTGGAAATAACCATAGTATCTAACTAATGGGTTGTTGGAAAGAGTCTATTACATATATGAAATGCTTCAACTGCGTACTTAGCACACTGTTGATGTGAACAGTTAAAAGGAAAGCTAGATCAAGTGTCAAGTACTAAGAGTTGAGCAATGATAGTCTTTCCCTCTTCATTGAAAAACCATAGTTACTTTTCTTTATTTTGAAATTTTGATTTTAATTTTTTGAGTCATTCACTGTGGTGGCCAACTCTTTCCTTAGTGGAAAAGGAAGGAATAGCATCTATATATTTGCACAATCAAACTGAAGTGAAACGGTGTTGAAAAAGTTGAGTGTGTGTTATTTAGAAGGATTCAGCATATAGTTGATATGGGATTCCCTCTATATGCTGTGAATGCCATTGGTTAACATCAGGGTTGGCCTGATAGGGTAGGACAGAGCTAGGCAGGGAAAACTAAACTCAATGCTGGGAGAAAAAGGGCAGAGTGTGTGGAGGGGAGTCATGGGGCTGCTGCTGGAGACAGACACGCTGGAACATTGCTGGTAGGTCACGAGACTTGTGGTAAAATATAAAATAATGGAAATGGGTTAAATTAAGATGCAAAAGCTAGCCAATAAGAAGTCAGAGCTAATAGGCCAAGCAGTGATTTAATTAATAGGTTCTGTGTGGTTATTTTGGGAGTCTGGGCATCCAGGAAATGAGCAAGTGGTCTCCTACAACACATAGTAACTCTGTTTTCTCCGTTTTTGTGTCTATCAGTAACTGATAGAATATGCAACAAGTAATGAAACAGCAGGTGTATCTTATGAGAAACCATAGTAGCAATTTACAATATATATATATATATATATATATATATATATATATATATATCATGCTTTTGTGTGTGCGTGCGTGCATGCGTGTGTGTGTGTGTGTGTGTGTGTGATGTACCTATGTTCTGTATGTGTAAGCCACATATCAGTACTGGGTATCTTCTTCTATTACTCTCCACCTTTTTTTTCTTCTTTTTTTGGGACAGGGTTTCTCTGGAACTTTAGAGCTTGCTCTGTAACTTGTTCTGTAGACCAGACTGGTGTCAAACTCAAAGAGATTCATCTGTCTCTCTCCACCTTATTTTTGAGACAGTGTCTCTCACTGAACTGGGTCAGTGAACTCTGGAGATCATGCCCCCCCCCCACCACGATGCTCTTTCCCTCCACCCCTGCCCAACCTGGTCCCTTCTGCTTCCTTTCCCACCCATTCCCAGTCTACCCATAAAATCTAACCTATTTCCCCTTCCCATGGAGATCCCTGCCTCCTTCCTAGACACCCCAGCCCTCTTACCTAACCTCTCTGGGTCTGTGGATTGTATCATGGTTATCATTTGCTTAATGACTAATATCCATTTATAAGTGAATACATACCATGTCTGTCTTTCTGGGTCTCTGTTACCTCATTCTAGATGATTTTTTTCTAGTTCTATCTATTTGCAAATTTCATGATGTAATTTTTTAAATAGCTAAGTAGTCCGTTGTGTAAATGTACCACAGTTTCCTTATCCATTCTGTTAGCATCCAGAGGAAACTGGCTCCACCCCTTGAGGACCTGATAAAGTGGATCATGTCCTGCTTCACACCTACCTAAGTACCCTGTCTCTTTAAAAGGTGAAACTCTCTATTTCTCTCTCTTCTTCCTTTTCTCCTTTCTCTCTCTTCCCCTCCTCTTCTGCGACTTCTGTCTCCAGTGGCTGATCTCTTCCCCTTCTTCCCCCTTTTCTCAAAAATTCTCCACTTAAGCCCCTTATGTATAGCACATTTTTCTCTCCTTGCACTGGGCTCTCACCCAGAGTGGTTTGGACTCACCTACCGCCAAAATCCCTCTTGAACAGAATCATACCACATTCTTATCTTGAGGGGCATCTCGGTTGTTTCCAGAGTCTAGACATTATGAATAAAGCCACAATGAACATAATTAAAAAGTGCCCTCTGGTATGAATGTACATCCTTTGGGTATATGCCCAAGAGTAATATAACTGGGTCTTGTGGTAGATTGATTCTCAGTCTTCTGAGAAACCACCATATTGATTTCTGCAGTGACTGTGCAAGTTTGCACTCCCATCAACAATGGAAGAGTATTCCCCCTGCTCCACATTCTCATCATCATGAGCTGTTTTTTTTTTTTATCTTAGACATTTTGACAGGAATAAGATGGAATCTCAGAGTCATTCTGATTTCCATTTCCCTGATAACTAAAGATTTCTAACATGTCTTTAAGTGTTTCTCAGCCATTTGAGATTCCTCTATTTAGAATTCTCTGTTTAGATCTGTACCACATTTTAAGTTGGATCTACTCATACTCTTCTACAAGACATCCACGTTGACCAGCACCATCTTTTTTCCATTGTGTATTTCTGGCTTCTACATAAAAAAAAATCAGGTGTCCTTAGGTTTGGGGACTTCTTTCTCTGTCTGCAATGTGATTTTATTGATCAATGTGTCTATTTTTATGCCAATACCATAAGATTCCTATTACTATAGCTTGCTGCAGGAAGGTTTACAGCTTGTAATTACCTGCCTACTGGGGTGTGGTCTCTTATACTATATACCCGAATGCCAAAGCATGACCAGCCCCTTTTTTCTCCTGCCGTTGGTTTCTGTTTGCTCATTTGGATTGTTTGGATGCCATCTTTATCCACCGTTCAAGCAGAGAATCCTGATTTGTAAGTTTTCTTCTAAGTAAGTAACTATCTCTCTCTCAGTACTGAGCTAATGTGAGATTTCTTTTAAGCGGCTGTTCATCACCTCACCTGGCGGGTTCCCCATGACAATAGCTTGGTAGAACAACTTAAAATCAGGGATGGTGATACCTGTAGAAGTCCTTTTACTGTTCAATATTGTTTTAGCTATCCTGTTTTTTTTTCCACATGAAGTTATTAATTGTCCTTTCATGATCTATAAAACATTGTGTTGGAATTTTAATGGGAATTTTATTGAATCTGTAGGTTAGTTTTGGTAAGATGGCTATTTTTACCATGTTAATCCAACTGATTCATGATCATGGAAGATCATTCCATCTTCTGATTCTTCTTCAATTTCTTTTCTTCAAATATTTGAAATTTTTTTATCATACAAGTCTTTGCTTGCTAGGCTAGAGTTACCCCAACAAATTTTATGTTATTTGTGGCTTTTGTGAAAGGAGCTGTTTCCCTGATTTTATTCTTAGTCTTTTGATCATTTGTATATAGGAGGGCTACTGAGTTTTGAGTTACTCTTGTATGCAGCCATTTTGCTGAAAGTGTTTATCAGCTATAGGAGTTCCCTGGAAGAATTTTAGGGTCACATATGCATAATATTATACTCTCTGCAAATAAGGATACTTTGACTTCATTCTATCCAATTTGTATGCCATTCAGTTGTCTTATTGCTCCAGCTAAAACTTCAAGTAATACATTAAATAGATGTGAAAAGAGAGGACAGCCTTGTCTTGTTCCTGATTTTAGTGGAATTACTTTGAGCTTCTTCTCCACTTAATTTATGTTGGCTATAGGCTTTCTGGTAATTAATTGACTTTATTATGTTTACGTATGTCCCCTATATCTCTAATATTTCCAGATTTTTATCATGAAGTGGTGTTGGATAATGCCAAAGGTATTTTCTGCATCTAATGAGATGATCATGAGTTTTTTTTTTTCTGGCAGGTTGTCTGTATGGTGGTGTACATTGACAGATTTTCATATGTTGAACCATCCCTACATCTCTGATAAAGTGTACTTGATCATAGAGGATGGTCTTTTTAATGTATTCTTGGATTTGGTTGATAAATACTTGACTGAGTATTTTTACATCTATATTCATCAGTCATATTGGTCTGTAATTTTCATTCTTTCTTGAGTCTTTATGTGGCTTTTTGGGTATTATGTTAACTGTGGCTTTAAAAACTGAATTGGGGGACCTCTACTGGAACAGGCCTGAGCAAGTGACCTTTGCAGAAGCAGGTATGAGGGAGTGACCTCTGAGGGAGCAGGCCTGAGCCAATGACCTCTGTAGGGCTCAGAACAGTAGGTCACAGGCTCAAGCCAGTGACCTACATGGGACCAGGCCCAGGCCAGTGACTTCTGCTGGAGCAGGCCTGAATCTGTGACCTCTGAGGAACCAGGCCCACACCAGTGACCTCTGTGGGAGGAGGTCTGAGGCAAGGACACCCACAGGAGCAGGCCCAGGCCAGCAACCTTCACTGGAGCATCCCTGAGCAAGTGACCTCTGCAGGAGCAGGTATGAGGGAGTGACCTCCAAGGGAGATGGCCCAGTGATCTACATGGGACCAGATCCAGGGCAGAGACCTTCTCAAGATTAGGCCTGAGACGGAGACTTCCACAGGAGCAGACCCAAGCAAGTGACCTCTGTGGGAGCAGGAATGAATGACCTCTAGGATTGCAGAGCAACCTCCAGGAGCACCGAGTGACCTCCAGAAACACCAAATAACTTTCAGGGTGACTGGAACCATGGCCTTGAGTCCACCATGAGGATCAACCATCTGAGTCTTGGATCCATTGGCACCTGGAAGAGTGATCACCACAGACAGCCCAAACTACACCAATCAGAGGAAAGATGGGTAGACAAGATAAGAACACACTCAGCACCACAAAGAACAACATGACACCAAGAACTAGTGACTTTACAACAGCAAGACTTAAACACCCCAATATAGATGAAGCAGAAGAAAATAACCTAAAAATAACTTTAGGAGAATGTTTAAGGCCCTTAAAGAGGAAACAAAAAATTGTCTCAAAGAAATGGAGGGAAAGACAAACAAAAAATTGGAAGAAATCAACAAATTGATTTCTTGGAGAGAACAGTGATACAAGGAACACATCCAAGCATAATGAAGGCAATATAGAGCAAACCAACAGCCAACAACAAACTCAAGGAGAAACTCAAAGCTATCCCTCTGAATCAGAAACAAGACAAGGTTGTCCATTCTCTCCATATCTATTCAATATTGTACTTGAGGTTCTAGCTAGAGCAATAAGACAACAAGAAAAGATCAAGGGGATACAAACTGGAAAAGAAGAAGTCAAACTCTTACTATTTGCTGATGATATAATAGTTTACATAAGTGACCACATAAATTCTGCCAAGGAACTTCTACAACTTATAAACACCTTTTGTAATGTAGCAGGATAAAAGATTAACTCAAAAAAAAAAAAAAACAACAAACCAGTAGCCCTCCTTTATACAGGTGATAAATGGGCTGAGAAGGCAATCAGAGAAACATCACCCTTCACAGTAGCCACAAATAACATAAAATATCTTGGAGTAGCTCTTACCAAACAAGTGGAAGACCTGTATGATAAGACCTTTAGATCTTTGAAGAAAGAAGTTGACAAAGACACCAGAAAATGGAAAGATCTCCCATGCTCTTGGTAGGTAGAAATAACATAGTAAAAATGGCAATCTTATCAAAAGTAGATTCATTGCAATGCCCATCAAAAATCCTAGCAAAATTATTCACAGACCTCTACAGAACAATACTCAACTGCATACAGGAAAGCAAAAAATTTAGGATAAGCAAAACAATTAAGGAACTCCTGGAGGCATCACAATCCCTGACTTCAAATTCAACTACAGAGCTACAGTACTGAAAACAGCCTGGAGTATCAATGGAACTGAATCAAAGACCCAGATATCAATCCACACAGCTATGAACACCCAGTTATTGACAAAGAAGCAAAGATATAAAATTGAAAAAAGAAAGCATATTCAACAAATGGTGCCAGCATAACTGGATATCAACATGTAGAACAATGAAAAAATATCCTTATCTGTCACCAGGCACAAAACTCAAGTCCAAATGGATCAAAGACCTCAACATAAAACCAATCACACTGAACCTCATAGAAGAGAAATTGGGAAATACACTTGAATGCATTGGCACAGGAAACCACTTCCTAAATATAACCCCAGTAGTATAGATACTGAGAGAAACAATTAATGAATAAGGCCTCCTGAACCTGAGAAGCTTCTGTAAGGCAAAGGACATGATCAACAAGACAAAATGGCAGCCTACAGAATGGGAAAAGATCTTTACTAACCCCACGTCAGACAGAGGGCAGACCTTCAAAATAAATAAAGAACTCAAGAAATTGGTAATCAAAAGAACAAATAATCCAATGAAAAAAATGGAGTACAGACCTAAATAAAGAACTCTCAACAGATGGATGAAAGACACTTAAGGAAATGCTCAACATCTTTAGCCATCAGAGTAATACAAATCAAAACAACTCTGAGATTCCATCTTACACCTATAAGAATGGCCAAGATAAAAAACACTGATGACAATTTGTGCTGAAAAGGTTGTGGGGTAAAGGGAACACTCCTGCATTGCTGATGGGAGTGTAAGCTGGTACACTTTGGATATCAGTATGGTGATTTTTCAGAAAATTGAGAAACAACCTACCTCAAGATCCAGCAATTCCACTTTTGGGTATATACCCAAAGATACTCAACCAAACCCCAAGGACATGTACTCAACTATGTTCATAGCAGCATTGTTTGTCATAGCCAGAACCTGAAAATAAGCTAAATGCCCCTCAACTGAAGAATGGATAAGAAAAATGTGGTACATTTACACAATGGAGTACTACACAGCAGAAAAAATAATGACATCTTGAAATTTCCGGTCAAATAGATGGATCTAGAAAACATTATATTGAGCGAGGTAAACCAGACCCAGAAAGACAATTATCATATGTACTTACTCATAAGTGTTTTTTAAACATAAAGAAAAGAAAACCAGCCCATAAACCACAATCCCAGAGAACCTAGACAACAATGAGGACCCTAAGAGAGACATACATGGATCCAATCTACATGGGAAGTAGAAAATGACAGGATCTCCCTACACTCCAGTTACTCCTCAAAGAGGGTAAGGCTTCCCATAGGGAGTCAAAAAAGCCTGGCACATCACTTTGAGGCAGGACTAACACCCCAGCATATCTAGTCTGAGCAAGTTTTCCATCCAAACAGAATGGGTTTCAAAAAGCCTGTTCAAGCACTAGAAATTAATCCTGGTACCACTACCAGTTGCCCTACAAAGTCTGTGTCTTTTTACTGGGGAATTGAGCTTATTGATATTGAGAGATGTCAATGACCAATGTTTATTGATTCCTGCTCTTTTGCTGTTCCTGCTGTTGTTGTGATTGTTTTGTGTGTGCATGTGTTTCCTTTCTTTTGGTTTTGCTGGCATGAGATTATTTATTTTCTGTGTTTTCACAGGTGTACTTAACCTCCTTGGATTGGAGTTTTCTTCCTAGCACCTTTTGTAGGGCTGAATTTATAGATGGATGTTTAAATTTGAATTTATCATGGAATATCTTATTTTTTCCATCTACAGTGATTGAAAATTTTGCTAGGTATAGTAGTCTGAACGGGCATCTGTGGTCTCTTAGAGTCTGCAGCAATCTGTCCAGGTCGTCTGGCTTTTAAAATCGCCTTCAAAAAGTCAGGTAAAATCCTCATAGGTCTGCCTTTATATGTTACTTGGATTTTTTTATTTTAGTTTTTAATGTTTTTTCTTTGTTCTGTATGTTTAGTGTTTTAATTATTACTTGGCTAGGGACTCTCTTTTCTGGTCCAATCTATTTGGAGTTCTTTATGCTTCTTGTACTTGATAGGTACCTCCTCCTTCAGGCTATAATTTTTTTTTTTTTTTTTTTTTTTTTTTTTTTTTA
>NC_022011.1:68863502-68869842 GCF_000317375.1 Microtus ochrogaster | reverse complement strand
CGTAATAGCCAGAACCTGGAAACAACCTAGATGCCCTTCAATAGAAGAATGGATGAAGAAAGTATGGAATATTTACATATTAGAGTACTACTCAGTAGTAAAAAACAAGGATTCCTATTATTCTTAAGTGTCCCAGATTTCCTGGATATTTTGTGTCGGGAATGTTTTAGACGTAATACTTTCTTTGACCATTGAATCCATTTCTTCTATCGTACCTTCAATGCCTGAGAATCTCTTGTATTTTGTGGTTGAAGTTTACCTTGGCAGTTCTTGTTCAAATTCTCAAATGCGTAGATTGATAGAAAAGTCAGAAGTTCCAGGATACTCATCACTCCAAGAATAAGTGCCCGGGGATGTAGGAGAGGAGGTTTTCAGGGATGATTTTTACCACTCTGGCTTCCTATTTCCAAGATTTAGGTGCCATTAATTGGCAAGACTAAGAAGCATCTAGTTCTCTACCAGGTTTAAATACTGACAAATCACAGAAGGCATCATTTTATATGGGTAAAGATGCAATCTACATTTTTTCCCTGAGTAAAGTATGCAGAAAACCTGCTTAAATGGGGCATATAATTTTTAATGACTCAGGCCTTCAGTCCTCGGAGACGAAGCAAGTATGATGGATCTTGGAGACCAGTGAGTGAGTTAGTCAGCACGTCATCAGATTGGAAATCACCTGAGGAGACCTTTGAAAGGGAATGGCTTGAAAGGATCAGGTGGTATCTGGCTTTGCGGAATGTAGAATAAATGAAAGGTGCCTGATTATAATCAGCTTATCAAAAATTACTTCCTAAAAAATGGGAGGTAATAGTACAATAGTCAGACTTTCAGTAACAAAGAATTTGTTTCTCATATTCTCATGGAAATTATTATTAATATTTTAGCCCCCTTATTACTGACAAAAATGTCACCATTTTGTACCTTTCTTTTTGTTGATTTTTGACCTTCAATTTCTCAAGTACTCCTAGGACTACGCATAGGTCATTTGCTCTTACTTCTGCTATTATTTCACTGACTGTGTGCAGGCTGTATGCACTCGTTAGCCTGAGAAGAAAGCAAGTTATGTGTACCATTAAAAAATAAATGAACATATTCCTTCTTTTATTTAATTGGATTTTATTTTTGCATTTTTAATTGGGAATAGATACTTCTCTCACACAATACATCCTAACCACAGTTTCCCTCCCTCCACTCCTCCCAGCCCCCACATCTCCCTTTCCTCCAGATCCACTCTCTCTCTTCCCCTATCAGAAAAGAGCAGGGTAGAATATTCACTAGTTAGCCCGAGAGGAAAGCAAGCTTCGTGCACCATTAAAAAATAAATGAATGTATTCCTTCCTTTATCTAATTGGATATAATAATTTAAAAATATATTAACCCTGTCCCTGAAGATCATAAAAAGGGGAGAATATGGAAAATTGGAAAAGCCTAAAATGGCCAGGTAACTACTGAAGAAAAAAATTAAACATATTGTATACACAATTGATTCTAATGCAGCCGTGGAGCAGATATTGTTGCTCAGCAGGGCGTCCTGCCCCTTAGGACTTGGGACAATTAAAGAACACAGGCATGTTACCAAGCAAAGCAAGTTCTAAAATTCATTTTTAGAGAGAGGAAAGTGGTGACTAACCTGATTGATTTTATCTTGAGCTATTTCTGATGGATGATATAATTAAAATCAGTTTCCATGTTTGACTGTGGGTGGGACAGCTAACCATAGATCCCCAGACAGTGTTCCACATCTTATGAGATTGTTAAAATGGTTCAAAGTTAGGTATAAGTTCAAGGGCAAAACAAAAGTTAAGGGATCAAAACTACAAAAATATGCAGAGTGGCAAGCCTGGGGACTCGGGTACTGCAGTATCCAGTGTAAAACCATAAAGGTCAAGAAAATGAACATTTGACAAATGAAAGTTATGTCTGTTCAGATGAGAAAAGAGAAATGAATTATGCCAAAAACTATAGACAATTTTAATATTTATTAAAAGGCTCAGAGTTCACAATATAGAAGACATATTGGTACATGTTGATAGCATTGAAGAATGCAGATATTTGTTCATGAAATGAATGTCATGTAAATTCTCTCATAGAAATATTCATAAGACTATTTCACATTTTTTAATGGGGAGAAAAACAAAGAAAGGAGGAAGGTTTATTAGAACTGCAAACCAATCATATGTTCATATTGTGGGAGAAAAAGTGACCGTATTTATAAACAGGTATAAGATTGGTTCACTTATATTTTCTAACTGATATAAGAACACATGTATGCACAATCACTCACAGGTATAAAATAAATATGTGTTTGTGAGTGTATGTACACCAGCATCATTTTTCTTTCTAATAGAAAAGTAACATTTTGGAGCTTTAAATGATAAAATGAAAGCATTGCAAGGGCTGTACAATTTCACGCCAGGCTTTAAACTTACTGTTCTCTTTTGTGCAGGTCAGTTTTTGTCAACTTGACACAAGCTAGAGTCATCGGAAAAGAGGGAACCAGTTGAGAAAGTGTCTCCATCAGATTGGACTACAGGCAAGTTTAAGGGGTGTTTTCTTAATTCATGATTGAATTCATGTGGGAAAGTTCAGACCCTGTGCAAGTGGACTGAGTTATATAAACAAGCAAGTTGAGCAAGTGATACAAAGCAAGTCAATTGTCAGCATTACCTCATAGTCTCTGCTTAAGTTCTTGCCTCTAGGTTTTTGCAGTGGCTTTCCTCAGTGATGGCCTGTGCCATGAAAGTGCTAAGATGAAGTAAACCCTCAAGCTAATTTTATTCACAGTGTTTATTGCAGGATAGGGAGCAAGTCAAGACTTGATTTAAAAGTGGTGGTCTCATATCTTTTAAGTGAAATTCTTGGTATTGCTGTGTGTGGATTAACAAAGACAACATATGCAAAGCATTTTCTATGCTGCCAGATTCATAATGCACTGTTTATTTTTATTTTTCCTTTTTTATTGATTTTATTGAGATATAATTTTTTTCTTTGCTCCCCTCCCTTCCTCTCCCCTCCACTTCAACTCTCTCCCATGGTAATCATGCTCCCAATTTATTCAGGAGATCGTGACCTTTTCTACTTCCCATGTAGATTAGATCCATGTATGTCTGTCTCTCTTAGGGTCCTCACTGTTGTCTAGGTTCTCTGGGATTGTTATTTGTGGGCTGGTTTTCTTTGCTTTAAGTCTAAAAGTCACTTATGAGTGAGGACATATGATAATTGTCTTTCTTTGTCTGGGTTACATCACTCAATATGATGTTTTCTAGATTCATCCATTTGCCTACAAATTTCAAGATGTCATTATTTTTTTTCTGCTGTGTAGTACTCTATTGTGTAAATATACCTATCTCCCTTATCCATTCTTCAATTGAGAAGCATTTAGGTTGTTTTCAGATTCTGGCTATGACAAACAATGCTGCTATGAACATAGTTTAGCACATGTCCTTGTGGCATGGTTGAGCATCTTTTGGGTATATACCTAAAAGTGGTGTTGCTGGGTCTTGAGGTATGTTGTTTTCTAATTTTCTGAGAAAGCGTCACACTGGTATCCAAAGGGGCTGTACCAGCTTGCAATTCCACCACGAATGCAGGAGTGTTCCCTTTACCCCACAACGTCTCTAGCATAAGTTGTTACCAGTGTTTTTGATCTTGGCCATTCTTACAAGTGTAAGATGGAATCTCAGAATTGTTTTGATTTAATGCACTTTTTATAAATAAAATAGTAATAAAAATGTTGTTGGAACAGTGGGATGGCTCAGAGGGTAAGGGTACTTGCTACACAAATCTGCCAATCTGGTTTTTTATCTCCTAAACGCATGATTGCAGGGGAGAACTGATTATGGAACATTGTCCTGTGACTTCCATATGTACATGTTTACACACACACACACACACACACACACACACACACACACATATACACACATACACAAACATATTTAGTGATAATAGATAAAAGGTTCTAAAAATCAAGGAGTAGAATGCTTATAAAACTGATGAATTTTTTTGAACAATTTTTATATGGAGTCAGTCTACTGCAAATGAAAAGCAATTATTATTTATTTGTTTGCTTGGTGGAAAATAAACTTTACTGTTAGAAAAACATTCAGTTTTTATAGTCAATTGAATGCATTCATCGACAGATGATTATTTTGGCCATTTTATATAGTATTTGTCATTCTACTAATGAAAACCAGAAAGTCTATTGTGTACTTCTGATCATGTGCATAACATAACTTTTCTTCAAAATGTGTGTTCTAATAACTGAACTCTCTAAAATGTTGATTATCAAATATCCCGAGATTTGTGTCAGGATTAAAGATAGACCCTGAGAATCATGGGTTTAGAGTTCAGTGGACATCAGAGGTGGATAAACACATGGGGCTAGATGCTTTATTATGCAGATTTCTAGTCTTTTGGTCTGTGTAGGCAATCCAACTGCACATGATCATAGATGGCTCAGTGCTTAAAAACACTTGCTGCTCTCAAAGAGAATCTGAGTTTGAGTCTTATCATCCACATGAGGAGGTTCAACAGTGTCTGTAAATCCAGCTCTAGGGGTTCTAATAACCTCTTTTGATCTACACAGGTACACACATACACACCCACACACATGACATATACATCACATGTATGAATAAAATAGAAGTAAATCATTATAAAAATTTGGCAGCAAACAGAAATAATATTGTATAGAGGTTCTGAAATGAGGAAACGTGTTCTGTGCAAAGCATTGGAAATGAGCATAGGTTATCATAGGCTTCTGTATTTTATTTAAATGTGAGAGAAGTTAGATGATTTCATACACAAGATTAATGATTATTGATAAAAAAAACCTACTCAGTGAGGAGAGAAAGCAACCAATGTGCCTACTGCATCATCAAAGCAGGATGGCATTGGTGGCAACCGAAAGGAATGTGGCTCTCTAGATAGATTCTGAGTAGATTTAACATGAGAAGGGAAAGCAGGGAGTTAAAGAGAGGCCCTGGGTTCCTTGAATGTGCTGAAGAAATCCATTTTATCAGAAATTTTAAGAAAGGAATACACTGGTGCATTTTGGGAAATTAATATCTATTACTGTTCTCTGCAAACATAAATGAAGATGATCTTTAAAAGTATGCTGTAACTTTTGCTTTTTGAAAGTGATTTTTACCCCACCAGCCTCAACTTTTTACTCTGAAAAAAGAAAAAGTTAGTCTCAACAAGAATTTAAAAAAAAAGTAGCACAATGAGAAACTAAATACCCTTACAGATCTTTGCAGTTCCAGAGACTAATATTTTACCGTATTTACTTTCTCCTCCATGTAGACTCATAAATGGACACAACTTTGCCCTAAAACATTTGAAAATGTTCTGTGTACATCCTGAGTCATGCCTCTAATATTTAGTATGTATTTACTGAGAACAAAGGAATTTTTCTATGTAAGCACAAGATCAGAGAAATTTATCTTTGGTATAATGACACTGTTCTAATAGACAGCCCATACTGAATGTATCTCAGCTGTCCAAATGCTATCCTTTCCCACCTCATTGTTGAATCAATTAAGGATCAAACCAGGTTTCTGTAATCCCTTTAAACTTAGAAAGGGATGGCATGGTGGTACATGCCTTTAACCTCAGCACTAGGAAGCTAGGGAGGCAGAGACAGGTGGATCTCTGTGAGTTTGAGGCCAGCCTGGTCTACAAGAGCTAGTTTCAGGACAGGCTTCAAAGCTACAGAGAAATCTCATCTTGAAAAAAAAAAAAAAGCTCAGATAAGTAAGGCAATATCTCAGTCTTTGTGGGTTACATATGGTGCCTGTTGTAAATACTCAGCCCTGCTATTGTGAAGCAAAAAGAACCACAGAAAATATGTTAAATGAATGAGCATGACTGTGTGCAAATAAAACTTTGTTTATGGACTCTGAAATTTGAATTTCATATAAAATTCTTGATTCAAAACTATTATTCTTCTTTTGATCCCCTTCAAAAATTTTACAGTGTGAGAACCATACTGAGCTGTGTCTGTACAAATGCATGTGGCGGCCTTAGTTTGAACTACAATCTCTGATTTAAAATACTTCTCTAACATTTTTTTTTCATCTTTCAAAAGATGAAATATTTTGAAAAGTCCAGACTTATTATCATACTTAGTGTCAAGATCAGGTCAGTATGTTTCTAAATTATTAAGTATACGAATACTCTGTAAGTAGTGGAGTGCTTTTCTCTATTCATAATATGTTAAGAGGCATACGTCGTATCAACTTATGCAGTGTGTCGCCAAGCTCTCATCCTCCCTTTACTTCAGTTTCTTTTTTTTTTTTTTTATTCTACTGTTCTTATTTATATTTTTTTAGATTAC
>NC_022011.1:68860812-68862167 GCF_000317375.1 Microtus ochrogaster | reverse complement strand
TATGTTCATAGCAGCATTGTTTGTAATAGCCAGAACTTGGAAACAACCTAGATGTCCTTCAATGGAAGAATGGATGAAGAAAGTGTGTAATATATACACATTAGAGTACTACTCAGCAGTAAAAAACAATGACTACTTCAGTTTCTTGATTCTTTAAATTGATTTATACATGTCCATATAGAAAGCACCTCTCAGTGCAGGACTTAGAATCAGTAACACAAAAGTGCAGCAATAGATTGTAGCTTTCAGACTCAGACTTGGAGTGGGGCTCTGATTCATTCACTAGGTGAGCGCTAAAACAGACTTGGATTAAGACCTTAGTTCCCCTGTGGCAAATGAAGACTCTTAATATTCTTATTTATTCTTTTCACCAATTACTGAACCAAGTACTAGCTGAGCAGGAAGAGAGCGTGCAAGTACGAGAGGAAGGAAAAGAGGGTAACGAACCATTGGTTGCTGACTAGACAAGGAAGAAGGATGTGAGGAAACAGGAAGGTAGGAAGGCGGGACAGAAATACAGAGGTCAGCCACAGTTGTTAGGACTCCCCACGCCATGAAAGCTTTCTTTGCACTGGATGGTTTGGAGCCGATGCCACACTTAAACAGATCAGATGTACAGAATTTTTTTTTTCCTAGGGCTGTTTGAACTTATGCAGTAATATCACCATTGTCTATCTTTTCAGCCTGGCTTTTAAAAGAAGCTGCCTGACTTTTCATAATGTCAGACTAATATTAGAGCGAAATCTTGGAGGTATACGGGGTAGGTTTGAATGAACTTGGGTAAATCGGAAAGAAAAGCCTGTGGTAATTAGTGAGCTTGGGAAAATATCCAGGGTTATTATTTAGGGAATCACTTGGCAATATCCCATTCTATACTTTGAATTTTAAGATGATTTCACATTTAGTTCTTGTGATTTACAGCAAAGTAGAAATTGGCCGCTGTTTCATAGGCCAGATGTAGTTTTTAACGAAGATGTTTTGATTCAAAAATCATTCTTCTCGAAAACAGCAAAAGAAGTGAGGGAGTAAAGACTAATAATGGCATGATGCTGATAATTTTTTTACATTGCAAAATTAGCTTAATTTATAACATGAATTGGTAATTAGTATCGTATGGCACCGTAGAGTTCAGAAGTGTGATAAGAAAGTAAAGCGGGGCTTACATAGAACTTGTCAGTCTATTTTGATACAGGCTATATTGATAAAGAAAAACTAAAAGCTAAGGGCATATAGCAAAATAAATTAGTGCTACCTGACCATTTTTTCCAGTTTAACTTTGGGAAAGCAGAGCAGCGTGTGCATTCATCTAAAATCCTGTACAGACACACTTACAGTGGTGTGCCCTATAGTCTAAA
>NC_022011.1:68844852-68859977 GCF_000317375.1 Microtus ochrogaster | reverse complement strand
TTCCTATCCTGAAGGCTGATTTGCTCAGCTGCTTAAAGGCATAGCAGTCTCTTACATATTTGTATGTTACCTTATCTGTTGAATCAACCCTTTAGTAATATGGCCAAAAATACAAAATAATATAAAAAAAAGACATTGAGTAGCAATCTAGACAGTGTAAGAGTCATTTAACAACATTTATATGTATTTTACACCAGTTCAAATGCTTGTTTCTTCTAAAAATATGAGATAAGCACCATGTAGCATGACTTTAGAGAAACGTAGATGGGTGCCACCCAGTTGGGCACTGCAGTAAGTAAGCAAAGTCTTGGTGCCCTAAAAAAAAATAAAATAAAATCTCATTTCTAAGTTTCTGGAAACTGTGACTATGTTATATTTTATGCTGAAGGGGACTGTGTAGTTGTCAGTGAGATAAAGATTACAAACTGGACACTATTCAGGACTGTCCAGGTTACACTAGTGCAATGGTCTCCCGTGGTACCTATTTTCTAGAAAATGACATAATTTCATTCTGCTTTCTGGCTGAATAAAATTTCTTTGTGCACACATGCAAAATTTTCTTTCTCCTTTCATCTGTTGATGGACACCGGGGCTGATTCTGTAACTTGCTGTTGTTAATCATACTGTGATAGAAGTGATTGTGCATGGATCTGTGTCATGCTGTCATGCTGACTTATAGTCCTTTGAATATCTACCCAGAATGGGTAGAGCTATGAGGTTTTTATTTTTATTTACTTATTTTTTTTAGGAACCTCTACACTGATTTGCATACTGGTGAGACTAATCTGCATTTCCATCAGAAGTATGTAGAAGTTTGATTTCCCCCACACCCTCACCAGAATTTGTCATTTGTTTACTTGAAGATCTTCATTCTGAAGCTAGATGGAACCTCAAGTTTCATTTTCTGAAACTTTAAAATACCATTCCTACTTGAGATGCGGGGGTGATGATAGGAAATAGTTACCATGCCCCAGTTTTTGTTGGCATGAAAATCTTGCTTTGGATTTATGACTATTGAGAGTTATAGGTGGTCACAGTGATGGAACCTCTAGTCCTAGCTACTCAATAGACTGAGATGGGAGCCTTGTGTAAGACCAAGAGTTGGAGACCAGTCTGGGCTATATAACCAAGTCTGCGAAAACCAGAAAAATATAGGCAAAATATAGAAAGAAAAGATTGTAGGCAAAATTTAAACTTCAAGTAATTAAAAATCAGCTATTTTTGTTTTGTGATTATCTAACTAGTTGGCTTAAGATCAGTCAACCATCACATTTTCATTTTATTAAACTGAAACAGTAAGCTAATACTGTTTTTATCTGCACCTCAGAGATGCGAAGTCATGTAGGCAATAAGTACATCTGGTTTTCTAATCTGTGCCATTCTATGCTCTCTTGGTTCTCAGGGTACCCTGATGCTCCTGGTTTGATGGTGGGTGTCTGCTCACTTCCAGTGGGAGAAGTCAGGATATATGCTGAGGGCTTTGAAATGATGCTAGGAATGTTGACACAGTCACCAAGACCCAAACGCTTCCTCAGTGGTCAGCCCTATCACGTTTATGCTTCTTTCATAGTTTTCAACTTCTGTGCTCATGTAGAACATGGCTTTGTTGCTGGTATCATAGTTCATACTCGTCTGTTTTCTGATTGTAAATGAGATCTTTTTTTTCATCATCTTTACTTTCATCATTGAATATACATATAGAACTCAGCCCAACAATAATTGAAGTTGGGCAATGATGAATCTTGTCAGTATTTTATCAGGATTCTGAAAATAGACTTTTTTTTGGTTGAAATTTCCTACCTCAAATACTGTCTTTGAGTAAGACAGCCTATATTGATGTGACAAAAATCTCTTTTTTTCTAGGATAAGCACTACTGAGTCGACCAAAGATCTGAAACAGTTATAATTAATAAAGATATTGGTGTTATGACATGGAATTGTTGAATAGTATAATTGTTTTTGTATGTGAAACCCACTTTATTTAATCATAATCATTATTATTACACTGGCACTAGATTTTCAGATCAGTGAACCTCTCAGGAAAAAGACACAGGAAAGACCGAATCAACAGATTAGTGGAAAACAGTGGTTCTCAACCTTTCTAATGCTGTTTTGTGGTGGCCACCCAGCAATAACATTATTTTTGTGGCTACTTCATAACTGTAATTTTGTTATTGTTGTGAATCTTCATGTCAATATCTGTGTTTTCTGATTGGAAAAAGTCATTTGGGGTCATGTGAGTCAAGGAGGCTGCTACCCATGGGTTGGAATTACTAACAAAATAGAAATTGAAGAAGCTTTGAGAAGTAGATATGGCTGGATTACTGCCAACAAGAAACCTTGAACAAACCACTGAAAGGGGATCACAGAGCTTCAATGAGATAAGAAAAATCCCAAAAGGTGTATAGTTTTTATTTTTTTATCTGTGTTGATACATTTTAAGATTTTATTTGTTATGGATTAGATGTAAGAACTGGAAAATAATGCAGCTCATAGCCAATGTTTTGTGAGTTTTCAACTGTGCTCCCCATTGGGTTTTATTTTATTTTATTTTTTAAATTTATTTATTTATTAAGGATTTCTGCCTCCTCCCCGCCACTGCCTCCCATTTCCCTCCCCCTCCCCCTATCAAGTCCCTCCCCCTCATCAGCTTGAAGAGCAATCAGGGTTCCCTGACCTGTGGGAAGTCCAAGGACCACCCACATCCATCTTTTGAAAATCTATTTTGAAAGCATTTGAAAACCAGACATGGTCATGTATGATGTAGTCCCAGGACATGGCATCTGAGATGGTGGGATTACAAATTTGAGGTCATCTTGGACTGTATAGCAGGAACCTGTTTCAAAACAAAGCAGTCTTAACAATATTTGAATGAATTTGCTAATGATGCTTCTCTCTTTAACACATTAAGCATGCCATTAAGTTAACATAAAACTTGGAAATAAAAGGCAGTATTAGTACTTGAGGTTTTCCAAACAAAGGAGATAAAGAAATATGAAGTATAATTTGATTGTTTCAAGAAGACTTTTCCTTACACTAGATGAGCTCTTGGGTGCCCAGTCTCTTGTGGCACTCTATATAATTGCTAAGGGAGGACATGGATAGGTAAGACGATATTTTGCACAAACTATCTGGTATGATCTGCAAGGCAGTTTTCCTAAAAAGAATTGTCTCTAAGCCATTGTACCAGTTTGACAAGCTTAGTTACAAAAGCCTCAGCTTGAGTGGATTTGTTTTCTGAGGTTCTGGATGACTGCACAGGCGTGAGGCAGTTTCAAGTCTCCAGGACCCTGAGTTGTCAGGCTGAAGTGGGAGTGCCAGAAGATCAATTCTATTATCTTGAGCAGTGGTTCTTAACATGTGGGTCATGACCCCTTTACAGAGGTCAAATGACCATTTTACAGGGGTCACGTAAGACAATCAAAAAACACAGATTTGCTTACATTAAGATTCATAACAGTAGCAAAATTACAGTTATGAAGTTGCAATAAAAATAATTTTGTTTGGAATTTACCACAACCTGAGGGACTGTATTAAAGGGTTTCAGCACTAGGAAGGCTGAGGACCACTAATCTAGAGAATTCTGAATATTATTCTACACTATATCTTGATAGAACTAGATGTATCTATATAGTTTGGAGCAGTCCAGTGTGTGATATTTGCTGTTTAGTACTGTACCTAGATAGTAGGGAGAAAAGGAGGGAGGAAGATATATCATTTTCTTTCTTCCTTCTTTGTTTAGGTCTGTACTCCATTTTTTATTGGATTTTTTTGTTATTTTGATGGCCAATTTCTTGAGTTCTTTGTATATTTTGAAGATCAGCCCTCTGTCTGATTTGGGGCTAGTGAAGATCTTTTCCTATTCTGGGGGAATGTCTCTCTCTTCCCCCCCCTCTTTTTCAAGACATGGTTTCTCTGTGTATCCCTGACTGTCCTAGTACTTGCTCTGTAGACCAGATTAGCCTTGAACTTACAGAGATACACCTGCCTCTGGCTCCCAAGTGCTGGAATTAAAGGCATGCACCACCACTGAGGGTTATTTTTATTCTTTTAACACTTGTTTTGTTTTCTTTCCTGGGTTATTTTGTCAAGCTTTATTTCTTGTAGTGCATGGCTGCTGTACTCTGTGCTCAATTAATTTTGTGGTTAGGTAACTATTTGTCAGTGATTTTCTTGGATGGTTTAGGATAATTAATCCTCTGTTCTGACACACAGCCTTGTGTGTCAGCAGATGAACAGTTCTGCCTTAGGTTGGGCTTCTTGGTCACACACAGTCTCCGAGTCAACGAAAGCTGGAGACCACAGCTGCAGATGGCTAATCTTCGCTAGGCTATGGCATCAAATCAGTTGAAGACTATGCAGTGAGTTGAGAGTTGGGTGGGGGCGGGGGGATGACACTCGGAGATTTTCTGAAATGGAACAAATTTTCCTACAGATTGAAGTGAAGGCTGTAACATCACCTCTGCCTTGGGTGCTTTCCTTGCGGGGTTACCATGCAATACTACAATTTATCAGTCAACTACAATTGTGTGTGACTCCGTATATACTCCATTCTAAACAATCTCTATGTATTCATGCCAAGGACTCTGTTTCACTGGAGAATCCCAAACAACACAGTGGTCTTCTCATACTCTTTGGAATTTGCATAGGTGCATACGTGTAGTTGTGTGTACAACTGTGACCGTCTCCTTTTCTGGACTATTTTGTAGACTTTCAAAGATAACCATAAACTGCCCACACTCCAGATCTTCCTGAAAGTCTTGGCCAAGTTCTTCTTTCCCCCGTCTTCTATCAGAGCTTAGGCAACAGTTGCCACTGACTGTTTTTAGCATGTGCCTTGGGAACTTATGTCTTTTTAGAGGTAACTGTAACATGGAGGTCTGGCTTGTTGTTGGGGGTTCTGTCCTGCCCGGTACCTCACAACTGTTAAGCCCCAAAGAAAATCACACATAGATCTCTATAAGTTATAAAGCTGATTGGCCCATTAGCTCTAGCCTCTCACTGGCTAATTCTCACATCTTGATTAACCCATTTTTCTGATCTATGTTAGCCATGTGGCTCAGTACCTTTTTTTTCTTTGAGGCTAAACAGCTGTGGGGGACCTGGTGGGAGGACAGAAAACAACAACAAACAAGCAGCCTGGCCCCGCTCATGTTACAAATAACTTTAAGTAATGCCATGATCTGTGAATGAGGATTTTCTATAGAGCTTAGACAATACGAAGTTCTGCCTTCTCTAATGACTTGAAAGACTTACGGTCTGCATATCAGTTTCTTGTGGTTGTGAGGCTGAACATTTTTCTGAAGATGTTTTCTAGGCTATTGGGTTTCTGTGGTGGAGATAAAATAACTTCTCATGGTCTCACTGCCATTTAGGTAGCCCTACCTCTACTGTTCCTTGGATATGATTTTTATTCTATTTTTAAAACAATATTGAGTGTGAGTCTTTTTTTTAACTAAAGATTTATTTCTAATTTATCTGTGTGAGTGTCTTGACTGCATGAGTCTGTGTCCCATGCACATGCAGTGTCCACTGAAGCCAGAAGAGGGAGCCAGATCTTCTGGAACTGTGGTAACATGGTTACGCACATCAAGGGGGCTCCTGGAACCCAACCCAAGTCTTCTAGAAAAGCACCTGGTACTCCTAACCACTGAACAATTTCTCCAGCCCAAAGCAAAATTATTATCAAAGTGCTGATGCCGTCCTGAAAAGGCTCTTGTAGGTGTATATTATTGTGTTTTCTTTAATTTTTTTTTGATGTGAAGGAGCTAAGTACAGAGAGACATTTCATTGTATGGGCTGCTAAGCCAAACCAACATATATAATTTAAAGGTATTTTGTCTTCAAAATTTGGGTCTAAGGATATGATGCTTTGGAAAAGAGATTTTGTTTCCACAGAAGATGAGAACCTGTGGATTTCTTCCAGACTAATGTGGTTTGATGAACCAAGAGTCCCTGAAAGGTCACTGTAAACACACCCAAAAAATACTTCACCCAACAAAAAGTAGGAAGCAGTTTGGAGAGAACTATGAGCAAATCTCCTAAATGTTTGTTTATATAAGGGGGATATAAATAGAGATCAATACTTTGCATTGGCATGGATCTTGGTCTATTGATACAAATTTAAGTTTTGTTATATGTGTATTTCTGTTCTTAATTAAGGTATTGTGTTTTTGTGCAGCTCATTTAAAAATGTAATGTATAATTAAGAAATATAGGTTAATAGAAAGTCATCTATAATAGTTAAGCTTGTAGTCATGTTAATTAGGTTTTCTAGATATATAGAGATATATTTCAGTTAGCTATGTACTCTTCAAATCTTTCAGAGACCTACAGAATATGGCATTTAAACTGTTTTAAGAACTTAGGACTTTTCATGACAATGAGATACATCTGCTCCTAGTAGTACCAGTATCTGCTCCTAGTAGTACCAATCTACTCCAAGAAGATAATGAGCATCAAAGAGGCTCCTTATAGAGTTTGTTAGCCATTTGGGCATAAAACTGTTCTTGTCTGAACTGCTTGCCTGGACTTGTAGTACCTGTAGAAAAATGACTGATAAAGCTGCCTAAAGGTGAGACAGTTCTTTGGGGTTCCTGCTTCATGAAAGGATCTGCCAGACATTCTGCAGGACACAGTAAAAAGTGACTGACAAACTGTCAATATAGTTGGAATTGTCATTGAAATGTTCTGCTTCATGGAAAGGCCTGCCAGATACTATGGGCCTATAGGATGAAGATAGATGCCCCAATGATACAGAAGAACTTTGGGTTACTGTCCAGGCAGTGAGAAATGTCTGTCAATTCTAGAGTTTTGGAAGTTGCCTATAATGCACTTCCTGTTTGCTTAGGTAATATTATATCCTTCTGGACTCTTTGATGGAGTTGAAAAATAGATAGTTATAGTTTTCCTTAGTTATGACAAAACATAAGATAAATGTAACTATTTTATCTATAATTCTTACTTGATATCTGTTTTGTTATATGTAATTTTACTATGTTAAAGTTAAAGCCTTCCTTTTTATTTAAACAGAAAATGGGAAATGGTGTGGGAAGTCTTTCTGTATATGTGTTGTTTTTATTAGTTAATGAATAAAGAAGCTGGCTTGGCCTATGATAAGGCAGAGTAGAGCTAGGTGGGGAAAACTAAACTGAATTCTGGGAAAAAGAAGGCAGAGTTATTAGAAGCCATGTAGCCACTACCGGGGATGGACGCCTGCTCTGGAGTCCATTGAAACTTTGCTGGTAGGCTATGACCTTGTGCCAATACACAGATGAATAGAAATGGGTTAATTTAAGATATGAGGGTAAGCCAGAAATACACTTAAGCTATTGGTCAAACAGTGTTGCAAATAATATAGTTTCTAAGTGATTATTTCTTGGTCTAGTTGCCAGGAACTAACAAGCAGCCTCCTACTATCCTCTTATTGAGAAAGTTGCCCTAGGACTTGTTATCAGTAATAGCCAGTTTCAGCTCAATTGCTTCTGTGTTTTCCCTCCTACTAATTTCTTTACTTTTCCAAAACTTTAGCAAACCAGGGTTGTTTCTAATTTCTTACCCATTTCTGGTTTACCATCTTGATATTAATTGTGCTATTTTTCTGTTTGTGAATGTATACTTTTACTTAACATGGAGTGGTAGCACACTATAAACCCTTCAGAAAAGATGGAAAACATTCCAGTTTTCTACAGAAACCAATTAGACTTCACTCTAAGAGTAATCCCTGTCTACTCTGAGCTCTGTTAGTTGTGTGCCTGTATTATTTTTTTCTGAGTTGTTTGTATGCAGTGGATCACTGTTGATCTTGGCAATTCTAAAGTAAAAAGAACTCACATTTCAAAACAATGTTTCATGTGTAATTTATAATTCTCTAGTGCAAATTATATCTACCCTATAGTTTGTTTAGATGCACAAACTGCAGAATGAACTAGAGACATATTCTTGCACTGTTTCTACAAACAGATGATTTTTATAGCGAGCACAGTTATTTGCTTTAGTCCTGGAGAATACTTAATATTTACTTTATATATTAAATATTGCTTGCCCTTTTCATCATTATTATTTTATCATTACTCTTAAGAAAATTATAAGAGTTTTAAATATTCTCTTGTTATCATCAGTTTTTTTTTGTTTTGTTTTTTTCTTTTTGAGACAGTATCTCGCTATGTATCCCTGGTTGTCCTGGAACTTGGTATGTAGACCAGGCTGGCCTCATTGTTCCTGCCTCTGCCTCCTGAGTTCAAGTGCTAGGATTAAAGGTATGGGTCACCACACCTGGTGGTTTTAATTTGCTAATTTCTTTAAATACTTTTTTCTGGATAAAGTGATAGACATTTGAAGTCTTCCAGCTTAATTTATAACATTTATTTATTTAAGTCTGTGTGTGCTTGCAGACCTGTATGGACCAAAGCATGCTTCCGAAGGTTAGAGGACAATTGACAAAGTTGGTTCTTGCTTTCTGCTGTGTGGCTTTCAAGAGCTGAACTCAAGTAATCAGGCTTGGCAGCAAATGCCCTTTCTGCAGAGTCCTGTCACTGGGCCATGCTTTCATTTAAATTAAATTCTTTGAAACTTTTTTCCCAGTGGTAATGAGTGAAATATTTATTATTAGGAAAATAATCATTGCTATAATAGAGATCTTTGGCAGTTACACATGACATCTCTTCTTTTCTATATCTTATTCAACTTTGAAGTGTCCAATTAAATAAACATTTCATGTATATTTATGTGTGAACACACACAGACATGAGCATGCATACTTACACACACACTGTACACACACCCACACATAACACACATGTGTGCATGCACACACTGTGCCATAGCACATACGTGGAGGTCAGAGGGCAACTTATGGAAGTAGGGTCTCTATTTCTGCCATGTTGGTTACAAGAACTGAACCTATGCAGTGCTTTTACCTGCTTGTCCATTGCCAGCCCTTAGATTCTCCCCCCATTATCTCCATTATGAACTAATACCTTATAAGGCATACTTTTATATTATGTAATTTTTTATGTATACCATCCATTTAGTCTTCTATAATAGCATGTCATAGATTGAGTGGCTTTTAGAGATCAGTAAAACTACTGATCTCTATATAAATATAACTTTGTTATATTTCTGAAGTTGTAGGTAAAAGTATTCGTAGATTTTTTTTTGGGGGGGTTTGGTGCCTGCCAGTTTCCCTGTTCATAGCCATTTTTTGAGTATGTTCTCATTTGCTAGAAGCAGAGGACATGATCCTACTCATGAGAATTCTGCTCTTGTGAACTGATTGCCTCTTGAAGACCATGCCTTTAGAACTATTACTTTGAGGGGTGTACAAATGTGGGGGTTACAAATACTTAGTCTGGAGTTTGCTCTAAAATTGTAGGAAGAGGGGATTTCAGTTGAAGAATTGTCACCATCAGTCTGGTCTATGGGAACATTTTCTTGATTACTGATTGATATGAGAGGACCCAGTCCATTGTAGGAGGTGCTGCTCTTAAGAAGATGCTCCTGGATTGTATATGAAAGATCTGCTTTCCTCCCCAAGTTGACTTGATCCAAATGTCATCCATGTTTCCTTTTCAACATATCACATTTTTCCAGTTTTTTATATAAAAAGACAGGTACTATATTTTCATTAGTGTTTTGGTTTTGAAGTTGCTGGTGATATGATTAATTAATGTTCATGGGACACAATTTGTTCTGAAAAATGTGATCATTGAGTAATTTGTTCAGATATTTTTCACTCAACTCATTCCTGGATTTATTTATTTATTCATTATTATTTTTATTTTATTCTTTGAGTCAGGGTTTCTCTGTGTAGCAGCTCAGACTGTACTGGAACCCTCCTTTTGTAGGCGGAGTTTTCCTGTCTGGCAGCCACTTTCAAATAACCACACTGAGGCTTATATTAGTTCTAAAGGCTCAGCCAATAGCTCAGGCTTATTACTAACTAGCTCTAATGTCTTAAGTTAACCAATATTCCTTATATACACTCTGCCGCATGGCAGTACCTTTATTAGCATGGCACATTTATCTCCTGCTCCCTCAGCATCTGTCTGGTGACTTCTGATTAAGCCCTTCTCCTTCCCAGCATTCTCAATTTGACTTTCCTGTCTAACTTTATCCTATTAAGCTATTGTCCAGCTAGCTTATTTATTAAAACAATCACAGAGGCAAATCTTCACAGTGTATAAAATAGTTATTTCACAGCACTTTTTGTAGACCAGACTCACAGAGATCTACTGCCTCTATCTTCTAAGTACTGGGATTAATTCTGTTTATTTTTATGCCACCATCTTATTCTGGGATAACAGATTCAAATAAAATTTTTACTAGTTTAGAGGGTATAAAGGAGAATTGAACTCCATTATATATTATAAGATGGGCAAAACAGGTGTAATGGCACATGCTTCCAATTTCATTACTCAAGGGGTAGAGAAAGGCAGATCTGTGAGAGTTCAAGGCCAGCCTCATCCATAGAGAGTTCCAGGGCTTTACAGAGAGTTTCTACCTAAAACATGCATAAGCTTAAATAGTCAGGCATTGTCTACTTCAAAGAACTTAGCATTATAAGTTAATAACTACATCCATTGATTTTTAACTTGTTATTCTGGATAAAGACCATAAAAGATTATGTAAAAAGTGAATGCACATCATAACTATAGATATGAGAAGAAAACCAAGAAATATTAAGGTTGAACAGCTTACATGGCCCCTGACAAAACTTATTTTAGACTTATCAATATGCTTGTGCTTAATTTCTTCTACCTTCTTGGAAAAGTATATATATATAGATATGTTATATGTAAACTTAAAAATCTCAGATCTGAAAGTTATTAAAAAACTGACAATAGAAGGAAAGTAGATATTTATCAAAGGATTAAAGTCTAAAATACTCGCCAAACTCCTATAAATCAATAAGCAAAAGACTAAAAATGCAATAGAAAAATGGAAAAATTTAGCTATAAGGCATGCCACAAAGAGATTGTCTAACTTGCCAGCCTTACCACTCAACTTTAAGGAAAATAAGATTAAAAGGTCAAGGGTAAACCACATTATAACCCAAAGAGTGCTTAAATCTGAAAACAAACCAATTTCTGATCACAGACACTACTATGTTAGAAAACACTTAGAACCGATACACTGAAGGCAAGGATGTGAAGAGGTCTGGACTATTGGAAAATTCTGGATTGGTGTTTAGGAAGCCTGAACGTCTCACACAAATAGCTTCAGTGTTAGGCACATGGCCAGAATGCAAGTGAAGACTTGTTTATCAAAGACTAATATAGAGTGTTGATCACAACAGTACTGAAAATGACACTATTATTATGTCCTCCAAGGGTGCACTTCAGCCATTTAGTGGGTGCATGAATTATGACATATTAACAGTATAGAGTAGTGAGGGTGTGCAACCTACAACTATAGGTGATACAGTGAATAAGTATCATAAATACATTATCATAAATACAGCATTGTATGAAAGAAGTCACATAGAGAAAATAGTGTGAGTTCCATTTATGTGAAGTTCAAAATTTAGAAAATAACCAATGTATAAGACTTGAAGTCAGAATGATGATTACCTTGAAAAATGGGTTTTTGATGGTGTTAGGTTGATAGTTAATATTCTCTTTGTTTATTTGGGATAAAGTTAATAGTCTTATTTTCTACAGGAAACACATGGGAAATTCTAAACTTATGATTTTGTCAGTTTTTAGTGCATTACTTCAGTAGATTTAATATTTTATAAAAATATTAAAATATATGACTATGGGTCCTGGAGAGATGGTTCACTGATTAAGATTATATGTGTTGTTCTTGCAGACGAATAACGTTTGATTTCAGCCATCCATATAATGGTTTATAATCATCTGTAGCTCCAGATTCAGGGGATGTGATGCCCTCTTCTAACTTCCTAGGGCATCATTCATGCTTGTGGTAAACATCCATAATTGTAGACAAAACACTCACATAAAATAAAATGAATACATGTAATTAAAACCTTAAAGAGTATGTGAGTACAAACTATATACGACTTACAATAGATTTCTGATTGTTCATTATCCACGACATGAGAATGATCAAGGAACATAACCAGGTTCAGGATGGCCAGATTCCATCTTAATCAGAAATCAGTAACGAGCCACGTGCAGAGAACTTCTCTAACACATCACTACTGTGAAAAAGAATCTATGTTGCTTCAAGATCAGGAGTAATTGAGAATCGTTTGACCAGAGCCTTGTTGTTGAGATTTTCCAATTAGTGTTTCTATTAAGTAGGTAGAAGCACTAATTGTGCTCACAATGAAATACCGAGCCCATGGATTTCTAGCACATCTTATTATTAGATTATTCTTCATTCGTATTGTCCTCTCTCTCTATTTCTCTTTCTCTTGCTCTCTTGTTTTATTTACTGCAGGAAAACATTTCTGTTCACTTAATGGATTCCAGACCTTTTTTAAAAAATTCAGAGCCCCCTGATATTCATCTTGATTTGGATGTCATTCAGAGTGTTTGCAATGAAAGAGATTTTCTATATGCCTCTCTAATACCCACTATCTGTCACTGCCACTCGGCTGGGTGCCCTTGGTTTTGTCTTCCGTTTGATGAAATGTTTCATGAAAATAATATGAGATGCATAAATGTGCATTTTAAAAAATTAATTTGAACTATTAGGTATTGCTGTTAGGTGGACGTAGCAGGTTTATGCACCTAAATAGAAGTAATAGTCCGGTGTCATTTTCGACATGATGATTTTTATGAAATGATTAAAAACACGATACAGGTGGTAATTAGAGAAGCCCATTTGTGATCTACATATTCATGTGAAACAAAACTCCAGAATCAAACTACTATCCAGATGGGGTCTTCAAAGCCTGACTTCGCTTTAGTGCATCTAGAGCTCACAAATATTCATGAAAACTTTAAAAATTGTGTTTAAACTGATTGCCAAAGAGACAGAGAGGACAAGGGGGGATTTGTCTCTTTGTTGCTGGTGTGCCTGAAGTGAGATCTTATTGGTGAGTATATTGTGCATCTCATACGGTTTCCAGTGCTTATTTATATCTCTTCATACTGCTCCTGACTAGTAAAATGCTAACTTTTCTGGGCATAAAGAAAGGGAAAGGTGGTTATCTCATATCTACATCCAGATGACTTCCCTCTCCTCAACTTCTTGGTCCTTACTTAAAACTCCCATGAAAAGATGGAACTGTTTATTCCGTTAATTTCAGTCATTTTAGGATGCACTTCTCCTAGTTATATCAGAAAAATTGGATGTGAAGAACTTGCTGCCGCCTAATAGATATACTTTACTTAATATAAGTACTGTACAATATTGGCAGTAACCAAAACACCAACTGGTGGTCCCATTAGTGCATATACTTATTGTGTTTTTATTAGCCAGAAAATAATTTTGAAACAATTATTATTATTAACTATTATTATAGTGCATGTGTGTGTTTGTGTGCATGAGTACTCACAACTACAGCCATTTGATATTTGACAAAGAAGCAGAAATACACACATTGGAGAAAGGCAGCATCTTCAACAAATGGTAGCATACAGACTGGAAGTCCACATGTAGAAGAATGAAATAAGATTTATATTTATCACCCTGCACAAAAATTAGCTCAAGGGGATCAAAGAACTCAAATTGAAATTTGAAAGTCTATAACTACTAGCTTAGACAGTACTGCACAAGATAGAGAGGTAGAAAAGGATTACTGAATAGATTCCATTTGCCTAGGAATTAAGGGCAACAATTGGCTACTGGGACCTCATAAGATTAAGAAGCTTCTGCACAGCTAAGAAAACATCCAATTGAGTGAAAAAGAAACACACAAATGGAAAAGATTGTTTCCCAGTCACATGTCTGACAGAGGACAAATATCCAGGATATCTAAAGAGCTGAAAATTAAAAAGAGTCAAGGAAACCAATGACCCAATGAAAAAGGGACTAGTGATCTAAACATAGATCTTCCACTAGAAGAAAGGAAAATGGCTAATAAATACCTCAAGAAATATTTATCATCCTTAGAGATTGAGGAAACGAAAACTAAAACAACTTTGAGATTTGATCTGTACCTCGGTCAGAATGTCTAAAGTTCACTATGGCAAGATATCCATGAAGGTGCATGCAGTAAGTGGCATTTAGACCCCGTTGGTAACCAACAGCTGTCTTATTGGATTTAACACACACATATCAGGAGCAAAATCATGCCTGGCCCTAGAAATCTAGCCAACTTATTAGTGATTTGGAAGAGGATTTATTACTGGTACTTTGCTACATTGGCACAGTTTTGCTACATTCCAAATCTTATCTTTATGCCCATAGATAAGAGTGAGCATGAGGTGCCACTCTCATCCAAGAAGCTTCCTTTTTATAGCAAATGAAGATCGTCACAGAAAATCACAACTGGGCACACTGTAGAGACCAACAGATTGTGGGGAGCCCAGCCCCAATGGATTCATCTACATCATAGCTCCTGAATCTATGACTCATAGAACATCATGGTAGAGGGGGCAAAAAGGTTGTAAGTGCCTGAATGTCAGGAAGTCTTTTGTAAAACAGTCCCTCATAGACATGAGTGCATAAACAAAATCTAAAATATGTTAATGTCAATAGGTATGCTAACAATGAAGGAGAAGCAAATCTCCTGGGAGTCGCATTCTTAGAAAAAGAACCGTATCAGATTCCACCCAGAGCAAGGAGAGGGTGGAGGATCCACTTCTCAGGAGGGAGTGTCAAAGATAACACAGTCTGCCATACCCTTTCCTGCTCGGTGCCTTGTGAGTCACAGGTTTGTGCAGAGCCTACAGGTCTTGAGGGAAATCTGACCTGGCTGGAGCAGGACATCTAACAATGACCAATGGACACCTCAGGAAACACATTTTTTATCTGTAACACACTGAGATATTATACCTTAAAGAATAGCCATCAACCTCAGGAATGGCCTGCAGAGAGAGAGAGAGAGAGAGAGAGAGAGAGAGAGAGAGAGAGAGAGAGAGAGAGAGAGATATGCCGGCAACCTGGGTTTTCCAGCTATCATAAGTTGGAGCCATCTTAACTGTTCTGAATGCAGCTATGTCATTTATTTTATTTTATTTTATTTTAAACATTTTTTTAAATTGAGAAAA
>NC_022011.1:68842062-68844265 GCF_000317375.1 Microtus ochrogaster | reverse complement strand
CCTGGGTGTGCTGCGTCTGAATTATGGAATTACAGAATTGTATGTCTGGTAAAAGCTGTTACTTCACATCAGTAAAAAAAAAAAAGAAAAAGGACAGTAGACAAATAATGACGAGAGAGAGAGAGAGAGAGAGAGAGAGAGAGAGAGAGAGAGAGAGAGAGAGAGAGAAAGAGACTTAGCTTACCATCCAATGCGAAGTGGTTAGCCCTGAAACCATATATACATAGCAAAAATGGACTCAGCAGGTTGTATTTAGATGTTTGTTCATACATATACATGTCTATGTCTAGAACAATAATTGAGGAAGAGGAGGCTATCAACTTGAGTGAGTGGAGGGACTAGAAGGAGGTGGAGGGAGGGGAGTAGGAAGAGGTTGGAAGGAGAAAAAGGATGAGGTAAAGTGGTGCAATTATATTTTAGTTAAAATGTAAAAAATAAGAATTTAATTAGCTATTATTATTTGGGTATGTGTGTATATGTGTATATCCATATGAGTTTGTGGGTGCATATATTCCCTGGTGTATATGTGGAGGTCAGAAGACAATTTTTTTCTCATGAATCTGATTATCTCCTTCTACCCTGGGCTATGAGGATGAATCTAAGGTTGCTAGGCTTGTGTGGCATGCTTTTTATTGCTGAATCATACTTGCTTCTAAGAGATATCAGCCAAACATGAGAAAATAAAATACAAAATGAAGCAGAAACTGTCATATAGAAATTGGGCATGGCAACCCAAAAGAAGGAAAAAGTACCAATAGCAGCACAAGACTCCAAGACCCACTAGTCCTCAGAGTCGTGAGTGACTAAAAAATTACTAAGCTAATAGCTACAGTATTTATACAGAGGACCTGGCAAAAAGCCATGTTGGCCCTGTGCTTGCTGCTTCAGTCTCTGTGAGATCTTAAGTGACTTAGTTAATTAAGAGGTACCCTGGTACCCTCAATCCCCTCTGACTCTCACAATCTTTCTACCTCCTCTTCTCTGGGATTCCTTTAGCTCCGAGGGGAGGAATTTGATGGAGATCTCCATTTTACATTATCTCTCTCCATGTCTGGCTAAGGGTCTCTGCATCTTTCAGAGAAGAAACATTTAACACCTAAAATTATCTTTACTTCTTTAATGTCATCAAATTTCTGAGTTCAGCTAACTACAATTGATTTTAAAAGATCGTGATGTTTTGGTTTTTCACTGGCTTATGAGCATCCAGCATCCAGGCATGTTCCACATGTATCTTTAGGCTTGTTACCTGCTAAATCTCCCCTTTTTCCCCCATCTATGTTATTTCTTTTGTGGGATTTGTCCAATAGAGTTTTCCCTTTTTTTGACAGGAGGGAATTCTATACAGGGTTTCTCTGTGTAGCCCTGGCTGTCCTGGAACTCACTTTGTAGATCAGGCTATCCCTCAAACTCACATCGATCCACCTGCCTCTGCCCCCTGAGTGTTGACCCTAGTGTTTGGCACTCCACTGCCTGGCAAATTTTCCATTTGTAGACATTAGATGTATATGCTTTTTTTAATGTTATTTCCCTCTGTTGCCAAGGTTTCCCGTGAATTTGCGTAGTCTTTGGATTTGGATTACATATTTCACTGTTTTTAATTTTATGATGACCTTCTCCCTTTCCCTGTTCCTCCCTTCCTTCTGTGTATTCTTCCTTCTTTTCTTCCAAGGAAAAAGAAGTGACACTATTTTCCCAATAAGTTTCCTTAGATTCTGGGACCAGATTGTAGGTGTGTATTTCGTGTGTGTGTGTGTGTGTGTGTGGTGTATATGTGTGGAGCGTGTATGCATGTGTGTGGTGTATATGTATGTGTGTGTAAACATGTGTGGTGTGTGGTATATGTATGTGTGTGGTGTTTGGGAGTATGTATGTGCGTGTGTGTGTGTGTGTGTGTGTGTGTGTGTGCAGTTCCTGCTCATAATCAGCTAACATAGGACTACCAGCCCATGATATAGTTTGTCCATTTATATTGAAATTCACTGACTTTAATTTTAAGCTTTACTCATTGTTATTAATTACTTCCCCCCAAAAGACCTAATAAAGGGTGAGGGAGATGGCTCAAGATGGTAAAGACCCTTACAACCAACCTTGATGTTCTGAGTTCAATTCCTGGGATCAGAAGGAGGGAACTGGCCGGGCGATGGTAGCGAACGCCTTTAATCCCAGCACTTGGGAGGCAGAGGCAGGCGGATCTCTGTGAGTT
>NC_022011.1:68788410-68841962 GCF_000317375.1 Microtus ochrogaster | reverse complement strand
CCCCACATTGGACTCATGATTATAAATAAAATCTTAAAGCAGGGCTTCTCAGAGGGTAACCCAAACACTCTATCCTTGGGGACAAAAAAAAAAAAAGGAGGGAACTGGCTTCCACAAGCTGCCTTTGGCTTTCCATACACATTGTGGCATACACCCACTAGTGCACAAAATAACTAAGGGAAATAAAATACCTAAGATAATTTTCTGACAGTTTCTGTCCTGACAATGATTACAGGCCTCTTTCCTGTTTCTTTTTGTTTGAACTTTACAGTGATAAAATGAAAAGTAATAAGAATGAAAGAAAGTTGTAGAACGTAAAATATCCTGTGGTCATTTACCAAAACACAGTTTTTCGAGTGTAAGATTACTAAAAAATTTTCTAAACGAATTCCTCTACAACATAAACAATCGTTTTGTTCTGCATATCTAAGAAACCCAAATATGCAATTAGTCATATCCATGTAGTTTCAAAATGGGAACATTTCAAGTTGAATAGAAGAAAGGCATTTCCATGAATAATGGGTGTGCACAATTTTGGTTTCTTTCAGCATCAAACCAACCACGGAGAAAAAGTCCCCGGGTGTACCTTGGCATGTACACTAGTTATCTCCTTGGATACCAGTGTCTTCTCGGCCTTGGATCAAGTTTAAGATTAAGAAAGAGAACACGTATTTATTTAATTATTTGAGAACTAGGCATCGTCATATGAGGCTTGATTTTGTTTGGAACTGTATTTTAACATAAATCGTTTATATTATTTGTTTGCATGTTATCTTGAAATGTTCTCAGGCTCTCAAAGGCCACAATGTTAAAAAAGTGACTGACAAGACACCCAAGCTTTTAAAGTTACAAAATGTATTTCATATATAGATTTTTAGACAGGCAATTATTTTCATATATTTTTAAACAGGTTGACACAACTCACAATTTTAAAAAAAATCACTAAAGTTGGCTGGCAAGATGTTTCAGTAGTTAAGAGCACTGGATGCTCTCCTAGAGAACCCAGGTTCAATTTCCAACACCCACATGGTAGCTTACAACTGTCTGAGACTTCAGTTCTAGTGGATCCAATATCCTCACACAAATATACATGCAGGCAATATTCCAATGCACATAAAGTAAAAATAATTTGATTATAAAAATTCACCAAGGCTACGGTAGAATTCAGCATTGCTGCCTAACCTCATTAACATTTTATTGCTATAGCAAGAACCTGAGGCAATATGTTTATGAATAGAAAAGTTTTATTTTAGCTCACAGTATTTGAGGTTTCAATCCATGGTCATTGTTGTTTTCAGGACTCAGAAAGGCAGTGAGTCATGCTGGAAATAAGGTGGCATAGTGAATGTCTTACACATGAAATAGGAAGAGGTGTGCAGTCCCTTTAAGGACAAGCACATTGTAAACCCAAGGCTTCTCACTTTGTCACGCTTCATAAAAGTTCTACTGCCTCCCCATAGTGCCAAATTGTAAACTGATGAGCCTTTAGGAAACATTCCACATCCAAACTGTGACGATAGTGCGAGAGAAAGCCACTGTAAGTGTCACAGTTGGTGACCATAATAAGTTATATTAATATCAGTGTTTCTACAGGGAAGATGTTTCTAGAAAATTGTGTAGGTGAGATAGGACTTTTAAAAGGAAAATAATGATGATATTATAATGGCTTGCTAAATAATAAAATGGATCAGAAATGACTCAATGGACATTCTTTGTAGAAAGTTCTCTGTATTATGCATGTGGAAATAAAGATTTGGTTTTGCTTCCTAATACAAAGTGAGTCAAGAAGTTCACTTGTAGGTGATGTTGTGCATTTGTTTCTTGGCCACCAGGACACAAATAATCACACAGAAACTATAATAATTAAAGCACTACTCAGCCTATTAGCTCAGGCTTCTTATTAACTAACTCTTACATCTTAAATTAACTCATTTCCATTAAGCTGTGAGTCACCCTGAGGTTGTAGCCTACTGATAAGGTTCTGGCTGATGGCTGGTGTCTTTCTCCTTCAGCAGCTACCATGACATTCCTTTGATCCGACTATATTCTTCCAGCCCAGCTGTATTCTACCCTGTCATAGGGTGAAGCAGCTTCTTTATTGAGCAATAGTAATAAATCATATTCAAAGCATACAGAGGGGAATCCCACATCAGTCACTAGTAGGGATTTTTCTTTCCTCATGTTAAACTACGTATACCAATTTCTCCTTACCCAAACTCCTCCTAGTAAGATTTTGTGCTATGGTTGTGATTTATGAATATGATTTGAGTGGCCCACCATTAGGTGGACTGGAAAACAGGTCTTGAATTTCAAATGTTAAGATAGCTTGTGTTAAATTCCTACCCTTTTGCTGCGATGGTGTTTACAGCCATTGCTAGTTGTCCTGACATGAATAAACTGATGAGTTCTCAGGTGCTTGGCTGTAGCTCTGTGCCCCCGTGTCATCTGATTGTCGAGGGAGATGCTCTTTCTCATTCTTTGCTTTCTTGGGGTCACTGCTAGGAGTTTTTCTTATGCTTCCAAAAGCTGAGCGAGCTTGTTTCTTCTCCTCAGAAAAGCTCCTTTAGCTAGAAGTAGAGGCAGAAATGTGACCAACAGCACATGTCAGCTGGAGAGTGCAATATACATCCTCTTTTCCTTGCACACACAACTTGGTGTTTACTTGGTCTTTCTAAATGAAACTGTAACCCTCATCTGGTTTCTTTAACCACACTGGTGCACAATGAATGACAGGGTAAAGATGTAGAAACACTTGAAGCAACAACAAGAAGGTCAACAAAAATGAAAGAAAGAAAGGAAGAAAAGAAGAGGAGAAAAGGTTTGGATAGAGATGTTTTGTTTGTGGTTCTGTCGATTTTCCAGTGATAAAAATACAGAATTAAGTAAAAACAGTTGTGTGTGTCTTATTTGGAACCAACAAATGTAAAAGACCTGGAGAAAGCAAGGAATGAAGGTGATGGAACATTGTGTTGGTCTTCTGTGAGTTAGGAACATTTGCTAAAAGAAAGGTCTATTCTGTGAGCAGCGTTGGCTCAATAAAAATCCATGGGTATGTAATGCCCTCTTGGGTATGAGTATTCCTCAACTCTCCTCAGAATTTTTAAGATTCCATTGACAGCAGAGTTACACAGAGGGGACCATAACTGCCCAGCTTCAGTTGGGATTTGTGCAGGAGGTTTCTTTCTGCCACCCCGTTCCATATTTATTTAATTGCAAGTAATGTCAAAAGGTGAGAGGTCAAGAAAGGAGGTGTGATTTTCAACCAAATGAAGTGCTTTTCTCATTTTCTCTGCTGGGGATTACAGTTGACCAGTATAAAGCCAAAACCAAAACCAAAAGCCAAAAGTCAAACCAAAAACTAAAACAAACGAACAAAAATAAAAAGTTTTTTAAAAAAAGGAAATCTTCATCTCAACATGACAGAGGACAATTTATTCAATTTGCCAAATTTTGAAACCAAAGTTTGTAACAGCCTTTTCAAAAAAAAGTACAGGTAGCTTATCCTTTACAGGAGACCACTTTTAGTGAACAAGCGACGGTGGAGGCCAGCAGGGGTTGGAGCTGCTGTGTCTGGAATGTTCTATCTGACCCGCTCTCCTGACAGTAAACTGAGGGCTTTGGGGGAAGTGACTCCAGGCCATTGCTCTTGCTCTCTTGCTCCTCACCTTTCAGACTGTCGCTGAGCTGCTAGCTCTCTCGAGTCTTCCAGCTCTCCAGGCTTTCTTTGCATGCGTTCTCTCCCAGACATACTGTTTTATTTTACAATTTTAAGTGTGCACGCTGATGCTATTTTGTCCATGGTAAAAAAAAATGTGTGAAATTTTTATGTAGGCAATTTGCTCACTTAGTTTCACAATTAGCCATAATTAAATGTACTTTGCCTGGGTTATAATTAATATTTTATGACATAGAATAAAGAGAGTTTAAATATCTAATTTAAAAGATGGATTCAATATTTGAATCCATTTGGAAAGCAGAGGCCTTACTTAATTGTTTGTGGATAACTATTTCTTTCTAATTTAAGAAATTATATTAAACGATGTTAGGCTCACCCGGGCTAATAGCAATTTATCTGGAGGAATTTGTGGCGATTGGTTATAAATACATATTTAACTAACAAGATAATCATACAGATTACTGTGTTGCTAAGGCATATTTCTTTTTATCATCACCAAATGAATAATACAGTATTTAGAGTTTTAAAGTTTTTTGTTGCAGTTTTGAAGATAAACTTTTGCTGGCAATCATGACCAAAAGTTATTATTTTTTTTGGCTTTTGTTTATTAAACTGATCTCGTCTAGATTCAATGATCAAAGCCACAGTAATTTTGTTTGGGAATTGTGTGTGTATGTGCGTGTGTGTTGGGGAGTCCACTTTCTCTTAGCTGCTTTATGAATAGCATGTCATTTTAGGAATTAGAACTAATAGTAAAAACACCAAACAAAGCATAGTATGCTAATGGAGGAAGGAATAGATTTCCTGCTTATGAATAAGTGTTTCAGTCACATAAAATTATTGAGTAGTTAAGAGAGATCGTTTCTTATTTATATCATGGAACTAAGCAGGCTTATAGTCATAGGGCAAGGTCACCTCTGATCTTGCAACTGTCACCTCTTTTTGTCGTAACTGCAGAAGTCATATATGCTAGGCATACTTGAAAATATAAATAGAAGGCTGCCATCAGACCGTTTCTTCCCCTCACCAAGTTTACGAAATGAATGGAAGCATTCAGTGAGCTGGTTCCTTCGAATGGATGATTCATTCTAACTGAGAACATCTGTAAGCAATGACACAGCTTTGAGTTTGTGACCAAGACTTGCTTAGGGTCACAAAGCCCTCGTTTAATGAAATAGTTAGTTCAGCCTCAATACACTAGAGATTCTCCGTAAGCACTCTATTAGGCCAAGGACCCAAGGAATTTTTAGTCATTCCCTTTAACAGAGCATCCTAAAACAAAGACAAACGGCATCCTTACGTCTTCCCGTCTGGGAGAAGGTACTCAAGAACCAGCTTCTTGAAAGTCATGCGTAACACAGCAGTGAGTTCAACCAGGGAAGGCTTCCAGAAGAAGTGGACTAAGGCCTGGGACGTGTGGTGTCTATAGCTGTCAAAGCCCTGCAGGAACCATAAGGTTAAAGTAACTTCACAGGGCATGGGGTTGGGAGCTAACGAGTGAACAAAAAACCCTCTGAAAAACAGTTATAGGGTTATTGAAGGAGAATAGATCCCAGCTGGCTTCTGCTTCATGAGGGCCAGACAAGCGGGAATGGGATGGAGTTAAAGCAAGAATTGACAAAGGGCAGCCTTAAGCGCTGGGGCCCTTATGAAAGGGGTTGCTGTCCTTGTCTTTGCATGCGCCCATACATATTCAGTGGTCGGAGACCAGCCTGTCAGGCCTGCGGCCCTTCACAGTTTTAGAGAGGATTGGAAGCTGATTGAACTGAGCTGCAGCACTTCAAGAACAAGAAATCTTGATAAACCACTCTACTTTCCCAGACAAATTCTAAGAGTTCTTTCAGACCCATCAGGATATGCATAGTTTCAGTGGGAAGAGAGTCTTAGAGACTTGACTTTTGGCCTGCTGTGTGTCAGGCACTTTCCAGTTGTGTGAGGACATCTGGGGTTTGCCATGAGTTGCGACCACTCAGGGGCTGATTTTCTTTGGAAACATTGCCTGAGTGGGTATGGAAGGCAATTGACCACTTTCAAGGAGGAAAAAGGAGTCACAGAGTTACTTGCAAATATGTCCATGAATATATATTTGAATACGTTTCAATGTTTTGTGTGCATGGCTTAAAATTTGGCCTCAGTTATTGTAGATAAGACTAAAAAGAACCAGGTAAGCAATTAGGATTATATCATACAGAATTTTATAGCCTGATTTGTGAACAGAGTTGTAAGAAATTTCTTATTTTATCAGTGATGTCACAAAAAGATTTTTAGTTGGTAGGTTGAACTTTCATGCTAGAACTTACGCTGTCTTTAATTCTCTATTACAATAGACTGTTGGTCCTTACAATATATCCTTAGGAGGAATTAAGACAAAGGTAGGAACATTTTTAATGTTATTAGTACATAGATTGACATTCTGAAATTCTATCACACGTATACTTGAATGCCTTTTTCATTTGTTTTGTGCTGAGGATTGAAGTGAAGGCCTTCATGTTCTAAGTACGTGCTCTGTCACCTAGTATCATGCCCAGCCCCTCAGGTGATAGAATTTTATTTTATTTTTACCTTTGTGTATGAGTGCATTTGTATAGGTGGGCATAGATGACCATAGGGACCTGAAGAGGGTATCAGATTTCCTGGAGCTGGAGCTGCTGGTGGTTGTGAACCTTCTGATGTGAGTTCTTGGGACTGAACACAGGTCCTCTGCAAGACTGGTCAGCGTTCTTAACTGGAAAATCTTTCTGTTAGCTTTTTGATGACCTCTCTTGTTTCATCTTTCCCTGGCATTGACAATTAATGGAGCTTCACAGTTTGGAAAAATGTTAAGTACTTTCTACATTGAACAAGATGGGCTGAATTATTTGTAGATAGATATATTACTATTAGCATACAAAAGTACTTCTGCAACTTTTAAGTAAAAGATAACCTTTAAAAATTCTTTTTATGTTACTTGTACATCTCTTCTCAGTAGTACAACAGATGCAACTAGATCTTTAATAATTTTGTCTGTCTACCAGGCTATGGTCTCTCCTAAAGTACTTGGTGATGGGATTTCTGTTATGTTTGGCTCTGGATTCTCCTGTTTTATTGACTGTACCATCTTTTGTTCTATCAGGATTTAGTTTTTTTCCACATTCACTGCTTCAATGATTAACTTCAAATGTTAATTTGACTGCATCAGCAAGTGCCCAGATGGTTGGGAAGGTATTTTGGTACGAGAGATAACATTAAGTTGATTCACCAAATAAAGCAGGTAATACTCAGCAATATTGTTCAAATCATTAGATTGGGGAGATCTATAGATGGGATGTAGGTTCCTGCTACTACAGGTGGGTTGTTCCCCACGAGGTAAACAACATCAATGACCTTGCTAGACTTCCAGCTTAAGGATTTGCTTTGAAGATTGGGGAACTTTTCTCTCTCTACTACCCTAGATCCTATGGCATCTCTTTTTCTGCTCACCAGTCCTGCCTTAACTCTCCCACTATAAGTTGACTGATTGTCCTCCACCCCAATAGTTATAGTTTCCAATATGAAACTATTTAGAGAGCTTCCCTTTCATAGGCCCTTGAAGCCCTCCTTCGTATTGTCCGTTCGCCACTTGATCCCTTCGTTCTTCTCCTGTTGTCGTGTTACACACATGTTGTTCATATGTTACACTGCATGTACTACTCACTTTTCCTGGGGCTCTCTGATCCTCCCTGTGTCCTGGCCACCTCGCCTGGGCTCCGGCTATTCAGCCATCCTCCCTTCTTTCCTCTGCGCATATTCCTTTTCACTGTAACTCTTAGAGTAGATGTCATGTCTTCTAGGCGTTTCTTCAGATCTCTCAAATCTGATTAATGATCCTCAGCTTTCTTCCTTATAGCAGCATTGCTACATACATTTAACTGCCTCTTCCTAATTTGACCTTCCTATAAAGGTCCACGATGGCAAGGATGTATCTCTTCACTTGGGGGGCACAGCTTCTATTATATGCTTGGCATAGTGTAGGCTCTTAATTGGCTTACATTTTTTTCCTTGCTGAACTTTGGAATTCTTTCAAGGGAGTCAAGCTGTGGACACTGTTCACTGTATTAGGCATGTTTGATTCATAAGTCATCCCTGTCTCATTTTGTAGAGTATCACTCAGAATAGGAGAGACCATGCATGCTTCCCTTACTCATAACTATTTCCTGGGAATCATGATTTACATCGGTGGTTCTCAGCTGGAGCCAAGTTTGCCTCTAAAGGACTTTACCAAAAGCACAGAAATTTGCTTTGCTATAGATGCAGGGTAGAGGTAGGGGTATTGAGCTTCTATGGTATTTAGAACCCAGGGATGTCACCACTGCACAGGAGGGTGCCCCAACAGCACTCCAAAATGCTGTGGGATGATGGTGGGAAGGCTCATTCTTTTTGTATCCAGACGCAATGTACAGAATAAATTGTTCTAGGTGGTTGTCACATTGTAGCCTCCTAAGACCAGTGATTTTTTTTTTTACAGGTTCTTGCATATTATTTGACCACAGTAGAAAAAAAAAAGAAACAAAAAAAAAAGGCGAATCAAGCAAGCAAATGTTACACTGTATTACCGCACAGGAGCTGTTTGGTTCTGCATCTTAACTCATTAACATTTAAAAATTGTTATGCGGCAGAAAAATAATTATGTCCTTTAACTGTTGAAACAGAATCCATTTTTCCGAGCATACTTTTTTTAGGGGCATAGTACTGAAACACCAACTGTTTTACAAGTACAGTAATCACACTGCTCTTGCGTTTATTGTGTTTTGTTAAGACACACTTTATAGTGTGGAAAATGCATTTCAAAGTAATTCTTCTGGATCCAGTTAAGGAAAGAACTTTATTTTTATAAAATGAGGTTTTAGCTGCATAGTGACCCTCTCTGGAATATGAAAGTGTGGTGCAGGTGGCCTCTGGTGAGTTCAGTATCCAAGTCTTCGATATTCGTGAAGACTGGGCAGTCACAAAGATATGACACAGCTACAGAAGGAAAATGGGAAAGGTAGAAAAATTAAGGGGTTCCAAAGACCAGAATCCTGTAAGAAGGATGCTGAATTCTGGTCACAGTGAGTAGTTTGGTTATGGGTTTCAGCTTCTATCCTCAACACCTGCTAAGACCCTAGTATTTGATATGGCTTCATGGCAACCTTATCTGGAATTTCGAGGGACTTTCCAATCACTATATACATCTGTAAGGTTAGTGTACGTACACAGTTATGATTTTTTTCTGGTGAGTAGTGTTCATAAGAATCCATAAGATGTTAAAAAGGACCAACATAGAAAAGGTTTAAGAGAGTTTGTCTTTTGAAGCAAACATATCCTACTGTAAGTGGGGTTTTGGAATTTCTGTGTCTTTAGAAGATGGGGAAGATTTAGAAAGAAACTGTGATGAAGTGGGTTCTGTTGCACTTTCCCAGTTCCTAGGCTTGGTGTGAAATGCCTGGGACCTAGCATGTGCTTTTTCATTTTGTTCTGTTTCCTCATGAAGGTCTTGAAAACCCACAGTCCCTCCACTAACAGGTAACATCTCTATTTCTGCTGTGCTTTGATGAAGATAAATTGTGATTCTGTTGCTTCACACAACCCAGTCTTTACTTGCCCTTTTTCAGGCTAGAAATGACCTAGTATAAATTAACATGTATCACTTGTAGGTGGGATTCAGCATAGCTTAGGTAAATGGAGAGGACTGTGCAGCCACGTGTGTTCTGTCTCCATAACCTGGACTTGCTCACTCTATCAGCCTTAGGCTCTTCATATGGTTCTGAATGGGCTAATCTGGCTTCCTTCCAGCTTCCTGCTGGCAAGGGTACTGCTCTCTCCTCCACTCTGTGTGTGTGTGACAGTGGGGGTGGGCAACAGCAGCTCCAGAAGTTTACTTTGGAAACATACAAATTTGCTTTCTTCTATGATATAATTGAGCAATAGCCGGACACATACTAATCCTTGATTTCCCTTCCTTTAGAAGTTGCCAGTAGTTTCTGACTCTGTTCTGATGTAGCGTGAGCCTCACGTCCACTAGATTCCTCACTGTGGGTGTAGGGTAAGGCACAGCAGACTGCTGTGTTATTAATAAAATATTTTCCTACCCTCGACATTTCTGTGTTCTTGAGAGAGGATTATGTGATTTAAGTTTGTATAGTCACAATTCAACAAGGGCTCCTAGACTCATAAAGAGGTAAACTCTGATCATCAGAATAATAAAAGGTGGTAAACTTATTTTTTTAAAAAAATATTTCAACTATGGAAATCCCCTAAACTAAGCAAATATATTTTGAAATGGATGTATTCCTCTATGAGTTATATTCATTTTAGAATGGAGATACTTATTCAGCACTATACACAGGGATATATTTCTTTATATTAGTTCTTGATTATAAATCTTGGGTTTATAATATTTGATCTGTGCAGAAATTGGAAAATATAAATACTAGATGATGGTGCTTATATAGTGCTGTATTCTCTTCAATAACTTATTACGACGATTTCTTCTGAGGATATGAAAAAGTCAATACCATCTCACTCAGTAGTTTGACATAAAAGGCAGAGTTAAGTGTGGGTCACTAGTATGAGAAATTGAATGCATTTTTTTCTTTTCAATTTCAATATTATTCAAAGTCTTCTTTTGTTTATAAGAGCCACAGTTTTATGACAGTTTATAAGGAACGTATAAGAGTACGTTTGTACTTAGAAGTGTACTTTTGCTTAGGATATGTGGAGCTCTAGGGAGGAGACAGTCCAACTTTTGCAGGTGTGGGAGCACTTAGGAACACAGGTGAACTCAAGTTAGTGCTACCTCAGATGAACTAGCAATGTTAAGGCTCCACAGTATCCTGGTTGTTCTACTGGGCAGTGTGCCAACTTGGTTAAACAAACACAGTGGAAGCCACACCAAATTGCAGACTTGAGCTTGTGACGTGGCCTTTTGACGTTTAATTTACATCAATGAAAGTAGTACATCAACCACATGAATACAATCGAGTTTTAGAAATGGTGGCACAACTTTTACTCTCCGGTTGGGGTTTGAGTTAATTTAAAAATTTAGCTCCCATCCCCCAAGTAGTAGTATTGTCAAACTACACCTGTCTAAGGAAAGTGCCTTTAAAATAACCTCATTGTCAATGCTTTAATTTCAATGGTTTCAAAAGTGTTTAGTGGAAGTTTTCTTCTATATGTATTTACTCCAGACAAATGTGGTTACCTGTAGACATTGCTTTGTTATAGCTAACAAAGTAAATGGAGTGAAAAAGAATACTGTAAGGAAAATCTCAGTCCAGTAGCATGCTACGTGTACTGTTTGAGGGAGCAGTCCTTTGGAGGACAATGCAAGACACATGGCAAAGCAAGGGCTTCGTTGGCATGAAGAGGCAGCATTTCTATGTACATCTGAGGGATGTGTGGGCTTTCAATAGGAAGGGGAAGTGAGTTTCTAGATTTAAAGTGGCTGAGTGCATGGTGTTTGGGGTCTAATTGGAAGACACCACTCAAAAGAATCCCACAGAGCTGAGAAGATTTTGCCGCTACTTCAGCCAAAGTAGGTTGTTACTTGCTGCAAAAAATCTGAACAATAAGCCACGGAGTTTAGTATCTTAGTTTCTATTTTATTCTGAGTTTTGTTCTCCCCCCACCCCGACCCCAAATATTTCAGATATCCTCTGCCTAGCTGAGTGCCTCCACTAACCTTGTGCATTTTGCTATCTCCATGTGGATTAGAATGTGTGTTTAGAGAAAGTCTACAACTCACCAAGTTAAATGAAATTAGGACTCCATGCTAGTGAGAAACAATGAAATTATTTCTTTCCTAATCTAAAACAGGCTGATAACATATCCTTCCCAGGAATGAGCTAACCAACTACAGGCACGCTGTTCTCCAGAAATCATTGTCTAAACACAGCACTCCATTCACCCAGGTCTCTTGTATGCACAGGACTGTTCCCATGTTTGTTTTGTCCCGCGCTTAACTGCGCATCGCACCTGCCGTCAATCACCACTCATACGTGTGTCTCTGAATTGCCGTGTAAAGGTCTTCAGAAAGTGACTTATGTGTTTTACTTCTTCCCTTTTTTAAAATCCCAGGTGAAAAATCCCACTTTAGATATACAGAAGGATGCATCCTATGAACTCTATTTTTTTTTAAAAGGACTTGACTCCTAATTTAAAATAGTAAGAAAAATTATGGTTTGTTTTGAATTTTGATTTTATTTATTTAAGAGTTCCTCCTTATCTTCAGAAAGCGACATTCAGTATTCCTAATAGCAGGAACCTCATGATCTCATTGGAAAGATGAGTTTTCAAAGGTAGGGAGAAAAGATGGGCCCAGTGGTCCATGCCTGTAGTCTTAGTACTTGTGAGACTGAGTCAAGAGGATCATTACTTTGTAGCCAGTATGGGCTTTCTAAGGGATCCTAGGTCAATCTCACCTATGTAGATGTTGCCTTAAACAATGAATAAAAATACCAGAAAACAAAAACAAGAATGTAGATCTTATAGATTATTACTTGACAAAGGTGAGGTCAATTCAAAACGAACTTTTAGAATGATATATTTAACTGTAGCATGGTGAGGATTTAGAAGTTGAACACTTGGCCATTAGCTGACATGCTGGAGAAATAGCAACAGCTGTTCCCAGACTTACTGCAAAGCCTATTTTCCAGTTTTCAGGTTTTCTTTCTTCAATTCACTTATTCCCCTGGTAGATTTATTTTGTTGATGTGTGTGTGTGGATATGCACATCTGCACATATGGAAGTAGAAGGTTAATATCCTTAATACAGTTCCACTTCATTTTTAGAGACAGTCTCTTACTAAACTGGAATCCCATTGATTTGGCTATGTTGTCTGGCTACTGAGTTGTGGGATTCCCTTAACATCACCTCTGTAGCACTGGGCTTAGAGATTCATGCCACCACACCTGGCTTTTAATATGGGTGCTGGGATTCAAACTCAGGTCTTCATGCTTGCCCAACCAATAGTTTACTGACCGAGCCAGCTCCCATGATACATTTTCAACTCTTTACTAGGAATAGTACCAAGATTTATATATTATATTTCAGAGAGTTGTATATAGGTCCTTTCCCCATGAAGGTTATGACTACCTTTGGACAATGTAGCTCAACAAAAATCATCCAATAGGACCACTCTGTGGGAGTAAACACACAGAGACAAAAGCAAGAATTTTAAGATACCCCTACAGGGCACACCATGGAAAAGGCACAAGTAAAGGACAGCTAGAGAGAGCTACATGTGCAGATGCTCAAGCTAATTTCTGCATTGAAAATTGTATGTTATTTGGCCTCTTTGTTATGGTGAGATGGTTTGCGGTAGCACACAAAGTCAACATTTCTCAGGTTCAACAACAGGAGAAATTTCTTTCTGGCTCTAGAGATAGTCTTGGGTAGTATTCAGTAGGCAGGCAGGCCCTACTCTTTGTAGTCATTCTGGAACCTGGACTTACTCTGTTATCCCCTTCAGTGGATTATCTCAGACTTGATGCAATTGACATAGTCTGCTTTGGGATATTGAGCAGTGCATTGTGGAATGTGTTTCAGAATTACTGATGTGTCCTCCCCAGCTGCCAGCAACATCCCCCCAGCTGTGGCAATCACTCCTATCATTTTAAATGCTATATTTCTCCAGAGGAGGAGTATCTACTGGTGTGGAGCCTTATTGCTGTCTGCATTCAGCAAACAGTATATGAATGAAAGCTCAGGTCCAGAAGTAGCAGGTACCTCTTCTCCTCTCATTGTTCTGGAGCGATGGAACTCAGGAGGCTGCATATACCTTCAAGAGAGCCAGGAAATGTAGTTCAGTCTCGTACTCTCCTATAATCTTGTTATTTAGGAGAGGGCAAAACCCCTAGATTTTGGTGGAACACTATGGCCTTTGATGCATGTTTCAAGCAAGGAGAAACTGTAAATCTACCCAAGCTTAGGAATCCAGGAGTCCTGCTAGTTTGCTGTGCTTTATAGAACACTTCTTTGGACTATTCTCTGCTCTCATTTGTTCTGAATTGTGGATGGACAGAATCTCCACAGGCCAAAGGCTTGTTTAAGGTCTCCCTAATCCTGAGGAAAATTTCAAAAGTGTATAATTCGTCCCTCTCACACTGATTGAAAATTGGCTTTGAATATGTCTGGCTTTAACTAGTGCATTCTTAAAGGTATGTGGAGAAACCAGTACTAGCCTGGAGGAAAACAACAAAAATCATTACAAGGAAAGAAAACAGGCCCTCCAAAGGAGATGAAAAGATCTTTGGATATTTAGCTGGTAAACAGCTCTTGTTATATAAGGGAGTTCTTTTTTTTTTTTTAAGATGAAGATGTAAAATTATTCCTCATGGAAAACTAAAGTATAATATTCATATAACTACTAGAGTGGGCAAGTTTTTTATTTTAGTCTGAGTGAAGAATTTAAAGTTCATGGCGAGGCAAGAAAATACTAGGAAGACAGGGAGACATGCAGAGGGGTGGAAAAGAGAGGGAAAGAGAAAGAAGGGGGGGGCGGAGGAATCTTCCTTGGTGGCTTGAATAGCTATTCACAAAGGTAAGAACTGGCCAGATGCATCACTCTCCAGAAACCATGTCTCCTTCCTAGACCATGGCATGCATGTGCCAAGGTGAAACTGGGTTGCACTAATATTCTTATCAGTCCAGAAGGTTCATTTGATTGAGAAAAATAGGAGTTGAAATACACTGAGCATTCTGAGGGGTTTGATTGATTAATTTGTTTCCTGATTCAGTTATTTGGGAATTGAAATTCATTCACCAAATTCCTACACAGATATACCTTTTATGTTAGGGTTTTTTTTTTTTTCCTCACGGGTGTTGTGCACACTCTAAATGTTTGGCACTTTTTTTATTTTTAATGTAGGAAAGATAAAGTGAGTCGCTTGTCCGATTCTAAGGAAAGATCTCGTATCACACTTGCTTATGAAATCGGGTGCCAGAACTTTGAAATCCACTTAGCAGGTTCTCTTGAGCCGCCCTCTGGAAGTCTGCTCCTCAGACCTGCTCTTTCACTTGGAACTAAGATTCGGACTAAGGAAGGGACCGACCCACCATTGGAAAACATCCCTCTTCAGGGCGTGACTTGGCACTCACTGAGCTGTAGAGACCAACAGGATGTGACAATTTAGGACATGAAAACAAAGGTCTATATTGTCTTACAATAGAATTTGACATGATAGAAGCAGTGTGAAGGCCAAATATAATTTTCCGAGGCCACCTGTTCCTTAAGCACTGAACACTGATTTTTCCTCAGCACTGATAATAGGTGTCATTAAAGCAAGCAGGGGAGACTCAAGGTTTTCTTTATTTGAAAACACAGTAACTGGTTGCAATTCTACCTTTTAAATTTGTAGCAGAAGAATGGACACATGTGAGACCGGCTAAAGTTGAACATTGTAAGCTCAGTGGGATGGCTTGTCATTAAGGATATTAACTCTCCAGTGACTTTGACAGAATCTGGGTATTAAGTGGAGAAAGGCAAGTCATGGGGAAAGCTACCACATGAGTGTCAGGAATCCATAGAAGTCTGAAAGCATCCCGGTAATGGATTCATTGCTAAATCCCATGTTCCATCTGAGTGCTCTGAATTTTTCTTGTGTACCAGAACCATAGTCCCTGCTCAGGGCTTTCCCTAGCTCCATTTCCTCCACAGATGCTTTGGACATTCTTTGCAAGCTCCACTGCTTTACTTTGAATTTTTCAGACATTCTGTTTTCCCCTCTCTACTTGTTCTGAGGAACTACTGTTTTCTCTCTCCTTACTTAGGTCTTCAACGTCATATATATATATATCATATCTGCTGGTAAGCTTGTGTTTTTGACATATATTTTCAATGCCTTTTCCCCAGTCTCTGGGATGTGGGGTGGAAAAATCCTCCAAGCTCTGTAAGCACATTATTTTCCAAATTTCTTTCCTTTCTTTCTAATTCTCATCTTAATGTTTTCATGCTCAGTGCTTCAGCCCCCAGTTTGCTGCCTGGAAATTTTAGGTGGTACCACGTCCCGTTCTCACGGCTTGGCTCAACTGCTCTTTGTCATTCTTTAACCTTCCACAGACTGGTTTCCTGGTTCAGTTCTTTCTTCTCATGGCAATTGTTTCATACTGACAGCATCAGGTGCATGGGCCTAGTTAAAGAATAGTGATGGTATTCTTGCCACACGCAGCATCTTACACTGACTGACCCTTACGGCAAATCTCTAAGTGTAGAGTGCTTCAGACAGCAATGCAATCTTCTCCTCAAACTGCCGCAGGTTCTTGACTTCCGGTTCTCCTAGCCATCTACTGGCTAAGTTCTGTTATTCTACCATCACTCTCTCCAACTCCCTTAGTGCATTCTTAACTAAAGATGGTACTATTTTGCTAGATTTTGGCAGGTAATTTCTGCTTTACATATTTTTCTTTCTTATTTATTTTCAGTCTGTTACCAAATTAGACTCCTACATTTTTGTCCCCCTGCCCTAACAAATTCTAATACACCTTCCCTATAAACTGGATATGATTTTAAAAAAATGCCTTAACTTGGCACTGAAGACACTCTTCTTTGCTGCAGTAGGAAAGAACAGTAACTCCTCAAGTGTCTTTAGGAGATTGATTAACTACATAAAATCAGGACAATTAAATTTGAATTGACTGGGACTATTTATTCTCCTTTGGCTCTTTTGGTTACAACACTGTCTTTCATGAAAACCTTTCTAAATCCATTGATTGTAAAGTTCCTTTTGGAATTGATGCTAGTCTGGTAAGTCTTCTCAAGTTTACTGCTTTCTTACTGCTTGCTTTCAACCATTATTCTATTCTATTCATGTAATAATTATTAAAATTCTTTTAAAAGTTGAAAGCGAAGTATATTCTAGTATAAATATACAGCAAAGCATATTTAAAGATATAACAGAACATTCCATCCCTGCCTCTTGCTATCTCTAGTTGAAATGAAAACAGGCAGAGATAATTGCTCTCTGTAAGGAGAATTAACAATGATAAAAGCAAACCATGATACTTATATTACCTTCGGACAATTTCCCTATGGATAGTTTGAGTTATATTAGTTACTGCTCTGTTTGAGTTTAGAAACACTAACTGATGCTTGAATGTGGACAAAGCTTTCACCACACTGTTTTGAAATGGGTGCTTATGGGCACAGAAAAGAACAGCAATTGCTATTGCTTCCCCAAGCTTTCATTTGCTCGAGACTGCCACAGTTTCAAACCAGATAAACCCAGAAATATGACTCGGAATTCTGCTTTGACTCAAACCACACGGAGCACTCATTTCTCTAAAGCTTTTTGGTAAATGGGTTGAAGCTTCTGCTTCAAGCTGTCACACTTTGAAAATGTCCTACGTTGCTGAAGTCTTGGTTAGGAGTTCATATCCTGGGCAAGGTTTACAATGGAAGCTGAGGTGTATCTGGTTCAGCCCTGAGGCAGAAAAACTGGATGAAGCAGTTTCTCCCCCCTTCCCTTTTACAGATCCTGTGATTTGTGCAACAGCTTTGGCTTTGCAAACAGGGAAGTGTCAGAGTCAAATCAGCCTTTCTCCAAAGGCTCTGTGTGCCCGTTTCTCAGCTCAGAGATACCCAGATCCTGGACTATTTTATTTCAAGTGGAATACGCACACCAAGCAAACATTCTCAAGGTCAAGTAGATGTGTTCTTTCAGTACTATGGCAAGAGCCATTCTCCTCATTCAGAAAAAAGCCCAGACCTCACTTGTGCTTGAGAACAGTAAATTCTATGGAAAAAAAAAATCTTCAAAAAAATCATTTTTTAAAAAAAAACATACATGATATTATGTAATCAGTATTTATGAGATAATAAATTATGGCAGGGGAGGGTGTTGCTCTGGTTTACCTTCCTTAGACACGGTTTGCAATGTACTCACTGGATGGCCAAGTTTCTGAGGCACAAGGAAGTGAGCAACTGAAGCAAGAAACTGGGTAATTCAAGCACTGTTTCCTGCCTTTTCTTCAATGAACTCAGTATTTTCAGCAGCATCAGGCATAATTTCTTCATGGGTCAAACAGGGCTGAGACATTTGGAGTATGTCTTTGTTTTGTGTTTTCTGTTGGTAGACTGAGTGACAGCGAAATCGATGCACTGTTCTTGTGCCTTTTTGTGGCAGACAGTAAATATTCTTGTCATCACTAACTTTTCTTTTGCGGTGTGGTCCAGGTTATTTCTAAGTAAACAAGAGTGGGCAAATTGGTAGAAGTGACCCGGATTCCACCTCACACGACTCTTTTGAAAGTGTGATTTTTCATGACAGATGGATCGATTTCACACATGCTCACCCAAGCAGGTGTCTCTGATTTCCCCTCCACCCGCTCCTCAGGGCTTAGTCCTGTCCCATGGTTTCCATTCGGGTTGTGCCACTTCACACCTCTCAGCCGTTCTCCTCACCCATTTTATGTAAATTGTGTGTGCATAATGGAACAAAATGGTTTCCATGGAGCTGACCAAATATAGGTCATGTTGTCAGGAACTCTTTCTCTCTTGAAGTACACAGGTAAATTTGCATATAATTTTGATTATTCACTTTTATGAGTAGGACTGAAACCGTGAACAAAGTTGAGTCTCTGGGGAGGTAAACTTTCATTTTTCTTCATAAAGTATGACTGCGCAGATGCCGTATAAACTCAAACTACGTGTAAACAATGAAATAAATTGAGCAGACGTATAAAATGGACAGGAAACTTCAGTTTTTAAGAAAATAGTTTGTATTGCCTATTCATTGAGCTATTTTATAGCTCACTTCTCTGTGAATCAGTCTTTAAATTTCTAAATGTTCTTATTTTATAAACTTTGCATGCACTTAAGGGGCTCTCTTATACATCTTTTAATGCTAGAGAATTCATAAGTGCATTTCATTCATTCTTCATTCATTCATTTATTCATTCATTCATTCATTCACTAACCAAGCTTTAGCTCTATATGACCTGAAACCGAACACTAGCTCTGTATTATTATATTTTATTTCCCTTGGGAAAGTTAGTGACCCTCAACTTTAATTTCTTCATGGGCAAATGGGATCATCATACAACTTTATAAGAATGTTGCAATGTTGAATGACGTATGTGTATAAAGTATCTGATTCAAAGTCTGCCATACCTATAATGTTTGCGTGGGTTTCATAGTTTGTTTGGCCTGCTTATAACAAAATATCATAAACCTGGTGATTTATAAATAATAGAAAAATCTCTCCATAGTTTTGGAAGATGAGACGTTTTAGATGGAAGCACTGGCGGATTCTATATCTGGTTTCAATCTTCCACCTGGTTCAGAGGCTGCTGCCATTTACTCTATGATAGAAGGGAAAAGAGAGTTCTCTAAGACATCTTTCACTTTTATTTACTTATATTAGTTTAATTTAATTTTGTATGTATGTGGAGTTTGTCCGTTTTTATGTCTGTGCACCTGGAGCCCAGCATGGCCAGAAAAATATGTTGGTTCCCCAGGACAGGAGTTATGTGGCCAGTTGGGTGCTGGGAATCAAACTAGGGTCCTCTGGTTCTTTACTGGTCTGAACTTGCAAGAATAAGGGTCGCGAATGGTGAGAAGTTAAGTGGAAGGTCAGGGGATGAAAAAAAAAATCAAGAAATAAAGAAGACAAAAACAATAGCTGGAACACGGAGTTCCTGCACATGCTGATGACTTTCAAGAAGTACGTTTATGAAGTACAATATCACAATTGTATTTACAGGGGGATATAGCTAAGTTCAGCAGAGAGCTAAGTCATTCTATGTTGACAAAGAGAACATGAAATATATCAGACATAGCTGCCTAAGGGCTATAACCACAGTCCAAAGTGAAGAGTGGGGTCCCTAGGAAGTTCCCCCTTGATTTCCATGAGGCACTGGATCCTCCAGGCTTGGCCAAGTCCACTCCTAGAAAAGGACATAGGTCATAGAATTAAAGTTCCCTTTGTCCTTCCGTCTAGACCTCTAAGAACCTCTTGGGTTTGTCTGGCTCCTCATATATAAGGAGATAAGCTCTAAATAGTGGCGTCATCTCTCCCCAGCACCTGAGACTTTATTTGTAAGAGTACCTACCCCGAAACCACATCTCTGGATAGTACAGCTATGGCAGCTAGGACTTGGATCTGTGAGCTGTCCAGGGACTGGAACATAATACTTCCACACAAGGACCTCAAGTCATAGATATATGAGGGCCCAAGAACTTCAGCATCTGGTACCTGAAACCCACCAATCTGTGAGTCATGGGGCTGTGTGAGATAAATAAGAACACTAAGTCAAGATCATGCTGAGAAGATGAGGCCTCCTTAGTGTTGTGATTTCTGCTCAAGCATTATTAATTCTTCCTAGTACTTCCTTGTCATCTAGTAGAGTAGCACTTACACTTCTTTCTTTTCATTTGGAAAACACACATTTAGCCTTTCCGGTGTCTCTTTCTTCCCCCTTAGGAACAATGTGACATTAAATCCGCACATTTTGGCTCCTGCTTCTTGGAGAATCTGCATGGACACAGATGCTCATTAATGGCAGTTGTTTTAAAGAACGTATTTATTACTGATTATGTGCAAAATGCTTTGTTGAGATCAGTGCGCGATGCGAAGCTGAATCAAACAGATTTTTATTATTTCAAAGAGACATTATGCTGATGAGTGATATCATAAGGCAGAAAGATCGAGTATTGAAAACTTTTACCCCCTTTAAAGAGAGTTACCGTAAAAATTAATGACAGGCAAAATAAAATTAAAGGACACTTTTAAAAACAATGTCATCTAGAAATGTGGCGCCCGTGAATTTTCGGTCTCTGATGTAATTGTCTCTGGCATAATTTCCCAAGCAAAATGAATGAGAAGAAACAACGTGACTGGAGATTTACAACATGGTCTCAGTTTGGTCTATGGTACTGCTCTGGACTTTTCTAATCATAGTGTTGTACGAATTAAGGGCAGATGGCAGTGCAATGAGAAAGAGATTTTGCTTGAGCAGATTTCTCTAGTTTATCATGACCTTGGATTTCTGATTAGATCATTTCTTTGTGCACATAGAATATTTTATTAGTAGTCTCCAAAATGCATGTCAGTATCACCAAAAGGACAAAAAGCTCTAGACCAAGACCGACAGAGGCATCTAGAGTCAGTCATCCAGGGTGTGGGTCTCCACTGATTTCACTCGAGCCCCAGGTCGTCTATCATCCATCCACAGGAAGCAGCTTGATCTGAATTTTGTGTGTCTTTTTCCCCATTTCTGAATTCGCCACCAAAAATTCAGTAGGTTCAGGTAGTTTTGGAATAGTAGTAAAGGCCAACAAGACGAGTTCAAGTCTCACTTTGGTCATTCCTTCTACCTATTCTTGGGTTGGTGGGTAAGCTTGTCTTGGTACCCGTTCTTCAAGCCATGCTCGTCTAGAACCAGGAGACAAACACACAGTCAGGAAAGCAGCAGCTGCTGCAGAGAAGCCACTTCGTCCGTGTCTGCCTTCACTTTCACTCTTGAAAGAGGATATAAACGTGAGGCATTATTCTTTTTGGTGCCCAGATTCTATTTTAAAAAAGCATCTGTAGCTTTTATTTTTTACACTTTTTTTCTTTGCCTAGTTATTATATGTGTGTATGTAGGTATATGCCATGTCAGGTATGCGGAGGTCAGAGGAAAACCTTCTTGGGAGTGTGTTTGCTGCTTTCACCATGTGGCTTCAGATATGTCCAAAAGTGTCCTTACTTGTTGAGCGAGCTCACTGACCCCAACCATAACTTTCTAAATTATGGATCTTCATGGTCATGACCCATCAATGACCAAAATTTAATTCACAAATGCAGTGTGAGTCTGAGGCAATTCTAGCAGTTGCTTGTCAGTGTTGCATCTCATAGTATTGATGCAGCCTTGACCTTGAACATGTATACTCTCTCCTGTTGGAGCATCACACTAAGGCAATGAATTCTGCCCAAGAGACCTCAGCTCGCATTCTAAGTATTGAATGTTGTGAATTAGGGTCTCTTACTGTTTTCTGACCTTGTAGAAAATAATGACTTAACTATAGAAAATAGACTTTTCTATTTCCTAATTTTATTCCTTAGGATGGAAGTATCAAATTGCTATATCTTTGCATTGCATTATCTTAGAATGATTTTTGTTTCCTTCTTGGATTGTAAATAACTTTCTTCTCAAATAATATTTTTCCTTATCTTCTCAGTTTTTCTCTACCTACTCTCCTATCTTGCTCTACTCATTTTTGCCTCTCACTAGAAAACAAACCGGCTTCTAAGGGATAATAATAAAATAAAATATGATAAAACAAAAACTAATACATCAAAATGGGGAAAATAAACAGAAAATATCTGAAGAAAAAGCATTTGAAACAGTTATAGATACAGAGACTCACTTGTTTGCACATTCAGAAATCCAATGAAAATACTAAACTAGTAGCCATAATATATACACAAAATACCTGTAGGGTAAAAAGAGAGAAAAAGTGTATATATAATATATATATATTACATATATATAATAAAAATACAAAATAAAATAAAATTTAAAAAAGTCTTGACATGGCATTATGAGATAAGGAACCTTTAAATATGCCATTTGAGTTAATTTTCTCTTTTTTTATTTAAAGATTTGTTCACTTTTTAAATTAGATTTTTTTAAAAAATACCAATCCAAGTTCCCACCCTTTCCCCTCCTCCCACTCCCTCCATAAAACCTCCCACCCCACCCTTATCTAATCCTCAGAGAGGGTAAGGCCTTGTGGAAGGTCCAAGGCACTCTCTACTATATATAGGCTGAGCAAGGTATCCATCCAAAGAGAATAGGATTCCAAAAAACTAGTACAAGCAGTAGGGATAAATCCTGGTGCCACTGCCAGTGGCCCTTCAGTCTGCCCCATCCATGCAACTGTCAACCACATTCAGAGAAACTAGTTTGTTCCTATGCTTGTTCCTTCCCAGTCCGGCTGGAGTTGGTGAGCTCCCATTAGTTCAGGCAGACTGTTTCAGTGGGTGTACCCATCATGGTCTTGATCTCCTTGCTCATATTCTCATTTCCTTCCACTCTTGAACTAGACTTTAGGAGCTCAGTCCAGTGCTCTGATGTGGGTCTTTGCTCAAGTTAAGTTTCTGTTGGCCACCCACTTCTGGGTGAGCAACTCTAATCTTAAGATAGTTTGTTCTGGGGTCTAGAGAGATGGCTTTCTGGTTAAGAGCACCATTGCTTCCAATACTCACATGGCACCTCACAAGTACCTGTAACTACTGTTCCAGGGGATCTGATGCCCTCATATATATATATATATATATATATATATATATATATATATATATATATATATACATATAGGCAACACAAAGATGTACGTAGAATAAAAATAATTTATTAGGAAAAAGATAGTTTGTTTCCTCAATAAGTCTTCCTTGAAGAAAAGTAAAGTTTCATTTGCAAGTGGTTATCAATTGGAGATAGCTTATGGGTTAGGGATGGGGACACGAGTCCACTCTTTCAGCTCTAGGTCACCTTCTGGTGTAGACTTGTGTAGGCCCTGCGCATACTGCCTTGTTCTTTGAGTTCATGTGTGCATCAATGTTGTTGATTTAGAGGGCTTTGCTTTCTTGGTGTCTTCTGTCTCCTCTGGGTGCCTGAGCCCTGACAGGAGGGATTTGTTGGAGATATCTCAATAGAGCTGGGTGTTCCAAAGTTTGTCACTTTCTGCATAATGTCATACTGTGTGTCTCTGAATCTGTTTCCATCCGCTGAAGGAGGAAGCTTCTTTGATGATGACTGAGCATATCACTGATCTATGGGTAGAGTAGAATGTCATTAGGAGTCATTTTATTACTAAGGACTTTTCTCAATTATTTATTTTAAAACAGTAGTATTTGGTTTTGTCCTATGTCCCTAGGCTATCTCGTTTCAGGTTCTTTGCCTTTCAACACTGTTGGGTATAGGTTCCATTTTAATTTTGAAAGTATTTTATTGAAACACTTTGCATCTTTGTCCATAAGGGAAACTGATATATAATTCACTTTCTTTGTTGAGTCTTTATGTACTTTGGGTGTCAGGGTAACTCTGGTCTTATAAAACAAATTGGACTATATCTCTTCTGTTTCTATTTTATGGTATAATTTGAGGAATATTGGAATTAACTCTTCTTTGAAAGTCTGGTAGAACCCTGTGCTAGAACCATTTGGCCATGGGCTTTTTTTTGGTACAGAGACATTTAATTACGCTTCTGTTTCACTAGGGGTTATAGATTATTTAAATTGCTTATCTCATCTTGATTTATCTTTAGTAGTTGGTGTGTATCAAGAATACAGCTTCAGTAAAATGATTGGATACAAGATTAACTCAAAATATCAGTTAGTCCCTGCTCCCCATATACAAATTACAAACAGGCTGAAAAAGAAATCAGGGAAGCAACTCCCTTCACAATAGTTACAGTAATAAAAAATATCTTGGGGTAAATCTAAAAAGGCAAGTGAAAGACATGCATGCTAACAACTTTAAGTCTTTGAAGAAGTAAATTGAAGAAGATATCAGAAGATGGAAAAACTTCCCATGCTCATGGATCTGTAATATTAAGAGTAATAGTAGCCATCCTACCAAAAGCAATCTACAGATTCAACACAATCCCCATTAAAATCCCAACATGATTCTTTACAGACCTTGAAAGAACAATACTTAACTTCATATGAAAAAACAAAAATCCAGGATGGCTTAAACAATTGTACACAATAAAAGAACTTCTGGAGGAATCACCATCCTTGATTTCAACCTGTCCTACAGAGCCATTTATTCATGATGTCCCTGTCCCCTAGGGTCCTCAGATCCTTCATTCCACTTCTCCATAGGACTCCTGGAGCTCTGCCTAATATTTGGTTGTTGGTCTCCACCTCTGCTCCAATCAGTTGCTGGATGAAGTCTCTGTAGTCTTTCTAAATGTAGATTCTTGTAGGCTGTGGACCTAGAACATTCTGTAGGCAGGACCTACTGTAGGTAGAAGGTTTTATGACAGGGTTGGCATTCCAATACCTCTACTTGAGGCCTTGCCTGGTTAAAGAAGTTGATCAGCTCAGGGTCTGTGTCCCCCATTACCAGGAGTCTTTGCTAGGGGTTACTCTCACAGACTTCATGGAGCTTCCATTGCACTTGGGTTTCCTCCTCACCACTAAAATGCTCCCAATTCCAACCATTTCTCCCAGTATTTTCTTTCCTGCCAACTTGATCCTTTCTGTTCTCCATCCCACCTGTCCCCAGTAAAACCTTGAAATCTACTCTATTACCCTTTATAGGGCATTGTAGATATAATTCATTGGTTCTTACACTCTGATAGTGATGTAAAAGGGAGTTATTTGTTATTATACTTTTATGAATTAGTATTTTAAACCCCAAATTTGAAAGGCTTTTTAAGCCTCAGGAACAGGTCTGATGTATGTTGTGCTCCAGCCCCCAGATATTTTCTGTAATTTAGGAAATTGCACCAAGAACTCCAAATATCTTGGACTTTTTCTTTCATCATAATTCCTTTGTGTATCAGAAAAGAGCACCAGTATCTTGACCACAGTGTATTGCACACTCCAGAGAGTGGATTAGTGAGAACTGTCCTTCATGATGTATAATAGTTCTGTTATTTCAGCCTGAACAAAAACACTGTTAACACCAAAGTTCAGATGTTAACTCTTCAGTAAACTCATATTTGAGACGCAAAGTTTATGATTTGCACAATTTCTTAAGGCAATACTTTGTTTGAAACTTTAATTTGTTCTTGATGCTTTAGGAGTGTCCACTCCTGGAATTAATTTTTCTAGAATTCATCTCCTGACCAAACTCTACCCACCCCCAAATCCTTAGCTGCTCATTGCCTCTGTCTAACCTTATGTCCTTACAAACTCAATTTGTGCCTTCCTCCAGACAATTCTGTATTTTAGTCTTTTATTCCTTCCATAGCATCCTCCAACTTCTACTGCCTGTTCAATTATCTAAAATGTATGAATTGGTCCTAATCTTATGAAGTGATGCTTAGGACCTGGGGATTCTATTAAAAAATGTTTATGTGACCGAGTATCCTTATTAGATATGTCAATAAAATTTTATTCTTCAATGAATGTACTAAGCCAGAAATAACAGCACTGCTATTGGATAAGCTCCAGTGCTTTATTCTGTAAGCCTGTGGTGTCATTCCAGAACTTTTGACATTCTGTTTCTAAAGCCTTTCTGCATCCCTTCAATTTTCTAATATTCCTTTGCTCATATGGGCAATAAGCCCCAAGACTTTTATCTCATACAGATGAGAGATAATTATATCCTTTCTCTCCCTTGTGTTTTTTTTTTCCATAAATAATCCTTAAACGTGATTTAGCTGTGCTCACCTGAATTTGTGTGAGATAGGTCTGTTTTAGTTCCAGACTGCCTGTGTCATTTGAAGTTGTTAAACTGTTCCTGGTGTTCTACATAGAATCAAACTTTAGGAGATCTGCTACTCGAGGGGTGAGTATATCTATCTTCATTGGAGAAATAAGGAGGCTTGGCACTGTATCCACAGCCAGAGAACTGACACTTTTTCCTGCACACCCACTGGTCAGCTTTGGGAATGTCACCGGAAATGTAAGTTCCCACAGCCAATTATGTTCAGAAGTGCTGCATATGTGAGCTGTCTATATGACGGATCCTCAGGCCTCCTTGCTCTCAAATATTGATAGGAACTAACAGTCCGCAGTTTATTCTCCACAATTCGGGGAAGATTATTTTTTTGCACATTTTTTTTTCTTTTACAAACTTTTCAAACCTAATTTAAGCATCCTTCTACTTTAAAACTATCAACTTCGAACTATCAACTTCAAATTGCAATCGATTACATATGATTAGGTGCTAATATTTGTTCCGCGTATGTTGTTGTGAACCAAGTAAAAAACAGAATGCTCATGCTATGTGTGAAGCTAACTAGGGAATAGGAAAAACCAGTGTCTCTTCATAAAGACACTATGGTTTAATGTTCCTCTGTTTAAGAACCTGGCTATAGAATAGAATCACTTAGAGTCTTCTAAAAACCGGTATGATCTCTTTCCCACTCCAGTCTAATTAAATTTGAGTCTCAGGGGAACAGAAAGCCACTAGCCCAGGCATCAGTGTTGAAACTCTCCAGAATTCTAATGCTGTGAGCCAAGAATCACTGCTTTACGTAAAACTAGCTTATTTCTAATGACTTTTTTTATGAGCATAAAGGGTGCCAAGTAGTTGGGTTTTCCTGCTAGTGGGTTATCTCTTGAGGATCCCTGTGAGCCCCTGTGACGTTAATCTAACAAAGCACCCCTCAGGGTCTGAGGTGGCCTGTACAGACTCTGCCGAAGAGCAGACTTGAGCAGTAGATTAAGTAGGCTCTTTCTCAGGCAGTAGTCTAAAACTGCCTCAAAGAAATGGTTCTCTGAGCTTCAGGTTCCCGGGGAATAGAGTATCATCAGTTTGGACTTCACTGTGGTTCAGAGTAGGAACATGGTGACAATAGGGACAGCCAGGGGTCAGCTGCAACCTTTCACTTATTCACCTGCAGACAGCTCCTCCATATCTAGTTGCTCTTTTATTTCTCAAGTGCCCCCTCTAGTAGCCAAATATGACTAACATCTAGCTATGAGCATAAAGCCATGGTTTGTCAACATGAAATTTTCTTTTATCAACAATATCATGAGTCTATGCAACCCCATACCCAACAGCAACAACATGAATAAACTTAAACTCTGAAATCCAGTGTGAGTGCAGAGTGCATGGTTTTATGAATAAGAAAAATACAGATTATGATAGAATTACTCTTTCTATGTTCTATGTTTACCCCCACAAAATCTTTAGTACTTCTCTGTTTTTGTAACCCTCTCAGGTCTCCCCTATTCTCCTTGGGGAACACCCATGTTACATGGTAGAGATGGCTTATGGGTACATTGAGGTTTTGGTTTGCTTAGAAGCTGGCTAGAACTTGGGATAGCAGAAGAAATAAAGTCACGTTGTGAGTATACACAAGTGTCCCAGTGTGTACTATAAACGTGGTCACTGTTTGGAAATTTGTATTTTCAAGTCTGATTTTCCCAATGTGTGAAGATCTATTTACACACATGTAGATATATGTATATTTGGATACACACACACACACACATATAGCATATGTAGTATGTATTGGTATGTATCTTTTCTATGTATTTGCCTACCTAATTTATTGAGAAAGTAAACAGTACTTGATCATCACCTGTTGCACATATGGTTTATGAGATGGTTTATGAATGTAATGAAAACTAGCAATTTCCTGTAGCAATTCCTTCCTAACATTTCTAAGGATGTTTTGTTTTCTGAATCCCAAATCTTGAGAAAAAGTCCATTGAGAGTTCAGAGAAACAACATTCTGTTTTCTGTGGGACTTAGAGTTCATCAATTAGAAGGTTACTGTTAAGAAGGGATCCACTGACATTAAATCAAAAGTAGGAAGGCCAGACTAGGAATCAAAGGTTACGGTCAAGACTTCTCTGAAACCAGCATTGGAGCCAGGAGGAAAGAAATAGTCGGCATCTAAGAGTCAGTCTTGCTTGTTGGCGTTGCTAGAGTACACATGTATGCTTGTGACTGAGCAAATGAATGGCACTGAGCTACTTTTATTTTATTTTTTTTTAAGGAAAACTACTAGTAGTTTGGAAGGAAAATGTCAATAAATTTTTTCACGTAGAGTCTTTTATTGGTGCCCAATGAGAAGCTGAATCTGAAAAGGAAAATAATGAACTATACACTGGAAATTTTAGGATGGGATTCCCTGCAGTCACAGTAACTTTGCTAAGAAACCTGAGGGATTTTTTTTTGGCTGAGTTCATGTTCACTGGACTTTCTCAATGTTTGAGTATTTTTCAGAAGCCAGAATTCTTCATAAGTATTTGTGCAAAAAATAAAAGATAAAAAGAAAGAAGAGGCTCCAATATCCAAACAAGAAGTCAAAATGTAGTCTGAAATCTAAATGAACAAAAATCAACATCAATTTAAATAGAAAAATTAAAAACAGAGAAGGAAGACTAAATATTTCATCATTGAAAATGAATTAGCGCTTAGGAGTAACTTTCACTTGACACTCAGGTTGAATGTATTTTTGGATATATTCTTAAGTCCATGTAAAATGAAACATCTGCCATGTAAAAATGATCAAGCCTATTGAAGAGCCCAATTAACATTTTATAGATGTAAAATTGAATTTGAAGAGCAATAACCTTAGAGTATTAAATACTTTTACTATTGCTTTCCATTTTATTACTTCATATTATTCTTAAAATTTTATTTTATGTGGATGCTTTGCCTGCATGTATGTTGTCTGTGTGTGCCTGGTGCACTTAGAGAACAGAAGAGGTTGTAGAAATCCCTGGAATTCGAGTTACAGATGACTGTGAGCTGTCATGTTGGTCCTGGGAATCATACCCAGGTCCTCTGGAGGAACAGCTAGTTCTCTTAACTTTGCTGATTTATATAATTATAACATTATATATTATATATATTATATTTTAATTATAATACATAATTAAAAACATCATTTTAAGTTTGTATGTTTGTACTCATGATCCGTTTTTAATGTTTTCACTATCAAATGTTAATACTATTTATGGGACATTTTTGTGTAATTGAGGTTTATAGTATTGTCTCATTATAAAAATCCATGTATTTCTATAATGTGGAAACCTTGTACAGTGGAAACTATCTGGAATCTGTGAGGGGGATCCTATTGAGAACTCCTAGTAAAGGGGCATATGGAGCTCGAACTGGCCATCTTCTGTAACCAAGTAAGGCTTCCAGTAGTGGGACTAAGACACCAACCCAGTCACGAAACCTTCGACCTACAATTTGTTCTGCCTGCAAAATGTGCTAGGGCAATGGTGGCTCAGAGCTTGTTGGACTGGGCAACCAATGACTGGTCGAGCCATGAGAGGGGCCCCATGCCCAACACTGCCTGGGTGGCCATGAACTGGAGGCTGGACGGCCCAGAGACCTAGTGTAGAACCAAACGTGACTGGCAAAAATAAATCAATGAAATGATTCCTAGTGATATTCTGCTGTACTCGTAGCTCGGGGCCTAGCCCAGTTGTCGTCAGAGAGGTCTCATCCAGCAATGGAAGGGATCGGTTGCAGAGACCCACAGCCAAACATTAGGTGGAGCTTGGGGGAGCCCAGTAGGAGATGGGGAGGAATGACTGAAGGAGCCAGAGGGTTTGAGGACACAAGGAGAACACGGGCCACAGAATCAACGAATCAGGGCTCACAGGGGTTCACTGAGACTTGTTGGGAGCAGTGAGACCCCAGATCCTGAATTTCTTGTAATCCCCTGATCTGAGTGTCTACAGCTGCTCTGAACACAAGACCTTTAGGAGTTCCTGATGGCAGGAGAGTGGTTTCTGGTGGGTTTGGCTGGGGCGTGGCTATCTCTATATAATCTGCCCCTGAACATAATAAAGGGGGCATTCTTGGGGAATTCAAGGATGACCCGTGTCTCTGTCTCTCTGTCTGGGTGTGTTTGTGTATTTTAACCTCCAGCCCCAGCCCCGTTACCTGAAGCTCGTGAACTGGGTAATAGCGGCAGGCACTGAAGCGACAATCACAGAACCTGCATGGGTCTCTGTATATATGTCATTGTTGTGTAGCTTGGTATTCTCATAGAACTCCTAACAATGGAAGTAGGTGGAGGAGTGTTTCTCTTTTGTCTGCTCCTGGGACCCTTTTCCTTCTACTGGGTTGCTTCATTGAACCTTGATATGAGTGTTTGTGCCTTGTCTTATTATAAATTGTTATAACATATTAGGTTGATATCCATGGGAGGCCTGCTCTTTTCTGAAGAGAAACAGAGGAGGGGATTCTGGGGAAGAGGTGAAGTGGGGGAAGGACTGGGAGGAGTAGAGATAGGGGAAGTTGCAGTCTGTATGTATTGTGTGAGGGAATAAATAAAATGTATTATTTTAAGGTGGTTTGTATTCGTGATCCCTGTTAGTGTTTTTATTATCAAATGCTAATATTATTTATGGATTATTTTTATGTTATTGAGGCTTTTAGTATATTCTCATTATAAAAATTCACACATTTATTGTTATACATTTTATAATAGAAAAGTTCTGAATGTTTAGTAGAACACTCCATGAGAAGAATAAGTTGTAGTTTTTATAGAGAGTCTTTTTTATGTCAACAATAAATTGTCATGAAAAAATATAGTATGATTTGGGGAATTCTAAATAAGTTTTTGTGTTCTAAAGCTTAAGAGTAATATTCAGATCTGTAACCCTAAGATATATACTATAGATATGCTGGGGGCCAGTACTAGGGAAAAAGAATAGCATTCTGGGAGGCAGGAGAAAGTTGGAGGGTTAAGCCAAGCTCAATTACAGGGTGTCAGGACAGAAGACACCAGAAGCAGGATGGCATGGATACCAGAATTGGAATCCTGAAGACACATCAAAGTCAGGAAACATCAGAAGCAAATGAGAGGGCAGAAGAAGCAGTGTTAAAAGGGGATACTAATTCCAGGGTCAGCATCTTCTGGAATCAAGATTGCTTTAAAATGGTTGGGCATGGATCTCTGAGGGCAGCTGTCAAGAAGTTTTTAAAGGCACAGTTTACTGCTGAACTCTGCCTCCTACACAGTTCAAAGAGCTGTGTGTATTTGTGAGATATTCATTGTGTGTTGATAAACCAATGGTAATGGAAATAGGAAAGAAATCTATGCCTGAAATCACAACCTTTGTCATTCTTCGATTTGCAAGTGCAAGACTTCATATGCTTTCCTGACTAACAGGCAGATGAGAGGGACCTGTATGTGTATCCACACCTGTGGAGATGGGCTTGCTCACTATTCTTGGGGAGAAGTAGCGTAGGATCTATTTTTCTTTTTCCATAGGAAGTGAGGGATTGTTTATCTATTTATGTATAAAAGAAACCTCCAAAAAACAAAGACAGGCCTCCTGGTTCTTAGATATTGACTAATGCATCTCTGCAGCTACCTGGAGAAGAGAGGTGAAGCAAAGCAAGTAAGATGTAAATGGTCTCTTGGGTACTCTGGGAGAGTTGATCCAACTAACCAAGGTCCCACCAAAGAGGAAAAAGTGATCACAGATCAATCCAAAAAGAGAAAAGGACATCTACTCAAGGGGATATTTAGAAGTTGAGCCTTGGAAGGTTTTCTACATGAGGTGTTCTTTGGAACAGGATTGAGGTGTGCTGTCTGCTTGCTCCAACACTCACCTGTGTCTGTTGGTGTACCAGAATTTGTGCACCCACCTTTCAGAGTGTTCATGTAAGCAATATCAGCAGAGTTGACCATGATTGTACATGTGTTTCTTTCTTGAATGAAACATCCTGGTAGTTATAACTCATAGGATGTTTGTTTCTATGATTATTCCCAGGGTTCTCACCACACTGACCTTTTTCTTCAAACACAATGCATCTTCCTCACTTCTGGAATCTTGTATTTCCTGTTCTGTTTGCCAGAAACACGTTTCTTCCTACTTAGTAGCTTGCTGTGTGGTACGTTGGAGAATCTTAAGGTATCACTTACCACAAAGATCTCTTTTCATATTAATGCCTAAATTTCTATAATTTTAGATTAACTATTCCTTTAAAGTGAAGCTACTCTAGAGAGAAGTTTGAGATGTGTTAGCTTTGACATGAGTTATGAGGCAATCTCTTATGATTACCTTGTGTTCACATGTTCTCTTCCACTTATACTTTTTATCCACTCATCCAGTTAGGTAGGTCTTTTCTGCCCCAAAGAAAAGAGCCCAAGTCCTTTGTTAATAGTGATGAATGCCATTTATCTTCTATGAACCAAAGTCTCTTTTCCTGAAAACTAAGACTATAGCTTAATATGTTTCAGAACTTGTACAACTTTAAAATTTAATAGCTGTTTATTGTTGTTCCTAAAGTGCAGAATATAAAAGAAAAAAAACCACCTTGAAAAAGCTCATAATGAAAATTCAATTTATTTCCTAAAAGAATGGAAATTTAGCAATACATTTAAGAGAGTAGAGAATGGGGACATGAATTTTTAATGTAATGTTCGAAATTTCTTTTCTAGGAACTCAAAGAAATGAAGGCTTAAGTAAGATGATCCAACTAGCAGTCTCAGGCAGAGTAAGAGAAGAGACAGGCGTCTGATTGACTGTAGGAAACACGTTTATGAAACTATGGATGATCTTGGCTTTGTCAAAGGTCTTCCTAGGCGTTAGAGGTCATCCACACTTCTTCCCCAGTGGATCTGGGATGGATTGATGTGCTATTGCATTCCTATTACTTCCTGAGTAAGCCCCACAAATTCTCCATTCTTTACCTCCATATTATGAGTTGAAAGGGATAAGGAGGATTAAGAAAAAGTAAGACTCCTATTGACTTTTTTGTAAAAATTTCAATCCAGGTTTGCCTTCACCAGGCACAAAGATGCCACGGCAATGCACTTACTCTTTGTGTGAGAAGTTTGTGTATGCTGCAGAAATCAGTGGCTTGGCTCTCAAGATGGACTGCTTAAGGCCAGAGGTCCCCTTTTTCTGGAAATTCAAAGGTCCTGGTGTAGGATAGAAGCATTTAGGGAAGACTCAGCCGCAAAAGGTCGGATTTGGCCCCTCATCTGAGGCAGATACCATCGCAGGGCAACAGGGGGTCTCAAGATCTGGGGGTTGAATTTTCTGCTTCTCTTTAGGGGCCTTCAAACTTACAAAAAATTAATCCTTTTGATTGACTCTGTCTCCTAATCTAGAAGATAAACTCAGAACATTTACCAGTTCTCAGCACTGCTTACCAGGACGTGTCTTAGTGCCAAATTGTGAATTTCGTTTCCGTGACCTTTCCAATCTTCCCCCGTTACCTGCCCACTTGGTAGCTCATGTTGTCTTCCTTCACACTCTGAGGAAACTTAGGTCAAAGTGTTTGGGATTGTGAGGGATTTAAGGAGATCGAATCATTCAACCTTTCCATTTTCAGAAGAGAAAAGTAAGATCTAAAGAGGTTATATGACTACCGTGCAGATATGTTTTTAAATCCGCTTGACAATTTCAATATAAGGCATCCTAGTTATTGATGTTGCAGAATCCTGACTACCTTTTATATGTGTAGATCAAAGCACGGCAATTTGACATATCTTATATCATTTCATGAATTCAATTGTCAAGGCAGATGTGTTTCAAAAGAATGGAAATATCCTTAAATATATGGTATCTTCAGCCATTCTTTTAAAAGTTTCCTAGTATTATTAGGCTTTGGGACATAAGCTATTATTTTGCAAAATTTAAGCTGCAAAGGTAAGAACTGGTTTCTACCGAAAGAGTATAGTCCGTAAAATGAAGAGTTCAAAACCTAAGCAGTTTGCGAGCCAATATAAACACGGCTTTAGTGATTCCAATCATGCAGAGAACGGGGACAAGGGTAAAGGAGGATACTGGGAAATTCAAGGTCCTTACTCTTCAGGCTAATCATGTGACTGTATCCTTTTAGTAGTGGGATGCAAATATAAATAGAGAAGCAGAAGAATTTGGCCAAGGAATCTTGAAAGTTTATAAAACTTGTCTGAGGCAGCTATAGTATGCCTTCGACATTGTCTGGAATCCTACTTGCTGCAAAAATGGTTTCCAGGAGGCTTCCATTTGACAAATGAAGCCTTGCTTCTTTAGGTAGCCACATAGTTGACCTCAGGGAAATGCCTTATCACCAACACATTTTGTAACTATTTGTGCATGAGTCCTTACTCCTAAAACAGGAAGATGTCACTAGCTAAATCATTCTTCTTAACTTTACTAAAAGTGTTCTTAAAGCAAATATTTTATATAAACAATAACATAGCTTCTTAAAGTGAGAAATAATCACTCAGCTCTATCAGATATATTAAATTATTGGCATAACATGATCTAATTTAATGACCATGTTGTACACCTTCCAATCTCTTTTTTTTTTTTTCCAAAAGAAGGTATGCACAGCACAATTGTTGAGAGTCAAACATTTGGTGTCTTCCTTTAACTTACTTTCTCTTAGTGGACTTTCTTCCTTAAGCACCAGGGTTTATAAGATGGATCTCCAAGCCAGAAGCCTTTCCTCCTTGACGTGGCCACATCTGTTGCTTGTATCCCTTGAGTAATTTGCTAAATGTTTTGAGAACTCATCTTTAAGGAAGCAATGTCTTTTCCCAGCTTGGATAGGGCCTGGTGGAAGGAAGTTACTACTGGTAGCCTTTGAAGGGTACCCCACCTCCTAGCCAACGCCTACTTCTGGCTTGTTTTCTGTACTTTCTTGCTGGCCATGATGTAAGGGGTTTCTGCCACCAGGAACTGCCTCATGCCTATCCCACCATGATGGCACACCATCTAAATCATGAGGGAAAACAAACCTTTCTTCCCACAAGCTGATCCTGTAAGGTGTTTGGTCATAGGGATGCAAGAGTTTACCAACTAGAACAACTTCTCTTTTTTGTGTGAATTGAATAATATATGAAAGATAAGCACATTAAAAATGAAGCTGTTATTAAAGGATTGGAAGTTCGTTACCTGTGAAGAAGGAGGTTTGCTCTTTCACCTCTGCCACTATTGGATCTGCTGCTACTGGTTTTCAGGATAAGACATCTCTTTTTTTTCTGACATTTCATATGGAGTCTATGCTAGGTGGGTCAAATGCTGCACAGAGCCTGGGGCTCTCTAGGGCAGACATGAAAGGCAATGTCTTTCTGTGTTCTTCTTCATTTTAAGAACAGAGCATTCCATTGAGGTGAACTTAACTGTTGCTTAATGGAAGAAGTGCCTGAACTTGGGATTGCCAGGAGCCGAATTTACCATCTCAGGTTAGGAACCCTGAGCAACGTTCCTATTTGTAGTTGATATAAATGTGCCAAGTCTTCATTGGAAAATTTATAATACACATAAAAGACTCTTGAAATTTTTACTTTTTGGGAAAGAGACTCACCAACCAAGTAGGCCTGGTTGGCAAGGAGATTGATATGTGGACCAGGTTTGCCTGAAACTCACAGAAGTCTGCCAGCCCTTGCTTCCTGAGTGCTGGGTTTAGAAGTGTGAATATCACCACATCTGGCAAAAACTCCTTTTTAAAAAAATATTTAATTTTATTATTGATATGAATGGGTATTGTGCCTATATGTGTGTCTGTGTACCACATGCATGTCTGGTGCCCTTGGATGCCAGAAGATAGAGTCAGATCTCCTGAACTGGAGTTATAGACGGTTGTGAGCCTCCTTATGGCTACTGGGAACTGAATGTGGCTCCTTTGGAAGAGTAACCAGTGCCCAGAGCTCTTAACAACTGGGTCATTTTTTTCCATGAGAATTTTCTTCTTCTTCTTCTTCTTCTTCTTCTTCTTCTTCTTCTTCTTCTTCTTCTTCTTCTTCTTCTTCTTCTTCTTCTTCTTCTTCTTCTTCTTCTTCTTCTTCTTCTTCTTCTTCTTCTTCTTCTTTCTTCAAAATGTTGACAATTGAATTTTATTAAAATACTCTCTGTCAAGCTATGAATATCTTCTGAAGTTGGTGGACACCTCTCAGGGGTGTCTACCCATAGGATAGACAGAAGCATATGACTACATCCAGGCTAAAACTGAGGAAGTTATCTCCTAGAATCAAACTTCTCCTCCTTGAGTCTTCTGCCCCACGAGCATTTTGAAGACAAAGCTGTTTTTTCCCCATTATGTTTTTCTAATAAAGTATTTTTGATGCCATTGTGTAAAGCCCTTCAGAACCTCACTGTCTATTCTGTCCTCCCACCTGAACTCCCACTTGTGAACTGTGCTCTCAGAAAATCTCTTGGGAGAGCTGAAGGGTCATGGCTCATCTCCTTCTAATGACTTCCTTCTGTTGAGGAATGCAGAGAGGACGAAGCCTTCCCTCCATCTTCTCATCAGTTAGGAAGGAAGATCTGTGATAGGAGTTGTCTGAAATCCCTCGTTACAAGTTTAGTTTGGAATCTTTGTCTCCTGGAAGAACTCTTAATCTAAATCAGGTAGCCAAGGTAGCTATAGATAGGGCTAGCAATTTTCATGGCTGATAATTCTTTTTGGCTCACCTCTCTATTTCCTGTTTCAGTGTGTATGTATGTTTGTCAAAATGTAACTTCTATACCTGGAGAAGCAAAGGGAGAAACGTGTCATCTAACATAGAATTGAACTAGACACTGTAGCTCAAAAATATGAACTCCATGTGAAGTGTCAAACTGAGGTATATTTGGGCTTCAAAGGAAAAAGGAATACTCAAATTTGGTTGGAATTTTTTTTTGTTTTTTGTTTTTTTATTTTTTATTTTTTTTATTTTTTTATTTATTAAGGATTTCTGCCTCCTCCCTGCCACCGCCTCCCATTTCCCTCCCCCTCCCCCGATCAAGTCCCTCTCCCTCCTCAGCTTGAAGAGCAATCAGGGTTCCCTGACCTGTGGGAAGTCAAAGGACCACCCACCTCCATTCAGGTCTAGTAAGGTGAACATCCAAACTGCCTAGGCTCCCTCAAAGCCAGTATGTGCAGTAGGATCAAAAACCCATTGCCATTGTTCTTGAGTTCTCAGTAGTCCTCATTGTCTGCTATGTTCAGCAAGTCCGGTTTTATCCCATGCTTTTTTCAGACCCAGGCCAGCTGGCCTTGGTGAATTCCGGATAGAACATCCCCATTGTCTCAGTGTGTGGGCGTACCCCTCGCGGTCCTGAGTTCCTTGCTCGTGCTCCCTCTCCTTCTGCTCCCTGCTTTCCAGAGTGGTTGCACAAGTTTGCATTCCCACCAGCAATGGATGAGTGTATCCCTTTCTCCACAACCTCTCCAGCAACGGCTATCATTGGTGTTTTTGATTTTAGCCATTCTGACAGGTGTAAGATGGTATCTCAAAGTTTTTTTTTTGATTTGCATTTCCCTGACAGCTAAGGAGGTTGAGCATGAGCTTAAGTGTCTTTTGGCCATTTGAACTTCTTCTGTTGAGAATTCTCTGTTCAGCTCAGTTGGTTGGAATTTTATAATCTAAGTTGGAAAAAATAGACAGATTCACTACCATTTTAATACAGAGTAGACACACTTGAATGATCTCATAGTGGTTGACTATAGCATGAAGGAAGCTCTAGCTTACATTTGTCAAACACATTCAGTTTTACTACTACTCAGTATGTGTGTGATCACGGACACGCTACTCATTCTTTGGCAACCTCAGTTTCCTCACCTGGAAACCTGTAGCTCTGATAGGGTGTTCCTCTTACACTTTCTGAGAAGATTAAATAAGATAATTTTTTGTTAATGTTTTCAGCTTTTTAAAACATAGGGCCTGCCACTGGCCATCCCTAAGCTCAATAAATGCTAGCTCTCATTATAAATAATGAGAATGAGAGAAATGAAGCACAAATTGTCCTTGGAAGAGTTAAAAACTCACAGCTTCCATGGAGAAGTACAATTTAAGACTACCTAGAGGAAGCTTTAACTTTTATATACTGGCAAGTTGTGCAGGTTTTATGTATCTGCTCAGTCTGTTATTCAGTGACAAAATATGTACTTACAGTGGCAATTAAAGCAAGTTAGGGTACCAGTGTAATACATCATCGCTACCTCTGCAAGGGAACACCATTGCTGCGGATAATTTCAGATGGTTATGCTGTTATGAATATTTTAAGATGTAAAAGTGAAACATCAGTAAGATGTAGAGCTAATATTTTTAAATGCACATCTCAGAAACCCAAAACCATCAGATAAGGGTCTCTGCAAAGTTCTAGGATGATGAAAGACATCTCTCATTTTGGTTGTGATGGTCACTGAATAAGTGGTATTTTGGAACATCAGATAACAACATCATCATTTTTTAATGTTTCCTAATGCTGAAATAAAACCTTGCAGCTGTGTGTGTGTGTGTGTGTGTGTGTGTGTGTGTGTGTGTGACATCAGTGGCCAGGCTGAAAACACAGAAGAGCAAAGGAGTCTGAGGAGTTGTTAACAAATACCTGTTTCCTTAGAGTTCGTCCAGGGAGACATGTAACAGGAAAGTCAGGGGTTTCTTTGAACTCCATCACAGCAAGAATTACTAGTGATAGAAGATGCTCTGAGAAGTTGGTTTGTTTCAAGTTGTGGTTGAAGCAGAAGAACTCAGCATCCTTAGAAATTAATGGAGGCTTTCAGTCTTGCTGGCACTTCTCCTTTATCATTCATATGACTAAGCAGACAATCAATTTAGTGGCAATGTATGGAATGAAGGGAAAGAACAAATAAGCTATGAGTGATGAGAGCAGAAAAATCAAAACCTCCCTCCCTTATTCTTTTTTAATGGCTAATACCAACAGGGACAAGACCAGTAAAAAGAGGTTAATGAATTGCCAAGATCCTTTAGAAAGTGATTGACTGGTATTGAAGCACAGTCAAATCAGTCATAAATATTTACTTTTATTAACAACAGTAGGTTGCCTGTTATTTTTGATTGATTTTTAAAGCTGGCAAAAATCTACCACTGTGACTATTATCAAATGTTTCCAATTTGGTCAATATTTCCCTGCTCTAAACAATTCCACAACACACGCAGCCTTCTAAAGCCTTATTTGAAATGTGTTTTTTTTTTCAGCACCATTTCCAAATGATTACTAATGACAAGGTAAAGTGACGTTTCCTATATAATTAAGAATAATTATAATCTTTTCATTTTGACATTTGTTCAAATGGATAGGATGGCAGCGATTGTGGTATTAATGTTCTTTGATAATCCATATTCCACTAACACTGACTCACTAACCGGCAGCTGTGTTATTTGCTTTACCAATGGAAAAAGAGGCTTGATAGCATCCTCTGAAAAAAATTTTCAGGCAGCATAGCAAGGGCTAAAAGAACTGAAGGAGCTAACGGGAACCACTGTTCTGGCAATACTGCGGCTCCTGTCATTGAATAAAAGGTTGCTTTATTTTGGTAAAATGCAATTTGATGTAACGGTATTTCTTGAAATTTGTTGCCTAGGCCATCAAAAAAATGATCGCGTTTAACACATTATTTGTAACATTAAGATCCAATAATTCAATTTGAAGGAACCTAACAAAAGGAATTTCCTTCAGATAGCAACAAAGAGTTAACATTTCCCAGGGCAGACAAGTTTCCAATTCAATTAGTTTTAATGAACCTTCTGCTCACTGGTTACTGAACTAGAAAGAACAGCAATAAATGCCCAGAGGAAAGAGAGAGAGGATATTAAAGGAGGGTTAGTGTATAGTATATAAATTTCCAAGTTGACTAAAAGAGCAGCACTGATGTAGTTTTGGGGGCTAAAGCCACAGAATCAGCCCCGTCTGCCGAGTGTAGTGCAGAGGACAGCAAATCTCAGTCGGTTGTTTGTGTGATGAGACAGAATCCCAGTGTGCAGCCTGTGTCTGCTAAGACAATGGATGTTACAGCAATACAGCTCCTTAGAAGAGAGAAGAGTATCTGCCAAAGAAGCAGAGAATAATTTTTCTTACCATCAGAAAATTAAAATTGGTAGTGTATGTATATCAACGCACATACAGATACATAAATATGCAAATTCCTTTCAATTTTTTAAAACCAAAATCTTGATAATCTTTTTAGTTTGCACATAGTGGAAATTATAGAAATTCCCCTCCATAAGGGGCAATACAAACATAAATTTCGAAAGCCAAAGCTGCCACAAACAGAAATTTTCTGTTTGGGATTCGGAAAACGAGTTTTGCTTTAAGAATTTAATATATTTCATATTTTTATTTAATTCTGATGGTCGCCTTAAACTTTTCTTATTGCACAACAAACTTCCATTTCTAGGATCAAGCTACAAACCATGCTGTGATTAAACATGATACCCTCACAGATATGCTTTGTATAAATATACAAATGAACCCCAGTTAAATATTTGAAAGAAATGATAGAGTCCACCCAGTGCCTCTGCATCTATTATTGTTCCAAGTCAGCATTGCCAGGTATTTTTCCATCTCTTGAACTTTAAAGCAAATTTGCCTTTCCGTCAGGACTCTCATTATGCTAAACTCTTCCTTTATTCTTAGCTGCATTCTCATTTCCAGCAATGCTTTACCTGGGTGCTGGATATGCTAAGTATGGTATCGTATTCACGGTAGTAAACAGAACCCATGCATTCTCTATCACGTAGGGGCCACCTAGGCGTGAGGTGCTCTTTTTACCCCATGCAGAGGTGAAAACTGCCTAGGTATGTTATGGAAGTGGCCAGCAGCTTGCATTTCCCAGTCGGTTTCATAAGGATTGCCTATGAGAATATGGTTGCAGATATGATCCGCAGTACGTGTTTGATGATGCATTATTTCCATTTTGCAGGTGCATTTCCCTGACAATTGAAACTCAGGCATGGTTGTCTGTTTTGTCAGTGAAGACTCTCGGATTTGAAAATACAGCATCTTGGTTGGTTTGCAGGGAATTTTTTTTTTTTTTTTTACTTTATACTCACACATTCTTCCGGCATCAGAGCAAACTTCCGTTGATAGTGAAATACAACCAAATCAAATGCAAAGATCTAGCTGAACTGCATAATGTCTCTTCAGCAAGCTTTAAAGGAGAACATAGCAAATAGTCAACACAGTATTGAAAGGGGCCAGCCTCAACCTGCAGACACATCGAGCATGTTCTGCTGTCTTACTGGACTACATACCTCTTCTATACTTACTAGTTGCTATCAAAATTTTGCTTTTTCTCAACGCTCTTTTCTTTTTACTTCTGCATTTTTAATACAAAAATATTCACTGCGTGGTTTCTAGGGGATAGTTGGTTTAAATATGTAGAAATTAAACAGAACAAAAAATACATTTAAAAAGAATTAAATATAGGATATTAATTTCTTAGATAAACCCTTTTTATTTCAATAATACTTGTCCTGACCTCATAGAAATTTATTCTAAATCATTGTATGACATAAAAATGAACTGTCTCAAATAAAAAAGGAATATAATAGGGACCAGTGTTTTTAAAAATATAAATATTCATGTTGAACAAAGGAAGTGAGAATTTTAAATCTTATGTCTAATTTGGACACATGCTTTACTATGTCTTAAATTCATGTTAGGTCCTTGTACCTATGGGATTGGTTGGGGTTTTAGGGTTTTTTGAAAGGAAAGGGCTAGGAAGCATAAAGTTAGAACGACTCTTTTGCCAGGAGTCTGAAAAACAAACCTTCAGGGGAAGGAGATATTCCTCATCAAATGGTAACAGAAATAGGAAGTGTGATTATGAATGTGCACGTCAGTGGAAAAGCTACCATCACTGAATGTGAGGGACTCAAGGCAATGGAACTTGCCTCATTGTTGCCTGCTGAACCACAAGTGGAGAAAATCCTTCCCCAGTTGACAGACTTTTGAACAGGCAGAGACAGTCATAGACAGAAGAGTAATATCTTAGTTTTTTAGGCATTTAATAAGCAAAAGGACATCTCCAGTCAGTAATCCACTAAAGACCCAGATGCCCTGTTTTCTTAAAAAGCAAAAAAGAAACTCTAGAACTTTGCCTCTAAGGTATTACAAGAACTTTGTCAGTTGCACACGAGAAAATAGAGCCCATAGCCATATAGTAAGCAAAAAAATTCTGTTTGAGTATTGACATGACAGTTTTTGAAAGTTCAAGCAGAAAACCAATTATAATGAGCACTGGAAAGCCTGGAGCCCTGCTGTTCAATAAATAAAAAGTACAACAAACTATTTTCCAAAAAGGTTCTAGAGAGTTTCCCCTTGTCCCACTACTTACAATCTGATTACATAAATAGTCTCTATTTGCTGTTGAATTGCCAGGCAGCTGTATTAAAGTACAAATCAAATCAAGTCAGGATTAGAAAGTAAAAGAGCATGCTTTAAAGTAATCTATCCCCCAGGAACTGTGCTCAGATTCATCAAACAGAGCTTAAAGTACAGTATATCTTATACCCTCGTGTTTCCATGCTGCACTGCTGCAAAACCAGTTATTATTTTTGATATCCAGAGAATGTTGCTTCTTGGTGAAGAAGGCTCACTTGCTTATTTAAAGGTACCATTCATATGTGCCACGTATTTATTACTTGTTTTGGTTAAGGTCCGTGCGGCATAGTACTAAAGACTACTAGATTCCTCTATTGATCATATCCTGTCTGCCTCAGCTGTGAATTGTCATGCATGTTTCCTGCAGGGAGAGCAATGATTAGTACAGTCCAAATTTGGGTGTTGCTCAGTTGTTTAATATTAAGGAAAATTCAGGAATCCTGAGGTATCATTGGCTCAGGAAGAGTTGTGCATATCCACCCTTGTAAATCCGCCTCCATCCGGTTTACTCAAGGAGAATGCAACCTCCCATTCCAACCTATAATTGCTTCTGATGGAAAATTCTATATATAGTTATCAATGTATTCACCATAATCAACAATGTTTAGATATTTATAGAACTTTTATTATTTTTAAACAGAATGAATAATAGACAATCATTATGTATTATAGCATCATTGGCCATATTTTGTTTTACTATCTGGAGGACAGTTCATTTAAATGTACAAATATAAGCTTGTGTTCATCATAAGCTTTATGTTTACATAATGGCATATATTCAGAAATATAGTGTCTATAGATATCACAGCCTATATTAATCTCCAGAAGACTTGACGGCAGCTTAGGAAGATAGCTGGATATTGATTTATAGTGATAAATATCTATTTTGCATGTAACACGGGTAAGAGAACACCCAGAAGCAATGTTATCTGTGAGCTAAATAGTTTCACGAAAAGAGGTAATGTGTGTTTTAACCAGGCAGCTCAATGCTCATTTTTCTTCCCACATCTCTAAGCTAAGGAAGAAAAAGTCACAGGTCGTTATTAGTTAACATTTCTCATGTAAGTAGCTTTCTTGGCAAACTCTGCCACCTTAGAGCAGGCATCCAGTGTCATCAGTGTGCACTGGGAAGTATGAAGGCTGGCACGTCTCCATTGCAGGCGGAGGATTTTCAGACCAATTTAATGTTTAGTTCTCTGCACTTTGCTAACCCGATCATTACCACTGACTCAGATCACCTGTAGTGCGGTGCAGCCAGGCATCTGGGCAGCTGTGGGAACAGACCTGTATTCACGCAGGAGCCCTGGAACTTGCTTTATGTGGAGACAGAGAATCCAGCTTGAATTTTTTTTAAAGGTAGGGAGGCTTAATAACCTTACCTTCATCATCTTCATCTAGATTTATCATGAAAAGGTCAATGTCGGAATTGGCTGTTTATAGCTCCTCTGAACCACACCTGTGAGTTAGCCACGGTAGTAACTGCACCCCAAGCCCTCAAGACTGCATGTTTGTCAGGGTGCTGGGTGCTCACGGAGGCGTTTTCCCAAACTCAGGGAAGTTTCCAAGAAATTGTCTGCCAAATTATTCTGGATCTGTGTTTGAAACAAACAATTTTTGAAAATCTTTTAATGAAATATTGATTTTACCAAGCACATCAAACTAAAGGCAAATGTACCATGTGCCATGATTAAAAAATAACAATATATTACAGGTAAACTAAGATAAATGAGTTAAGTGCTCAGTTTGCGGTGCAAATTGAAACCATATATCACAACCTTTCATTACATTGCATTAGCTGCAGAGTGCAGAATATGGAAGCTGATTGAATGGTAATATCAAATTACTAGGGAGCTCTGCTTCAATTGATGGTAGAATTTGGAACTAAAAGGAATTATTTCCATAAGAAAAGTTTCTTAAAAATATTTCTTTAAGTGATTGTGACTGATAACACAAGAAAGCCTATGGCATCCTGAAATTGCCCTTCCCGGATCTCACATGAAGAAATGAAGGGATCTGTATTAATTCGAAACCTCCCTTTGATTGGGTGAACCTGTCTCCGTTTTGTATGACATTGTTGCCACAGGTCATTGCCTGGTGCGGTGTACCATGAAACAAACAAATAGAAAAAGCCACCTCTGGCACTTTAAGTCTCCCTGCCATCTGACTATGACCCTCGTGGCTCCGTGATGAAATGCAGGGGCTTGGAGAAATCTTCCTATGGTTAGATGGGGGAAAAATGAGCATGATGATCACATGTAGTGGGAAGGGCAAGAGAGACAGCCGGAATCATCTCAGAACTCACAAGAGGAAGGGAAGACAAGAGGTCACAATTATACTCCGGTATCATACTCGCTTTCGCAGAGATCTGATATATTCAGTTTGTTCTTGTACAGTGAGTGCTTAGGGAGGTTCTAATTAAGGGAAGAAAGAATTTTGACACATGTGAAGCAGAGATCAATATTTAGCACTGTAATCAGCAATTCCTGATGGCTTGACAGTGTCACTGTATACATTGTAACTCTCCATTATTCTCTCAGCGAGGAGAGCCAGGCAGAGGCTAACAGGCTTATGGCAAGCCATCATGAATCACATAAAGCAGTGTCTCCCATGCTTCTGTTTGTCTTGCTTTCTGTCTTCATTCATCCTTATAAAGAAGACTGCACTGCCACCAGCCCCGAAACGGCAGTTTACCACAAAACTGCAACAATAGGCAGCAAAACTCATTCCTAAAACTGGGTACCCTACGATGGACAATTATTACTTTCCAGAAAAAGGAATGGAAAAAAGAGGAGGTGGCTGTTTACCCCCTGAAAACACATATTGGAATCTGTGTTCACGTTTAACCTAAAGGGCTTTTATTAGCTGCTCAGAAAATTATCTTAAAACGCTTTGTAGTGAGGGTTATGTTTATAGAAAGTTACAGAGTTTGAATATATTGAGCTCATCTTTTTCACCCAGACTAACCAGGGCCTGCTATATATAACAAAGAAAACTGCCATCTCAGGACTGAGCAAAGTGCCTTGTTTTGGTTTGAGGTACAATAAAGGGAACAGAGTAAAAGGTTCACATTGTCATCTAAGATGAAAGCTTGAGACTGAAATACAAAAGTTGAACTTCGTAAGGCATAATGTCCACTTTGATTTTGCCGAAGCAGTATGCTATGCCCCTACTTGGATATAATTTTGTTTCTATTTTTAACATATGTGTGGTTTTAATATCATAGCAACTAATTGCTATTTTGGCACAGTTAAAAGCAATTCAAAGCAAAAATAAAATTCACCTGAATATAAAAAAAATGCAATCTATTCTTCCTTTTAAGAAATTTTCAATGTCTTCATTTAAAAAATCATAGTCAGTCTAATGAGTAAAAAAGTTAATTTTCAGAAAAGTGATTTTAAGAGTCATTTAATTTATTTTTTTCCTATTAGAATCTGATTGAGTAGTATGTACCTGAATAACTTAGAGAAATAAACACCCTGTAAGATGTGATGGAATAATTTGACTCCAATTTACATAGGGAACATGATTTCCAACATTTCTCGTCACCTTCGTGGACGTGCAGCATGCACTGGAGGTGGGAGCGGGAGACCCGGTGTCTTGCATTTCAAACTGTCAGCTGGTCCTCACGGCTCTGTTCCTGTTTAAGTGAGATGCTGACACAGGCTCGCGCGCTGACTATCCCGAGTAGCACTAATTAAGGGCTGTCCAACTCTGCTTTCTGTTGAGCAGTTTGCTACAGTGGGTGACAGGAAACAGCCTGAGCTCTGTCTGCAGAGTGACATAACAAAGACTTTTTTCTCTTTTCTTTTCTTTTTCTTTCCTTTTTTTTCCCTTTTAGTACACAGATCTAGAAGACTGAATACAAAGACCCAATAGAGATCTAACTTACCTATTTGTTTCCATTAACATGTAATTCTGAATTAAGAAAACTTTGGTAAGTCAATGTTTATTGCAAGTTTATCAGGGCTCCTCTAGTTTGAAACAGTAAACAGTTATAGAAAAAGGAGGTGCCTTAATATGGGCCATGGGACCAAGCAGTCCGCTTACTGAAATGTTATCCTAAGTCATATATATAGTGGTGGTCAGATGGAGGATGTCAGGATGGTGTAAAACCATTATTTGTAATTTATATAGATTAAGCATAAGAACTGGGATTAAAGGATTTCATCTCTTGGATATTGCTGTGAATGTGTATTCTTAGTGAACATATTGATCAGGAAAGTCTTATAAAATTAATTGTTAAAGTAGTATAAAATTAATTGGTAGAGTATTATAAAATTAATTGTTAAAAGAAAAGAGCAAGAAGAGGAAAAAGAAACCCAATCCAACCGCCAGTTGACACAGATTGGGGTGTAAATAGAGCAGGGTTCACTTTGAGTTCAATTCCTGATTTTATTTTCCTTTAAACTCCATTGGAAATCTGTTATTAGTATTTCTGTCTACCCTTCTAAAACTCACCCCGCACGCATCTACACTAGTCTTGTGTGTGCAATAAATCAGGACAGACCTGAGATTGAAATGAAAAGAAGCCTACCCTTGTTCTCTTGGTGGACACCTGTGCTTTCTGAGGATATACTCACCATTCTCACCATCTCCCAGAAGACATGGCACTCAGAAATCCAAGAGCGCAGCAACTTCCTTGACAGAGCTAAGAGATAACGCCTGCTGGCTGCTGCGCTGCACTTGAGAAATTGGCTGGCCCACTACTGTCCTTCTACAATGGTTTCATTTAATTGTAATCCAAAGATCAAAGGTCTGCAACTCTTTAACCAAATTCCAATGTCTGCCAAATTCAATAGCTGTCATTCGTATAGAAAAAGGCAGTGTAATATGTGTGTTTTGATCTAATTTTATAGAAAAAGACACAATTTACATACTGTTTATTTAGTTAAGTCCCTAAAATCAATACCTTTGTCTGTACCTCTTTTGTTTAAAATACATCATGACATGGCAAACAGCTATATAAATGAATTTTTCTAAACCACACACATTGCTAATGTTTTTCTCTTGCACGTTAAAAAAAAGAGTATCAGAAATCATAGCATGTGATAGATCAACCTAAATGTATCTTAATATTAAATTACTAAAGAATGTTAAGTTTTACATTTCTAAAATTATAAATTTTCTTTGAAAAGGTCAGTCATTTTCCTGAGCCACATTTACTAACAGGAGGACATATTTCAACCATTGAAATGAGAGGAAAAGTGATTACATTCAATATTAAGAGAAAATAATAGTTAAAAATGTAGCTCTCCACTGAGCAAATAGCGATGAGCTCCCGAGAAGGTTTCCAGATGGAACAATCCTGTTCTCAAGGATGAAAAGCTCAGTGAGGGCTGATAAAACAAGAAACCCTTTGGAGTAGTCACCTTGTAGATGATTCTACAATTGATTCTTGCATACAAAGAGGAAAAGTAAGGCCTGTTTTGACTGCTACTGCTGAATCTCTTTCCTGAAGTTCCATGGTCATATTAAGATTTGTTTGCACTGCCAGCTATGGATAGTTCCAAACCAATGGTTGTATAGATGGCCTTGTTTAACCTCAGTGGGTCACAGAATAATATGATGTACACTCTAGGAAGGGAATTTGTTGGGTGGAGGGGAAGTTGATAGGAACAGGAGGGTGCTAAGAGAGGGTGGTGAGAGTAAATAGAGCATATTATATACATACATGGAGTTGGCAAAGAATACATTTAATAATAAAATAATATTAAAATTGTGAGCAGCCTATGCTTAGATCACAATGGTCAACTATTTAGGAATAGCTATTTACATGTTAATTTTTGCATTTTGAAGGATATGTGGTTTTTGTATTTTAATTTGTTCTTTAGAATAATTTTCTTCCTCCACTGTCTTGGGAATATAATCATAATTAGTAAGATTAAACAGGATGTATTAAGTGACAAATATACCTTGGTGAGGAGTGGTGACAGCAAGACAGTGACAATTTAAGCAAGTGTATATGAAAACTCAGGTGGTCAATTTTTACTAACATTTTATTGTTTTGAATTAAAAAACCAAAATTTGATGCTGTTTTTATTTTAACTCATCAAATCTAAAGGGCCTATATGTTTTCAATATATACTATTTTCATATTAAATACTGATTATTCAGTTTTCCAACTTCATTTTTAGGAAAAATCAGAAATGATTTTAAATTTGAAACACAAACAAGGCGTAAGGACAAACATTAAATCTAACTATATCAGTGCTCTGTTCACAAGAGGCAAGGGACAGAAGGACACTTGATGAAGACAGCTTAGGTAGCACTGCGAACCAAATAAGAATTTCTAACGATATTTATCTTTAGATTTTAATTGCCTAACTTAGCACTTGAATTTGGTTATACTGTTCCTCTATGTTTTCACTGATTTGCTCAGGCTTCACAGTCTCTAGCCGTTTTCCTTAGAGACTTTAGATCTTGATGTTTAGGTTTCTGCCTCAGTGTTCAAGCAGTCTGCTGGTTAATGTAGGTAAATCTTTTCTTTTATCATCAGATATTTCTAGAATCTTGTCACCGCCACAGCTCATCTATGACTGTCTACTTGCATATTCAACTTCCTATCCACTGTATATCCAATAAATATCGACTGTATTCTCTATGCCAAGTGAAAAAGTTGGAGATACCAAAGCTAAGAATTCTTCCTAAAGGCAAAGAGATAGTCATAAAACAACAACAGCAACAACAACAACAATAGAAAGACAGACAGACAGGAAGAAAGAAAGAAAGAAAGAATAAAGAAAGAAGGAAAAGGCAGAAAAGGAAGAAAGCAAGCCTAATATATATGTTCCTAGGCCTATGGACTTGTGTGTGTGTTGTGTTGTGTGTGTGTGTGTGTGTGTGTGTGTGTGTGTGTAAAATGGGCTTAATTTTGTTTAAGTTTTAGATCTCAGAAAACTTGAGCAGAAGCTCTGGAGATTTGTCGAGTAGTGCCATGGTCTCCCTGGCTTTCAGCACCTGCATCAAGCTGGGTCTTAGCTGGAATTTTGTTGATACATTATTATTTACAATCTATTGTTTACATGCACTCACTCACGGTGAGTCCTTTCTATAGGTTTGAATGATGTAGTCCGTCATAATACTATACAGATAGTTTCACTACCCTTAAAATCCCACTCATTTTTGAAATACTTATTGTCTTCTGGTAGCCGACAGCATCAAAGTTGTCTGAAAATCTAGTTTGTGTAGCTCATTTAATAAATTTCAGAGACTTGATGTCAAGAAAAGGTTGCTTATTGTTACACAACAAATTCTGGTCTATTTGTGCTTATTAATGTTTCAAGTTAATCTGAGCAGAAATAATTGTTTCTGAATACTCTTAGAGTTTATTTCAATATCCCCAGATTGAAGAAACGTCATCACAGTACTGAAGAGTTGTGATGTTATAATCACTATATCACTAAGCCACAAATAAAAGACAATTAACAAAACTTTATGTTGCTCAGGGATGGTGTACTATAAATAATTCTTTGGAGTTTGACTCTATTCTACATCCAACACCTATGTATACTATTTTAGGAAATGCCAGGGCATAGAGCTAAAAATGTATATATTTTTGGCCTCTTTGTTCTCATTGTGAGGCCTCTGAAATGAAGCTCACTGTGGAATGAATATTATGCCATTTTTACAGTGTCAGGAAGGTACAGGGGTACTCTGTGCTGTTCCTGATGATGCACTCCTTTGGAGTTTTATTTTTCTGAATAGTAAGTCAACCCACTAACTTCTAGAGAGTGTAATGTTTCATTCATAGACTATATAGCCAAGTTAATTTCTTTCTTTTTCCCTTTCTTCTTCCTTTCTTTTCTTTCTTCTTTAATCTTTCTTTCTTTCTTTGTTCCCTCTCTCCCTCCCTCCTCCCTCCTTCTTTCTTTCTTTCTTTCTTTCTTTCTTTCTTTCTTTCTTTCTTTCTTTCTTTCTTTCTTTCTTTCTTTCTTTCTCCTAGTATCCTCCATATCCTTTCTTTCTCCTCTTCCTGCTCTTTTCAGGGACCCATGTTCCTTTTATTAGAGAGGTTTATTTTGCCTCCTGAACTTTTTCAGAGTTTGATTGAATTAGCTCCTGCTGTCTGTTTGGGACAATCCATGAGGTGACTGAGAGCAGATTTTTATATTCTCAGTCATCAGGAAGAATGGAATAATGAATAACATTTTCTCTGAAAGTTTATTTTCACATGATATAGAGTCCTTTTTTATCTCTATGATTTAATGCTTTCATTGATAAGAACTCTACTTAATGCTTTAAGAAGAAAGTAGCTCATACAAAACTGGGTTTCCAGAAATGACCAGGAAGAATTATTTTCTGCCACCAATATTAATTCTGAAAAGACTAACATTAAATGAGAAGATTTTTCTATAATGATGGTCAAATAAGTTGGGATAAGAGTACCCTTATGATATGATTCATTTAGCAGATTGTTTCAAATCTACAGTCTTGAGAATATGTTGATCTAAACATATTAAAGTTGAAAAAACATTTTGTGTATAAGGTGCTAGCACATGGCAGTCACACACTATACTGCATTAACAGGAAAAGAAAGGAAGAGACACGAAAAAGGAAGGAAGGAAGAAAGAAAGCAAACAAGGAAGGAAGGAAGGGAGGGAGGGAAGGAGGGGGGGAGGGAGGGAGGGGGGAAGGAAGGAAAAAAAGAAGAAAGGCCAGTTGAGAGATACAGCAGAACTTTTGTATGGATGATGGGATCTCTTAGGATCCATGACTATCTAGTCTAAGGTTCCTATGATCATTACCAGTATCAGGAAAGGGTTCTGTCTCACATGGTGGGTACTGAATCCCCCTAAAAAATGGTCAGTGGCTTCAAAGAAATATTTTTTTCGGGACTATTGTACTAGTGGGCATATCCTTCATGCAGGTTGCTGTTGTAGCCCACAGGGTTCGTAGCTGGATGTGATCCAGGTAACCTTTATCTCCCAGCAGTATATAGAGTACCTTCTAGCATTATGGACACTATTCAGTAGGGGTGAAGGATTCCATATTTGGTGACATAAGCATGCAATGTCTTCAGCAATACAGCCTGACTGTCAGGTTGTAGAGGATAAGTGACAGACTGGCCTGTAATATTTGGGGGGTGGTGCCTGTAGAAATCTTTTGACCAACAATTAAATAAAACATAACCAATTCTTGGTACTGATGGTTTTTTCAGCAGCATATGATGTCTAATTGTGCTATTATCTTCCCCATTATATAGTAACTCCATTTCTGTATGTATATATTTTAGTAAGCATTTACCGTAGTATACTTTTATATAGCTTTTCAGAAGGCCTTTTATGTTAGCTAATTCTCTCCATAATCTGTCTCTTACCCTACTTTCCTTCCTTTAATCCCCCCTTTCTAATTTACACCCTCCTCTTTTTTTTTTTTACTAGTTCCCTAATCTCTGTGGATATTCTAAATGATGCACACCTCTCTAAAGTTTAAAAGCTAACATTCTCATAAGAGAAAACATGTAACGCTTGTCTTCTGAGTCTGGGTTACCTCAATCAGGATAATTGTTTATAACTCCATTCTATTTACCTAAAACTTTCATAATATTGTTTTTTAAGTTGATTGATAACTCATTGTGTAAATTGTACATTGTAGTAACATTTTCATCAGTTGATGGGCATTTGTAAGTTGCTTTTAATAAGAGGGTCATTTTTATAATATTAATCATTCTGATTCATGAGTAACTTGCTTGGTTAGAATTATTACAAGTTTCATTTTTTTGAGGCTATTGTTTCCCCTATTTGTTTTTCAATATGGTGTCATTTTATAGAGAAATAGTACTGACTTTTTTTTGCTGTGTGTTAATTCAATATTGTTCTACTTTGTTGAAAGTAGTGTTAGCTGTAGAAATTTCCTGCTTCAGTCTTTAATCACTTATTAATTTGTTAGTCCTAGGACAGCTATAACTTCTTAAATTCTTCTATGCTTGTACATGTTTATATTACTTTGTTTTCACTTTAATTGACCAAAAAATAGAAAAGAAAAAAGAAACACACACACACACACACACACACACACACACACACACACACAGAGCAACTGTCAAAATCTGCTACCCTATAAAATCCATTCATGAGACCATTGACCATTGAGGCTTCTTAGGGAGAAGGGTCAGATTTGATTGGAACACAATGTAAAACATATGAAAGATTAGAACCATTTTACATTGAAAAATATGTGATATTATAGAAATGGACTCCACATAATTTAGCACAAAACAAGGAACTATCTCTTGAGTTTTTAACTCCTTAAATGCAGAGCAAAGGCAAAAGTAATTATTCTTACTTCAATATTAACAAATAGAGAAAACTCGTAAGTACAATCAGTGGTAAACCTCAAAACTCAAAGCCCAAAGTATTTTTAATTGTGAACCACAGAACCAAAAAATGAAAACTGCATAAGTAGAACTCCGAGGGCTTTAAAGGCTGTACTCATACCTTCAAACTTTATGCCCATCCATGTATTTGCTATTATTTCACAAGGAGGCACATTTCATGAAATGACACTAATAACTATTGCATTATTAATTTTAACCAAGGGTTGCTTGTCTATCATGCCTGAAGCTCTAGGTTCAACCCTAAGTACTGAAAAAGTTCTTCTCAATCTACAACTACTACTTACTTCTATCCTACCTCAACATCACTGTAGTTCTCCATTTGATGCAAATCTATTACATGTTGAGAATTCCTTAGGTTCTCTTAGGCTCATGTTGTTCTTTTGTCAAGTTATTTTCATCAATATTTGTGTGTTTATCTCCTTTTGAAATTGTTATTACTTATCACACAAGCCAGACAAACCACATAATGGTTGAGAATTAAACTACGGACAAGTTCTGGTAATTAAATTAATTGCAATAAACAATAGAGTCAACATAAAACAATGGAGGATTTCACATAAATATTTATGGCTATTTTTCCCAGAAAATTTGTTCTTCGACAGTGAGTTCTCTTTCTTAAAAAATATTTTCATTAATTCTTTTCTAATTTTATACAATGCGTTTTGATCACTTTCACCCCTAAATTCCCTCCTAACTTCTGTCATTTCCACTTCCACATCCTTAACCTCCTGACAACTTGTTTTTTTTTCTTATTTCTTTTCCTCTTCTTTCCTTTCCTTTCCTTTCCTTTCCTTTCCTTTCCTTTCCTTTCCTTTCCTTTCCTTTCCTTTCCTTTCCTTTCCTTTCCTG
>NC_022011.1:68786530-68788310 GCF_000317375.1 Microtus ochrogaster | reverse complement strand
TTCCCCTTCCCTTCCCTTCCCTTCCTTTCCCTTCTCTTCCCTCCCCTCCCTCCCTTCCTCCCTCCCTCCCTTCCTTCTTTTCTTCCTTTTTTTTGAAAACCTAGCCAACCACACAGGGCTAGTGAAGTCATGGATCTTGAAGAACCTATGATCACTTTACTAAACCAGAATAATTCTTAACCACACTCGAAAAATCTGTCCTTATAGCCACAGATAAGAGTAGTTCTTATGCCTCTTTGGGGAAACTTCTCAGAGACCATTACAGAAAACCAATCAATGTGCAACGTTAAGTTGGGAGTTCTTTGTGAGACCTTGTATTTTAGGAATGTTGGAGAACACACCTATATATTTTACAGAGATAATTTTCTAAACATGAATTGAACAAGGGTGATCTAGTAGACATGCTAACATAGATGAGAGAAAGTTCAAGAGGCTTTAGCCCTACACAAAGAGCTATAGACAACTAAGGAATGCTCAGAGTTGAAGAAATAGTCTTTCCAAGAGAAGAGCACACCAGTTGATTATCCAATACCAAATGCTCAACCCTGAAAACCCTGAAAATCCTGAAAACCCTGAAATCCAATACCAAGCGGTCAACTCTGAAAACAAGTATGTACAAGTCACATTATGCAGATGAACATGTTGTATTTAATAATATATACACAAATGCTCAGGTTTGTGTGTGCATATGTATGCATTAATGTATGTATGTAACAATAATAAATGAAATCAGGGACTATGAATTTGAAAGAGAGCGAGAAAGGGTACATAGCAAGGTTTGGAGAGAAGAAAGAGAAGGGGGAAATGATGTAATCATAAATCTCAAAATATAAAAAAGTTTAAAAAATTTCTATGTAACTGATAAATAGAGATTATCAATTTGAGAATATGGGGGGAGATAAGAAACAGCTGCTGGGAGAAAAGGGAAGGGGAAAGTACTTTAATTATATTTTAATTAAAATGAATAAATAAAGAGAAATAAAATTACCAACTGAATCCTGTTTGTACCGTCCATGTGCTCATTAACATGGGATGATTCCCTGGAGTATGGTAGACCACACCCTTAAAGAAAACAGACTTCTCCTCCCCCAAAGCCATTATCTGTCCATAGCTTCTCAGATAGGGGAGAGGGCTCATGAATCCCTTTGTCCTTTGTGCTGGAATGATGACTGGCTTGATCTTGTGCAGGAAAATACAGCTGCTGTATGTTTATGAGTGCAGTGGTTCTGTCGTGTCCAGAAAACACTGCTTTGCTCTGCCCTTACAGTTTTTCAGTGCTGTCCTCTGTGATGGTCCTTGAACTTTGAGGGTGGTGATGATATATATATATATATATATATATATATATCCAGTTTTGGTTGAGCAGGCCACTAGCACATATTCTTTGCACCTTGACCAGTTGTTTGAATGCTGATTCTTTCAAACAAAACTAGGTAGGTAGAAAAAGTGGGTTTCCTTTACATCTTTTTTTTTTTTAAAGACAGGACTTACTGTATTCTTGACTTTATTTTATAGTGAAAGTCTCCTTTGAGCTCATTACTGTAGCTTCAGTCTCTGTAGTCCTGTGATTTCAAGTGTACACTACTCTTGATTGTATTACCTTCTTTAAGATGGAGTTCATTACACTTGCTAGACCAAATCTCCAAAGCACCTTTGTCCTTTTGGGTCTTTTAAAGAAAAAAAAAACTGCATCTATCTATCTATATGTCTGTCTGTCTATCTATCTATCTATCTATCTATCTATCTATCTATCTATCTATCTATCTATCTATCATCTATC
>NC_022011.1:68756637-68785930 GCF_000317375.1 Microtus ochrogaster | reverse complement strand
CACTATCCTGAGTGAGGTAAGCCAAACCCAAAAAGAGGAACATGGGATGTACTCACTCATATTTGGTTTCTAGCCATAAATAAAGGACATCGAGCCTATAATTTGTGATCCTAGAGAAGCTAAATAAGAAGGTGAACCCAAAGAAAAACATATAGGCATCCTACTGAATATTAACCTTCATCAGGTGATGAAAGGAGACAGAGACAGAGACCCACATTGGAGCACTGGACTGAAATCTCAAGGTCCAAATCAGGAACAGAAGGAGAGGGAGCACGAGCAAAAAATCCATGTTCTTTCTAAGGGCAGAAAGTGTTCTCACACCTTTCCAGCCCAGTTCTTTTAAGTAGTAAAACACATGAAATAGGTTGAATGTGAAAACCAAAGTATCAAAATTTAGGTACCATAGTGGTTTCTATGAGAATGGTCTCTATTGACTGCTATATTTGAATCCATGGTTCCCAGTTGGTGGAACTATTTGAGAAGGATTAGAAAGTCTAGCTTTGTTGGAAGATGTGTGTTTCTGGGGGTGAGGCTTGAGGTTTCAACAGGCATTTCTAGATAATCTGTTTCCTATTAGCTGATAACGATGTTAGTTTTCAGAAACTTCTCCAACTCCATGCCTGTCTGGCTGCTGTATACTCACAACCATGATAGTCATGGATTTACCCTCTGAAGCTGTAAGCTAAATAAACTCTTTTCTTCTATAAGCTGCCTTGAACATTTGCTGTGGGACAATGGTTTTACCCTGTAAAGATTTGTTTCTCATACTTGTTTAATAAAATGCTGATTGGCCAGTATCCAGGCAAGAAGTATAGACAGGGTGACCAGGCATAAAGTAGAGGTGGGGCAATGAGAACAGGAGAATTCTGTGAAGAGGCAAAGTCAGTCTGCACCAGCTGCAGAGCAAGCAAGATGAGAATCCTTTGCTGACAAATGTACCAAACCATGTGGCTAACACAGACAAGAATAATTGGTTAATTTATGATGTAACAATTAATAAGAAGCCTGAGCTACTGAGCCAACCAGTTTATGATTAATGTAGACCTCGATGTGTTTATTTGGGACTAATCGGCTGTTGGACCTGGTGGGACAGAAACCTCTGTCAACAAACATGCTGTTTTTTCACAGCAATAGAAAAGTAACTAAGAGAAGTTATTAAAGACAATATCACAAAAGCTGAGATACCCTTATACAAATCTTTACATGATTTCCAGTGGAGTGTACCACCAGAAAACTGAATAGTGTAGCAGAGAAACACTGATTTGTCTCGACTACAGGGGAAACCAACTATGGGAAATGGCCAGAAAAGATGAAGAGAGAGTTAATATTTAATCATCATTTAGCAATTATTTGGAGGGGGTTCATTGATGCAGCAAGTTCTGGGAGGACTTTGAAGAGTTCCTAAGTGTCCAGGGGCAGTATTTCTAATGGGTGGGCCTGCTAAACAGATTAGTGGCAAATTCAACCATCCTGACAGAGCACATTAGCAAGTCGATGGGCTGCATGAAAGTCAGGGTTTGTCAGTACAGGTATCGAAATTTCCCAGTATACAAGAAATAGGCATTAACCAGTCTAAACAAATATACAATAAGCTTTGCAATGTTTAGTAGGTTTGGATATCTGTAAAACTCCAGAAGCACATTTTCTCTTTTTCAAGAAAATATTATTACCCTTTTTTACTATCAAATAGCTGGACTGCTCTCTGTTAGTTGTTAATTACCCTTGAGCCAGAAGAAGTGGCTGTTTCTAAGACAGATGTCATAATCAAACCTCGGCAACTGGAAGTTATAGTGTGTGTGTGTTTGTGTATGTATTTCTATTTAAAAGATTTATTTTTATTTATGAGAGCTCGTGCACACACACAAGTGCTTGTGTGTGTGTCTATGTGAGGTTATGCCTTGAGTGTGCAAGTTCCCTCATAGGCCAGAAGAGGGCATAGGATACTCACAGAGGTGAAGTTATAGATGGTAGTGAGTCCTGTGATATGGGGGGCTGGGAACAAACTTGGGTTCTCTTGAAGCACAGCAATTGTTCTTTTTCACGGAACTGTGTCTCTGGCCCTGAATTTAGCACTTTTAAAATTTCATGCACTTTCATTTTGGCATGGATTCATGTTAGTTCAGGATGAACTTCTCAAAGAGATGTCACACAGAATCACAGCATAGTGCTTCACGGGTAGATGATGTTTAATGCCCTCCGTCCAATGAGAATTCTAATCTCACTTGGGGAAAAACTGCAAAGTGTCTCTGAGCCTATGAGTGATTCTTGTCTGGCTGTGCTCATATGAAATTTCAGCATACTGGAAAGGTAGACATTCTACTTATATTGCTTAGGCTTGCCTCCACTATCAAACTGAAGCTTTTCTTTCCTCATATTGCAGATTTGATTAAGGATAGGCATTCGGATATTTTGCTTTCTTCATTGTTTTGTGATGATGACACTGTGAAACAACTCCATTGGACTAGAGTTGCCCTTGGTAGGGTTGTGGGCCAGAATCGTTCCTCTCCCAAACTGTGAAATTGCATCACTAGCGTGTAGAATCAGTTTTTCAAGGATATCGGCCATGGACAGAATGAAATATGTTTACATTTATTGGAAAGAAAATGTATACATTCCAACTCAAGTTTAAAGCTTTGGTATTGATTACAAAGTATTTAGCTTGCTTTAAATTTTCCATTGATACTTGGAATGAATTTAAGTGTTTATATTTTCTGAGGTGATTCATTTAATTAAAAGTTTAGAGTTTTTAAATATATATTACAAAAAGAAAACAAATGAACGCCAAGATTTTGACTTTTTTCTTGTCAGTGTAATTTCATTTAATAATACTCACCTTACATTTTTTTATCCACAGAAATATACACATATACATCATACATGTAACATTTTTCTTGATTTTTTTTCTACAAGAGACATTTTCAATAAAAATAAAAATTAAAATGTTTGGCTACAAATTATCAGAAAACTGTCTAATGCTTCTGTTCTGCATACTGTTTTTTTCATTCTGATGGTACTCAAAAGTAAACAAAAATGATTTTGGAAAAATTGACTTGTCTTATGACTTTATTTTTACACTATTAAATTTAGAGTATTGAATATAGTTATGGTCAGCAAAATTTAACTTTCATAAGGGCTGTGGTATTGTTCAGTACTGTATTCAGGTGATTTACAAAAACCACTGTCACATAGAAGGCATCTGTCAAAAAGGCTGGCCGCATTTGACTGAGACTGTATGTAGTCCTGAGAATTGGAGGTTGTATCTTGAGAGAGAATACTGAGCTCTACTGGAGAGCTGAGATGACTTTCCACAGTATAACAAAACTTTGGGCCATGGTGAACACAGTCTATAGCTCTGGGAGCTCTCTCTCTCTCTCTCTCTCTCTCTCTCTCTCTCTCTCTCTCTCTCTCTCTCTCTCTGTGCGCGCACGCGTGTGTGCATGTGTGTGTGTATGGTGTGTGTGTGATATTTATGTGTATGGTGTGTGTGTGTATGTGTATCTGAGAGAGAATGTGAATCCTTTCTAAGCTTGGTATTGCAATTGATTCCTCTAACAAATTTCACTTATACTAAACTCATGTTATAAAATAATGAAAAGCAGAGGTTGGAAAAATTCTCAGCTTTCCAGAAAAGAAACAAAGTTACAGTGAAACAGAGAGGTTTGTTCAATGTCCCATCTCTGTCAAGAGCATGTTGAATTCAAACTCAATCAGTCACGTTCCGTGCCTGCACTTGTTACTCATTGTGCTGCGGCGCCTCTCTAGTTTGATGGACTTGGCATTGGAAATGTGTCAGCTTGAAAGTTAAACCAGAAGGGGACACATCTTGAACCCTATGGTAAAGAGGGACATGTCAAGTACAGGCATTTTCAAATGGGAAAATCACATAAGTTGTGACAACACTGCTTTTTGATTTCATGGCTTGTCAGTTCACCATTCAGGGATGTTGGCACCATCATATGTACTCATATATGTCTTTTTAGTGTGTGTCTGTGACTTTATTAAGCTAAATGTTAGGCAATATGAAATCTGTTTGATTCTAATTCATTCTTTGTGTATATATACATCTGTGTACAACATGTGCTTGGTATCTGTTTTGAGGGCTGTGTTTAGAAAAACAGTTAAGGTTCACCTTGAACTTGCTGTACAGCTTTCTATTTTCTAATTCAGGATCTTCTTTCCTTAGCCTCCTGAATCCAGGTATAACAAGCAAACCTAACTACATTATATCTTTGAACAGGGTTGTGTATACACAGTATTCCAAAGACGAAAGCAGGAAATTCTGTAATTTGTCTAAGTAACTGACTGGTATTTCCAGAAACGCAGTAGAGAATATGGGGAAAGAGCTACCCTTACACACTGCTGTGTGAATGAAAATTGGTGCGGCCACTGTGGAAATCAGGGTGAACGATTCGCAAAGAGTAGACAGTAGAACTACTATCGTTCATGTCTAACACTTTTGTGTGCATATCCAAGTCACCAATGGACATTCTACTTGAACATCTGTGCTCACTCCAGCACCTTTCACGAAAGTCAAGTAATAGCCACGATCAAAAAATTAACATTACTCTCACTATTGGAAAAATAGACGTTCCTTCTTTTGCTTAAAAAGTTAGCTCTGGGGGGCTGGAGAGATGGCTCAGTGGTTAAGAGCACTGCCTGCTCTTCCAAAGGTCCTGAGTTCAATTCCCAGCAACCACATGGTGGTTCACAACCACCTGTAATGAGATCTGGTGCCCTCTTCTGGCCTGTATACTTAATAAATAAATAAAAATCTTAAAAAAAAAGTTAGCTCTGAAAATGCAGCTTAAGCTGTTCTTTTCTGCTTCCTCTGTGCGTTGTAAAACCTTCCATATTATACTTGATAAAACATGGACATTTACTCAGTTCCTTAGTTTACATATTTAAATCTTTAATTAGTTCTTTTTAAACCTAATATGCTTTAATATTTTAATTTTAAACTGTTTTTGTTTTTTCATTATTTTTTTTCTATTTTCATGTGTTTGTGTTGCGGTGTCTGTGAGCGTGTATATGCATGCTTGCATGTGTGTAGGACTATGTGTGTGAGAGGTGCCCATGTATGCATTTGTATGTGTGGATTGGTTAGACTTCCACCCTGCATTTACGTGGATTCTAGAGGGCTGAGCAGACTTTCTTGGCAACTGCTTTATCTGCTGAGCCTTTTCCCCAGCCCTTAGAGGCAATCCATGGATGCTAAGAGAGGAAGACTCAACTTTCTGCAGGAGTAAGGACCTTGATAGGTTACCCAACCTCAAGAGGTCATCCTTAAACACATATACAATGGCCAACACTAATAGACTCAGCAGACTGTATTTGTATGTAGACATATGTGTATATATGCATCAATACCAACTAAAGAAGCAATTGCAGCACTCCTGTGAGAAAGTCTTGAAAACTAGCAAAATAAAGGTTAACGAACAGAAATAAAACCTATCTCAAAATATAAATAAATAAATAAATAAATAAATAAATAAATAAATAAATAAATAAACTGACACAGACATGCATATAATGCTTCAGGAAATTTCACTGAAATCCAAATTTACTGCTTGTTTTGCTTTGACACTGTATTTTTCTATGTAGACCACACAGGCCTGGAATTCATTATGTATCCCAGGCTACTCACAGAGATCCTCCTCTTCCTCCTGATTTCTGGTTTAAAGGTGTGTGCCATAGTGCCTGGCTAATGATTTTATTAATGTGAGTGGCTCATATGGATAATTGACCAATGGAAGATGTTTTTGGATAAATGCACTTATAAGAATCCTTTTGTTAAAATAATTCTGTTGTTTAGAATACTCCTTTTTAAATTAGCCAAAAAAATTTCAAGGAATTATGGGAGGCTTGATTACAACAGTGTATCGACATCCTGAGATCCAAACAGTTAATTCTATTTTGGTACTAGCCAGGTTAAATTTTGAAATGATTTCCGTGATTTCACGAGGCACAATGTCTGTTGTAAAGTTACTTTTCCCACTTTTTTCCTAGATTCCTATAATTCTGTTTTAGGATTAGGCAGATAATGTTTCAACGTGGTTACAAAATGCATTGCTGCTGGTTGTGATAAAATTTGGCAATACACTCTTAATTATAGAACATCTAATGCCCACCAAAATTGAGTCTAGTGGTTTATTGCCAATTGCTCTAAAAATAAAATTTTTAGTAGCAATTTATTGTGTCAGCATGATTCTAACTCTAAAATTCTGTGGCCAGTGTTTACTTTCTAGATGTATCCAAATTTTCCCATTACGTTTTACTTGATTTCAAGTAATTTCTGTATTCATTTTCCTCTCCAGTATTTAAGTTAGAAACTGAAACTTTGACTTGCAAGTTATAAAATTCAAAAATGAATTATTCACAATATTAAACAAAAATGTTCTTCAAATATACAGTTTCAGTTAGTATTTACATTTAAGAAATTAATATGAAGAAAGAGGTATGTTTTTTAATATTAGCTATAAAATACATCGCTATGTTAGAATTCTACAACTAGAGATATGCTCTAACTGCAGTTATCAAGACACTTTTAAATATGTATTTTTACTATCTGTGCGTGTGTCTGTATGCCACATGTGCAGTGGGGATGAGGAAGCCAGAGGAAGGTGTCAAGTCTCCTGAAGTTGGATTTGCAGGTGGTTATGTGCTCCCTGGTATGGGTGTATGAAAAGGAGGTCTTCTTGAAGAGAGCATGTACCTTTGATGGGGAGCAACCTCCCCAGATTCATTGTCAGGATCTCTTTTAGTTCCACTTTAAAATACCAACAGCATGTGTGTCTTACAACGTTGAACTGGTGGAGCATCTGCAGGTTAAAAAGTTGCTTACAGCTAAGCTAAGCCTGAAAACTTCTTTGTATGATACTACCAGGACGATTTTCTAAGTTTTTACTGGCTGCTTAAAACTTTTTATTTCAAAATAGTATCCAGGTTATTAAAATGCAGTATTGTTAGTAAAAATAAATTCTTTTACATAATACCAATTGTAGAATTAATGACTTCTTTCCTTTAGAAACATCACTTAAAGGAAGAATCTGTGTGTTGTGTGTGTAGTATGTATGTGTTGATGTAAGGGGCCGTTGTGTGTGCCCTTACACATGAATGTGGAGCCCAGAGGAGGACCTTAGATGACTTTTTCTCTCAATGTTTTACACCCTGAAACAGAATCTCTTCATGAGCTATAATATTGTCACTTTATCTAGGTCAACTGTCCATCAAGGTGACAGGGTCTGCAGATCTCAGTCCTTCAAGGCTAACATTACAGGCACCTACAGACTCATTCACCTTTGAATGTGAAGAGTTAAGATTGGCAGTCAGGTCTTCCTCCTTGCAATAAAAAGCTCTAAGCTACCGAACCATCTCCAGGTCTATAAAGCATCATATTTTAATGTGCTACCAATTGTGTCATTAATTCATTCATTCCATAACGATTTACTTTTTGGTTATTAATTAGAAAACCGAGACTATGGACTTCAGAGATATTGACAGTGAAAGAGACTTTCAGCTTGTAGCAAGAGTAAGGATACAAACCTTAAAAGTCTCCTACAGATGAGTACAGGCTTAAAGTACCCACGAACCATAGGAACTATGGTTGTATCAACCATCGTTACAAAAATAGTAAACACTATATCTGGGTAATGAGGAAGATAATAAGCATGAGGTAATGTGATGTTGCCTCTGAAAGAAGTCCCAATGAATTTTATACTAAAGGAGCTCACTAATTAATGTGGGGGAGGGAAAGTGATGAAGTCAATAGTGCCATTATCAAGCCCAAATTATCACACTGTTTTTAAGATTTTTTAAAAAACTCATTTTCATTACCTATTTTTTTCTTATTCTAGTTTCACAGTTGTGTTTCTAATCTCCCAACAAACTGAGTTTCTCTTCCTCATTTTAAGTGTTTCAGGAAGAGATAATTGACAAGGAATATGGGTGGTCATTAAAATTTTGAGTTTTTGGAATTAAAAAAAAGGAAATAAAATGACCAAATAGAAAGCAAGACTTAACAAAAATGGTATCAGCACACCTGGATGCTAGAAGTCAAAGTCCTAAAGTGTTGATTATACAACCCCCAGGTCTTTGCAAACTTAATCTGCTCTTAAACAAAATAAACATCACAGTGCCGAAGATGCATTGCTAATTCTTTTCCCATGTGACAAAGCTACAGAATGTATAAAAACACAAGTGACCTACTGACTTTCCTTCGGTTTTTCTTGCTAGCCACTCTCGTTCCTTTTTAATTGTGCTCCTGCAGTCAAATACTGGCACAAATGTTAAAATAGACTCACTCATACACGAGTCAGTCACACTCCGATAATGTGTCTGTCATGATGTTAAAACAGCCATTTGCTGACATATTTTATGGCCATGAACATGTTTCTGAAACCAGCAAAAAGGATTGGCCTTTAAGAAATAAGCGCGAGCTGCATTTCCTTCTAGTGAAACGACATATAATTTGAAATAATAGAGTGTCAATAGTGACTATACAAAATTGCTGCAAAGTGGACATTTCCATGCCATCTTTTATCGGGGAAAAGTTGTCCTCTATAAGCCCGCAAACACTTGATTGAATTAAAAGCCTTTTTGTCAGATTCTGAAAATGTTTATTGCACAAGGTGGAGAGTTCTGAACTTCTCTAAATATACGGAATAGCAATCTTGTAAGGAAGTGTTAATGCGCGCGGAACAGCGCTCTATTTATTCCCTGTGCTTTCTCATTTATATTAGACCAAGTCCAAACTGACTTTTGCATTTAATAACTTATATCAGAAAGTATAAGGATAGCCGGGAAAAATTTATAGGTAGAAACATAAGCATCCAAGTTGGCCAGCTTGTGTCCAATGATATGATTTATTGCAGAAGCTCTTAAAATATATCATAGAGAAACCTCAATTACTGAACAAGTAGGAAATACTTTTGAAAATGATGACATAGAGGAGTGCAATACACAAATTAAAAGATTAAACATGAACATGTAATAATTTGTTTTGTGCTGTTGACGTTGGGAAGATAAATATTTCAGTGGATACTTGAATAATTATGTTTATGAAATTTTAATATCTTTTTTTACAGTGATTTGTTTTAGAAAATACTTTTTACTCCTCATCATACATAAAGTTTACACAAAGGTTAGTTCACATTTAGTTTATAATACTGTTCTGTTTTAATTGGTCAGGATAGTCTATATTATTTGGCTATCTAATTGTTAAAATAAGAATTCTTAATGAATTATGAAATAGAGCACAATTCTTGAAACTCCTTAACAGTACACACACACACACACACACACACACACACACACACACACACACACACACACACACATATCACTGTTGAATTACGGCTTTCTCATGTATCAGTATTTGATAGTTTTTAAGCAATTATTAAAAAGTCTTTAGTGTCCAAACTGCATAGGCTTTCCCATCCAATATCAGCTCTTTGGCAAGCATGCAAATCCAGCCTGTCTCCTGGATGCTTGTGTCTACAGAACCATTTGTCTTTTTTAGAAAGAGAAAACATTATTTCATTTTATTTCCCCTCCATGGCTTCTTTGTTCATTAAGCTAATTACTCTAGTCTACATTCCTGTCTTTCATCTACCTTGCTTCTCCAGCTTGATCCTTTCCCAACCCCGAATCGACTGCTACTGAACAGTTGAAGCTGAACAGGAAGGAATTGCAGGTGTCAACTCACAGTTTACAAATATGACATCTCCTCTGGCATAGCTGGAAATATGAAATATTGATTTATGTGCAGTAAAAGGTCTTATAAAAATGATCACATACACATGAGAGATTAATGCGCAGGAGATCAATAGAAATTTCATTCTTGACGCTAGACTGTCACCTATGGTGAAATGCTAAAATACAGAAATCAATATTATCTATGAAATGTCAAATTTATTATAATTATGAGGATGAAAGCTGGCCAAGTGGCTCCCAGGAGAGAACAAGGGATAGGTTACTGCACTGAAGCATCCTTCATGTCCCTTGTTCACGTGCTGCCAATTTGAGAGCAATATTGGTGCAGGGGGTTTTCAGGCATTATGTACGGCTGTGTAGTAACAAATTCCTGCTGGAATATTTAACTCTTGAAACTGACAATAATACAAGTGTCCACACAGTCCAGACATATAGAACTTTTAGCTCCAAAATATGGAGAACATTTTAAGCACAGATTTTAATGCGATATGTGTACCACAGCCCACTGTTTAGGAAAGCTGAGCTTTTACAGACAGAAGATTAATAAGACCTTGCTGAGATTTTATTCAATCGCATGTTCTTTCTTTCCGGTGGTAGCGGAGGTGGGGGAAGTGGGGTAAACTTAAATTATCTATTAGTAGGCTTCACATTTCCTATAGTTTAAGCCATTAGCTTGATTTTTAGAAATTTCCATTCAATTTCCACTGCTAGGCAGCAATTCTCCGAAAAGATTTTTATGAGTTTGTGGCAGCCTACTAGTCTCATGTATCAAGTTTAATAGAGTCTTTGAAAAAGTAACACAAAGCTAAAATTTTATGAGCCTATAAGAAAACAATAAAATGAGACTATTTTTTCTTCATTTTTAGTGGGGAGGGATTTTTTTTTAAAAAAAGAATTTGAAGTTAAAAGTAAAGAGAAAAGCATAGTTCTTGTCCTATCTTCTCCATGTGTATTTACAAAGAGTGTTAAGTCCACATTAATAGTATTATGGATCCTTGTAATAATTGTTAAAAATATTAGTTTTCCTATGTACAATTCTTGTAGATGTTAGGCTTGGTCTGTGTGAGCAAAAGGAAAAATGAATGTATCTGACAAACAAGTATACTAGGAAGTTTGATGGGAAATGCCAAGTGCACTCTTGTATCTTAGGTGATACAGGTGGTGAATAGTATGTGTTATTTGGTCTCAGTTAACATTCATAAAACTTGCTTGATTCAGATTTTAATGCTCTGCAATTTTACACACAATTAGTGTGCTCCACCAGCTGTACTGACAGGGCTATGTCAACAGCATGTTCATGACACATCCATATTTGAAGGTCCACAAACATTCATGCAATGAATGAGTGAGTGAGTGAAAATAAGCCCCCTGCCACTATGCACTTGTACCACGGCGTAGGGCATAGTTTTTCATCTAATCTTGATTCTCTGTTTATCTTTAGAAGTCGTCTCAGATGAAGACAGTTCTTCGGTAATAACTATAAAGATGTAGCCATCATTTCTAGTTCAAACAGCTGGCTATTACAAATGCCTCAGTTATAGCACCTATCAACTTATGATACTCCCCTGAACTAAATTTTTACAGGAATCATATTAAGTAAGCAAGATCTGATATATATATATATATGTATGTATATATAAATGTTAAATATAATATATAGATACCATATATCTATACATAGATGTAAACATATATGAAAATTTGTATAGCTATAAATATGTATAAAATAATATTTCCACTATATTATTGAAATAAACTTTTTTCATACATTATATTCTGAACATTTCCTTACCCTAACTTCTCCAAGAGCCTCCCAACTCCCCCACCTATCCAGCTCCAGACCTGTTCTCTCTCTCTCTTTAGCAAACAAAAAGGCAAAGAAAAATTTTTCATTATCTTTAACATTAGAAAGAACTACCATAAGTTTATCAATAGTAATTTTTAGTACAATTTCTCAAATTTTCTTTGAATTTGTTTTGCAGTTCTGCCTGAATTACTTCAGTCTTATTTCTAAGTGTTTACTTTTTGTCTAGACTCAGGGTTAGCTCAGCTTGTTTGCCTGAATGGATGTCTAAACACCAATGTCTAGTTTCTACCCTCACCCTCAGGTATTAGGGATAAAACTGAACCATATTGTTTCCATTACTAATATTCAGACCCCACATAACTAAGCTACCTTTTGTTTTGCTAATTCTTCAGAGCACTGTCTGAAGCTATTTTTCCATGCTATTTCATCACGTATTACTTTAGAATTAGCATCCTAGGAGCCACAGCGATGACAGAATGTGGCATCTCTTATGAAAGGGAACATTAAGGAGCAACAGGAAGGGAGGCTGAGCAGGTGGCTTAATGTGGGGGCACTTGCCTGCAAACCTGAGTACTGATTACAGATCTCCAAAGCCTATGTAAATGTTGGCTAGCCTGTAATCTTTGCTCTTATGAGAAGGAACAAAGGGATCCTGGAGCAAGCAGGCAAGACGGAGAACTTGCTTCGGTTAAAAAGAAAAGAAGAACAGTCAAAGAAGATACCAAAAGCCCATGAATACAGGTGTGCCTACACCTGCAATCATAAATATATGCATACATACATGATTATATATGAACCCGCAACACACACAAACACACATGTCTAGAAGTCACAGGATGTTTTCATACATTATCAGAAGATCCTACATCAATGTCATTCAATTTGTTAGTATTGATCGAATGTTTACTGTATGCTGGACATAGGGATAAGAGCATGGAAGAAGCAGGCAACTCTCTGGAGGACACCCCAAAGCACTACTAACTGGGTGGTGTTTAGAAATGGAAACTGGTTAAAAGCAGAAACTACAACACATAGAACTTGCACAAACCACTCCAAATCTACAGATTTCTGCCTTCTCAGCTCAAATAAAAAAGTATCGGTTTCCATATTCTTTAGAAAAGAACCAGTCTGTAGGCACTAACAATATAACCTATAGAGTTCTTTCTCACCCACTGTTACTGAATTATTTCCTCACCCTAAATATTATCTCTTTGGGCCAGAATTGTGGGATTATTGTTACTGCCAACTATGGGGGAGGCACATAAACTTCCTTCCACTTGGCAACATAAACACTTCTTTTTTTTTTTAAATCTGGAAAATAGATAAAGATTTATTTACTTTAAAAATGCTGTAGCATTTACACAATTTATAAATAGAGATTTGGGGAGATTTTCCACTCTCAACCGCTTCTTAAGGTCCCCCTCCTTCTGTACCTCAAGTACCCAAAGCAGTTAAAGTTAATGCTTAATGCAACCCAGTTGAAGAGATAGGCATTTCTTGCAGTCGGGTCTCAATTAAGAGATAAAAGACAAAGAGTGCAAAGCGCTTGATAAAGCTAAGAATACAAGGGCGGCCATGGATGTGCTTGAAGCTGTCCATAGCGATAACTGGATAGTCAGCTGGAATCTTCTTGAATTGAAGTGGGTGCTCTAACTTATCAAATTCCACATATGGGGAAATTATTGGTGCCTACAGTGGTGATTAACACTAGCCCACTGGGTCAGAAACAAGCTGGGATAAAGGTGAAAACTGGGTCTGACTATCAACTCCAAATCCATCCATTTAGAGAAAGATAGCAGAGGGTTTTTCCTCTGTCTATATCTTCAGTTGCGCAGGTTGTCAGTCAGGCCACGCGGTTAACACTGCATGTAGAGTGCTCTCTATAATGTGCAAATTGCAATGCACATTAAAATGTAATCGACTTTAATAAGTCACATGAAGATTACATTTTAAGATAATTGTTTGCGTGTTTATGTGACACTCCGAAAATATTTTCCCGCTTTGTTTACAGTATTTTCTCTTTGCCTTTGAAACACGATTGCAACTATTAGCACCAAATAACTCCCTTCTTTTCATGGTTAGGAATAAGTTAGGAAATCTAAGGGTTTTTTTATTATAATTATTATTTACAATATAATGTTCATGTACACCTGGATCTTAATTGAGTTCCAAAGTAAAACTTATTATGGTATTATAACCATTTTAAAACCACACTTTTCATCAATAATTAGGACACCTGAATTATGTTGAAAATTTTATGAGTTCTACTATTTCAATTCCTGTGTAGGCAAAAATATTTGAGCAATAATTTCTAAAATACAATGAACATCCTAACCTGGGTTCCCTGACAAGTCTATTCACTTGGAATATAGCCAATTATCAATGATTTATTAGGACGGATGAGAATGAAATTAGGGGAAAATAGATATGACAAATAATCTCCCAATTTCACATTGTTCATTCATTTAAAAGTACTTTTCCACTCAGCCACCAGTGAAATCATTTACAAGTGATGACATTTAGCTGAAAAGATTTTCATCTTTTTCCTCCTCTTATCCATCCTGTAGAATAAGTACCAATGAATACTAAAATAACCCATTGGGGTCAGGAGACAAAATAAGTTCTTATTAGTCTATGCAGATATTGTGCCCTTATCAAGTATCAAAAGGACTATCCCAGAGTTGGTACACAGTAAGCATCCTTTAAGTGAATAAATAGATGAATAAACAGAGTTTGGGAGATGTAACTCAGTTGGTTAAACTACTCTTTTTTTTTTTTAATCAAAAAAAAATCATTGCAATGAGTAATTGAAACTTGCTAATGTCTTTCTGGTTCACTTTACAGTGAGCCTACCACTGAAGAACAGGTGCATGGCTTAATCATGTATGACCAATTGCCTAATTATATTAATGTTACTAATACATGTCATCTTACCCAGAAATATTGAAATTGTCTTCCTCCTGAGCCATGCCGCACTAGGTTAATGTTCTTATTTCCTAGTGATCTCCTGATTAGCAGGTAAATTCTCCAATCATTTTCTATTGGAATAATTGAATGACTTTTTTTCTTTTGGAATATTATGACAGGAGAGTCTGATATTTCGAAGAAGCAATAGAGCTGTGTACTGAGAGGAATCGTTAGGTTCTAAGTGATACAAAATTCAATTGAAATAGGGAAGAGAAGAAAATAAATTTTAGCCTGTATCTTTACCTGAAAATTTGGGAAAAGATCTCCAGACATCGCTAGATGTCCAGGAGTCCAAATAACGAGAAGACTCCAGACTTTCTGGCTCCTGTCTGTGATATCGACGCTGCTCCAGACGCAAGGAGTTCTTCTTGCAGAAACGATGCTGGTGGCCTGTAAGGTGCGATGCTTGTTCTCGCACATCAGTTCACACTCACCTCGAGTGTAGCGCTTTATCTGTTTCCGGACTTGGGAGTATGATCAGCACAGATGGAGTTGCAGGTTGAGATGAAACAAACATGGTTCTCCAGGAAGCACTGAGTAACTGTTCCAGGAGAAAAAAAATAGTTTTGGGGAGAAACAGGAACAGTCCTTATACATCTCAAGAAATGTAGACACATGATAGAAATATCAAAAACATGACAAACTCTTTGAAATTCTTTCTAGGGAATAACCAGGTTATCTTTAAATAAAATAAATAAAAAAAGAAAAAAAGCTATACTAAATGCCATGTCCCAAATAGGAAGTGATTATAAATATCCAGGTCTACCAAAATATTTTTGAATATATTCAGTTCTGTAGTTGAGAAATGTGATCAGGTGTCTGGAGGGTTGCATACTAGGGGGAGGAGCATGACTATATAAACTTTCTTGTTTTTAAATTAGCCCGATTTCTTTGAAGGCAGTTAAGAGTCCCAAACTGTGGAAAAGCTAGGTAGATATAGCCTCCTCCATTTGTGACACTGGACAATCATTGCCACTGATTGTGTCTAGAACATTTTCTCTGTCTCTGTATCTCTGTCTCTCTCTCCTTTTTCCTGGTACAGGGTGTTGCTATATGGTCCAGGTTATCCAGAAGCTCATGATCTCTGGGCTCAGCCTTCCAAAGAACTGGGATTTCAGGTCTATGCCACCACAGCTGATTGAGCACACTATTTTTAATATCAGAAGAAGAAATTGCTTTGCTGATTGAAAATGGAGGAGGAAAGCAATGGATAGTTGATGATTTTCAATAACTAAATCAAAACAATATTCAGAGAAAGGCCCACTGTGATGGTGTATGTCTCTAATCCTGGCATCCAGGATGCAGAAAGGTATCTGAGTTCCAGGTCAGCCTAGTCTACAGAGTGAACTTCAGTCCAGCTAGAGCTACAATAGTGAGACAAAATGAAATGAAATAAAACACCAGAGATAAGATCTTAAAAATATTTTTTTAACTAATTCTTGAAAATGTTCATGTATTGTATTTTGATTATATTTGACCCCTCCATTTCTCCTCCTTGTTAACCAACTTTGTGTTCTCTGTCTCTGTGTCTCTCTCTTCCCCTCTTCCAATCCTCTGAAGTCCATGTATGCTTTTCACATAGTCCTGGGTGTGGGGCCACTCACTGGAGGATGACCAACCTACTATGGACCACAGCTTAAAAAAACAAAACAAAGCAAACCCTTCCTTCCTCAGAGTACACCAACTATCCATAGCTCCTAGTTGGAGCCCTTCCCCTCCATGATAGAATGTGGACTGACTTGGTCTTCCACATATTCAGGAGTGGTAGCCACAGCTGCTTGGAGCTCATGAGCACAGTGATCTGTTGTGTTTAGAAGTCACTGTTTTGTCCTGGTCTTCTTTACCCTTAGACTCTTGAAGTCTTTTCACCTCCTCTTCTGTGATGGTTGCTGAGCGTTGGGAGGGGAATCTGATACAGATGTTCCAAATGTAGCTGAGCACTGCGCTGATAGTTACTTTCTCTACTTTAACTAGCCATTAAGAACCTGTTTTAAGGACCATTGACTGTACAAAGTGACTTCCCTGATAAAGTATGATATATAAAATCTTACCAGTAACCTTAATTTTATTGTATTATAGGCTCTTTGGGTAAGTAGAGGTATGAAAAGGTTTTGGTTTCTGGAATTCCTCAGTAGTGAGGGAAATCTTTTATGTTCTATATCTTAGTTTAGACTCTTCATCTTGTTCAACATTGCTTTCTCTTTGGGTGGCTATCTCTGAAATAAGAATTGTTTTTTTGTTAGTGCTTCTGAACTTATTTTTGGCTTACTCACATTTTTAAGGTCCTTTCCTCCATCTTTACATTTCAAAGTTTCTAAATTGTAGACATTAGGCTAATATTGAAGTCCTTGTGATTTTTTTCTGTGCCTGAGCAGAGACACAAACATAATTTGTTTTTGAAATGATTGTATATGACGTCTTCTCTACCATTACAAACTTATACCATATTTTCTCTCAATTTATTTTATTTTTCTGCAATTCATCAAGATGGACAAATTCTTGCCAAACCAGGTAGTCTATTCTACTTTTAAATTATTTTCTAAATAATCTTAGGTCAAGATCTATACACTCTTGGAGCATTTTATATATTGAATTAAGCTGATGGCACAGGGCCTGTGTTGAGTTTTAGATAAGGCATTACATTTCAGTGTATCTTAAATTGTTTTCACATTTCCTAAGGAGTTTAGTTTGGACCAATTTTGTGGGACGACATCTATGCACTGTCGTTCAGGGCAGCCAAAATGTCTCTGTACCCAATACAACCTCCTCCATCACAAAGTCACCCGAAACAGGGGCAAGTTAGTTGTCTTGTCTTCATTCCTCACTCCATTAAAGCCTCCGAGAACGATGATTTGTCTGGTCATTGCCTGAGCCATTAGCTTTTGAAGTCAGAAAAGGTATGGGAACTGGATGAGGAGTGGATGAGGAATTAGGTCTCAAGTCCTATGGTTACAGAGGAAAATCCTGTTCAGCTGCATAACAGGAAAAAGCTTTCCAATTTAAAATATATTTTAATTTCAGGTAGAACAGACTAAAAATGAAATTGGCACATTATAAACATTTACTATACAAAATTATATAAAATTTACTGGATATTGATTTTAAAGATAAGGGGGAAGAAGATATTGAAAACAATCTTTAAGACTGGAGATATATCAAGGCCAGAGCTCAGTGCTACATTGCATAGAGATTGTATTTTGTCTTGTGACTTTCTGTCCCTCCAATTGTTGTTTGTCCATTCATTCTGTCATATGACACTAAGTGATACTTTTCAAGTTTTCTATATGCATATGCTGTCATATCTCATTTAACCCAAAATTTAGTGTCTAAATAGGTCTTTAAACTAGGTACTTTTGATGCCACTTTACAGAATGAAACAACTAGGCAAAGAGAAACATTAAATAACCAGGTGATATGGTTAGCAAATATTACCTGTAGGGTTGGGAAGGTTAAAGCATAACAAAACACAAGCACGTGATAGTCAGATATGCAAAAAATTCAGATGTTTCAGAGTGGTGGGGCTAGGAGAGGGGAGAACAGTAATATATGGCAGCAATTGGTTGGAGAAAGACCCAGAAAGTACCACTTAAGAGGAGACTAAGGTCATGTAACCAATAACTAACTATGTGAACCTGTTAAAGTAGAAAGGAACTTACTGAGCTCAATGAAAATAAAGGCAACTCTTGTTTGCTATGGTGAAGTTCACTCCAAGAAAAGCTGTATCTACTTGAAGGCCCACTAAGATGGAGGAGAGTGCAAATAGTTTTATTTTTTGCAGTTTGTTAGTGTCTCTGTTGTACTTTCTCTGTTCTTAGGTATAAGAATGTATATTAGAGTTCTTCAGAGAGTCAGAGCTAAAGGAATATGAATAGATATGCTAGAGAAGGTTAATTATAAGACTTGGTTTACATTATGGAGCTTGCTAGAATCCACAATTTACTGTCTATACCCCAGTGAATCAGAAAAACCAATAGTATAATTCAAGTCCAAGTTAAGCCCTAAGAACTATGGGAAGGCTAGTTGTAATTACTGGAGTTTTAAGCTCCTAGGACTGTGAAACCTGAAGGAAAGAGAAAACAGAGATGGGGAAGGAGAAGAGGGAAAGGAGAGGAAGGAAAAAGGATGGGAGGAGAACTACAGGAGGGAGGGAGAGCAGAAAGAAAGAGAAATGTGTGAGGGAAAGAATGAGGAGCATGACTCCATTTTTCTTTATCTCCTTGTTCTATGTGGATCTTTAATAGATTCACTGGCTCCCCATACCCCGCTGGTGAATATGGGTCCTCTTCACTCAGTCTGTTGATTCCAACACCCAATTCCTTTAGAAAAACTCTCCTAGACATACCCAGAAATAATGCTCTAACTAGTGATCTGAGCATCCATCAGTCCAGTCAAGTTGATACATTGACTCTCATAGAATGCAGAGGTAGATGGACCTCTATGAGTTCAATGTGTGGTAGCACACACCTTTAATCCGAATGCCTGGGAGGCAGAGGCAGACAGACCTCTGTGAATTCAAGGTGTGGTGGTGAACACCTTTAATCTCAGCACTTGGGAGGCAGAGGCGGGTAGATCTTTGTGAGTTCAAGGACAGACTGGTGTACAGGGGGAGTTCCAGGACAGCCAAAGATACATAGAGAACCTGTCTCAAAAAGTCAAAAAGTAAAAGTAAAAATAAAAGAAATAGAGGTTAAACTAAAGCCACATAAAGATGGAAAATACACAGAGAATCTGGATACTGTATGTTATTATGCTCTCTTTGAATTGAGTGCTGAGGAAGGAGCAACAGCTGCTAAAAGGTAATTGCTTATAAATGGTGCTCAATTAATCCAAGATAGGTATTTTGAAAATACCTTGGTGGCGCACGCCTTTAATCCCAGCACTCGGGAGGCAGAGGCAGGCGGATCTCTGTGAGTTCCAGACCAGCCTGGTCTACAAGAGCTAGTTCCAGGACAGGCTCCAAAACCACAGAGAAACCCTGTCTCAAAAAAAAAAACCAAAAAAAATTGAAGTTAAAAAAAGCCTATATTTTTCATTTTATTCATGCCTTTCTTTCTGTAGGTAACTTTTCCAAATATCTTTCTTACCATACTATCTATGCAGATACAGCAGCATTTAGCAGAGACATACTTCTTTCTATACATCATTTATTAATGTTGGAACCTGGGCTTGATCAAGAAAGAACATATTTCTTTAATTCCTAGCCTTACTCATATACTAATTTACAGCTACGATAAATACTGAGAATAATACCAAAATGATCTTGCCTTGGGCATGTCTTTAAGAGTTTAAAATATAGTAAATAGTTGTTGAAATGTATGCGTAGAGTTGAGGTTGCAGCTCAATAGCAGGGGGCAAGCTTGCCCCAAGGAAGGTCATTGTTTTGGGTCCTATCACCACAATAAAAAAAAATAACTGTGACTAGGCTATTATATTTTTGATGTCTCATATAATCTCTTTGCCTTATGATTCTACTAACACCATAGTATAGAAACTACTCAGAAGATCAAAGAAGTCATTATTTAGGTCTTAGTGACTATTGTACTAAGGAGACAAACAATATAAAAGAGAAAGGCATTATTGAGAAGAACGATGATTTTTTTTTGTCCCCAAAGTTTACTCCATGGTATCATTATAAATTATAATGATATAACCTCTATTTGTGTGGTCTATATGTTTCTACATACTCATATCCACACATGGGCTTAAATACAAGGCAAAAGTGTCTGCAAAATTTGGGTAACATAATTTTTAGTTAACAAAGAACAAGATGTTGATACCCAGAAATAACTGTTTTATGAATACTAGTGACCTACTTTTGTTTTGTTAACATTGAAAAGAGATTACCTACTAAGAAAGTTCAGCAATTTGTGAAGTTGGAGGTCCTTATATTTTGTTGGTCAACTCTCAGGATTTGTTTGAGTTTTGAATACACAGTACTTTCTATAATTAAAGAGGGGTTGGTTTTAGCACTCTGGGTGCATGCCCATCTTGCTTTCCAAATGTCTCTATTTCTTTTCTGAACATAGCAAGTAGATGCCAAGGTGGTTTTTCACCAACTCAGGGAGCTAGTTATCTAATAACAACAAAATTGCTTGGGGTTTCCTACAGAAAGTGGGGTAAATGAGATCTTTTATAAGTGTTTACAGTCACTCAAATTAAATTTGAGGGAATAGTTTAAAAAGTTGCTTCCATCTGGTAAGGGTTTGGCTGTATTTTTTGTTTCTTGTTGACACAGGGAAAAAAAATCTCTCTAGCAATTGTGTTTCCGAAGGTTAGTCACATGGACTGTTTAAATGGTTATTGACTTCTGTTTCCTGTCTCCAATGAATCAGGGCCACTATGGACCATGACCAATCAATATGGTTTCCCTGTCCTATGTCACCAAGACTAGCTTGTTCAGAGTGGGCTAAATAATTTTAGTTTGATTTATTATTTAGTAAGGATGGCACCAGGAATACTAAAAGTTAATATTATTGTGAATAATGGTATTTTATGATATAGCAGATAAATTCTCTAGAATAGGGCATATATTGACTCCATTTCAAAGGTTCTGGACAATATGGAAATAGAATAATGGAATTACTGTGAACATTTCCTTCTTTTTTTCTTTGAGAAGGCATAGAGAATATAGTTATATTTTGGTGGTCTTCTAGCAGAAGAAGTATTTATCAGAGACACTAAAAACCAACCATTAAGGTGTTGGTTTGTTCTCTGCAGGCTTTTCATGGAGATGAGACTGCACAGTGCGCTCTTCCCTCATCTCTTCAAGAGAATTTGAATGTCTTCTCCTTTTCCTTAATTTTGCTACATGAGCAAAAGTTTGACATAGAGAGACTGAGGTCCCAAGTGGAAAACATAGGGAGCAAAGAACGGAGAAGTTGAAGGGGACAAGGATTCTCTCACGCCTATAAGAAATGGATTCAATGTGACTCATGGCGCTTGCTGTCAGGGATGACCAAATTTCTGACACATTTTGAGCATACCATGCACGTCATGTCCTATTGTTGTTGGGTAGAAGGAGCTCTGATTTTGCTATCTCTAGTTTTAGTAGAACAACTTTATCTTGTGTCTCCTATACTCTTTTGTGAATTATTAAGGTAAGAATTATATCACATGTATTCTGTCCCCCCCCCAGACTGGTATAATATCTGACACATACCCATAAGTAAAGAAATTACAGTGAGAAAACTTGAAAATTCTGTATTTGTTCCTTATGACACCAAACACTAATTATTGGCCAGTTAATTCCTCAGAAGGCTTTGAGGTCTAAGATGATCAATATATAATTCAATGAACATCTATTTGAAAATAAACAGAGAGCAAATGAGTTTTTCTTCAAATTATAATGAAAAACACTAGAAAAATGTAACTCTAGTTTTAAAAGAATTATAATCAAATAAGGTATTATTTTTATTGTATATTGTTTTGAACTAAACAATGGCTCACTGTCTAGTTCATTGAATAAGTTGTTGGAGATCAGTAATGACATAAGTGATAATGTGCTAATTCAATATTTTACACATCTTCCTTTTAGATTGTTCTGTGACTGATAAATTAATTTACTTGGAAAATAATGTGGTTTATTACATCGTTGGTCAGGCTAGCAAGAGGGAGGTGGGAGAATTGGAGTGAGGGGAGGGAGAGGTGAATGATGTAAATACAGCACATGTATATATATATATATATAAGATTAAAAATTTTAATTTAATAAAAATGTGTTTATGTTACAAAAATTAAATCAAGAGCAATCAGAGTACTAAGCAACATGAGTTAAAACTGCTAGAAGAACACATGGGGATGAATCTTCATTACCCTGGGTTTGGACATGGTATCTTACATAGGACACTGCAAGAAGGGCAGCAAGAGGAGAACAGATAGATCAGAGAAAGATAAAAATTTAAGGAGTACATCATGGTGTCAATATACAAATGTGCAGCCACAGTGAGAAGAAGTTTAGCAATTCCTTAAATAGTGAACCTCAGCTATAATATGATCCAAAATTCCATTTGATGTATATACACCAAAGTACTAAAAATAGACATTTAAACAAAAACTTGTACATGAATGGTAATAGAAGCGCTATTCATGGGGGCCAAAAGGACCAAACAACTTAAATGTCCTTCAAAGAAAGCATATCAATATCCAGATATAACCAATTATATATCAGAGTTACCCATTTATCTACTTCTTGGGTAATATTTATTTTTTCTTCTTTAAAATGATTTTAAGAATATCATTATTATCTTTATATCCAAAATGAAGTTTTCCCTTCCTCTTCTCCTTCCATTCCTTTCCTCTCAAGTTCCTCTCTGCTTCCCCCACCCACTTCTCCATTTCTATTCAGGAAAGAGCTGGCCTGCCATGGATATCAACAGAACAGTAAGCTAGGTACCTCCCCTCATATTAAGGCCTGGCAAGGCAACCCTCTATGAAAAGTCGGGTCCGAAAAGCTAGCCAAAGATTTGAGGAAGCCCCTGCTCCAACTGTTAGGAGTCTCACAAGAGGACCAAGCAAGTTATTTCTTAATAGCCAGAACCTAGAAACAAGCTAGATGTCCTTCAACCGAAGAATGGATAAAGAAAATATGGAACGTTTACACAATGGAGTATTGCTTAGCCGTTAAAAACAATGATATCATGAAATTTGCAGGAAAATGGGTGGAGCTACAAAATCATCTTGAATAGGGTAACCCAGACCTGGAAAGATAAACATGGTGCATGCTCACTTATAAGTAGATATTAGCTATAAAGTAAAGGATAACCATGTTACAATCCACAGATCCAGAGAAGTTAAGTAGCAAGAAAGGCTCAAGAAGAAATACATGGATCTCCCCGGGAAATAGAAATAGAGTAAATTTTGTGGGTGGACTGGAGGAAGGTTGGGTGGGAACAGAAGGATCAGGTCGGGGAGGAATGGAAGGGAAAAGTACCAGAAGAGATGACTGGAACATGGGGGCACTTTGGGGTGAGGTAGAAACCTAGTGCAATGCAAACTCCCAAGAATTTACATGGGTGATCTTGGCCAATACTCTAGTGATAGGGGATATGTAGCCTGAACTGGCCACCTCCAGTAACCAGCCAAGACTTCCAGTGGAGGGATTTTGGCATTAACCCAGCCACCTAACCTTTGACTTGCAGTTTGTCCTGCCTACAAGATATGCTGGGATATAGGTGGTACAGAAATTGTGGGACTGGACAACCTGAATGGTCCAGCCTGAGACCCATGCCACTAGAGGGAGCCCACCCATTGACACTGCCAGGTACACCAGGGCCCAGAAGCTAAATAGCCCAGAGACCTAGGATAGACCAAAGATGACTGGGAAAAAAAAAAGTCAATGTAATGATGCCTAACGATATTCTGGTATACTCTTAGATTGCCCAGCCCAGGTGTTATCAGAGAGGTTTCTTCTAGCAAATGATGGAAATGGATGCAGAGACCCATAACCAAACATTAGGTGCACCTCGGGGAATTTTGTGGAAGAGGGGGAAGAAGGATTGTAGGAGCTGGAATAGTGTAGGACATCACAAGAAAACCCATAGAAAGAACTAACCTAGGCTTCTAGGGTCTCACGGGGACTGAACTGCTAACTCCTTTTTTCCCAGGCATTTACTACTAAGTTTCATCCTGGGACCCACTTGGAAGAAAGAGCCAATCCCACCAAGATGTCATCTGACTTCCACACACATTGTGACATGTATATCTACACATACACTTAATAAATTATAAAGATAAGAAGAAGAAAATTACTAAAAGAAATCAGACCCGAAGGTCATATATTTATTGTTCAACTTATATGAAATACCCAGGGCAGGGTGTAGAAATACATAATAGTATCTTATAACAATAATGTTATGATAGAGAAAGAAGAGTAAAGACTGAATCTAAAGTTTTTGATCTGAATAACTGGAAAGTGTGGAAAACTGGAAAACAGACAAAAAATTGCTTGTTGAGGTGCAGATGACACTAGAAGGTATAGTTTGGGGGAGCTAAAAACTGAATTTTAGGGATGTCATCTTTGAAAGACCTATTTGATTCTTAGAGTGACTACAGAGTAGGTGACTTGATACAGTTATCTGGTATTCGGAGTAATAATCTGGACTCATCAAAACAGGATAGAATTTCAATGAAGGCTCAAATAAAGTATCAGGGTGTGGTTAGAAATAAAGTTACAGAGACTGAGCCCTGGGATGTGTCATTCTTTGGAGCTTGGGAAAACAAATAACACCATATTTGGTCTTAGGAGAATAACACCATATTTGGTCTTAGGAGAAGTTTTAACTCCGATTGTTACAATAATTATTCATTTGTTAGCTCTTCCAATTACAACCTCAATTCTGCTTCTTATATTCTAATTATGTCAGTAGCATCCACTATTTCATCTTCTTTGATCTTGACAACATGTAGTGTCATAGTCTTGTGGTCCTTACCTGCCATCATTGCAACAGGCTCCCACATTTAATTTCTGCTTCCTTGAGACCTTCCTTCAATCCAGTTATGTGTACTGCTGTCAGTTCCAGCTTTCTAAAGCAAATACAAGGAATCTTATTCCTCTCTCAAAGTTTTCAGAGTTTCCTTTTGGTAGCAAATGAACATTATGAGGCATTTCCAATATAACCATGTCCATTTTTTTAATAAACAGTATCATACTCAATACCAACCTATATTCTATACCACCTATACCATACCTTTCTGCTGTGTGTTTCTTTAGTATCACTTCCTACACCAGTCTTTTCATAAATCTTAAACATTTTTCTTGGCCCATTAAACACATGGAACAAAAGCTTAGCTTATATAATTGCTATCAATCGCCAGCTCAAATGAAATACCACAGGTCTCTGAGGAGGTTTTATATTAAATTTTAATGGTCCTGTGGACTTGAGTTTATCTGTCAGTTGGGGAGCCTTGCCACCTTTTGCCAACAACACATAGATTTTCTCTAGGGAGAGGTTATCTATTATGTATTCTCTTCCTTTATAACATAGGTGGTTTTGAGGACATTTCTTTGACACAGAGATGGTCATGCTTCAGCCTTGCTCAGTCAGCCCTACAAAATACTTCAGGCTGTATTGTTGATACAGTGGGTAGGTGAATAATTTGCCACCCTTACTGTGTTAGGGTTCTCAACAGCCTCAATGCTAAATTGGTGTGGGAGAATTGTCTGTATTCTGTCAATCAGTGTTTATTTATCATTTCACATACTTTGTTTTTAATTTGCTTAACATATTTTCCACCACAAGAATAAGAACTCTGCTTGTTTTGTTCAGTACAGTATCTTGTATGCCTAGCCCACCTTGTAATTAATGTTGAGTCCTTGTCAAATGATTGAGAAAAATCAATACCACCTGCTTAGGTGTGCTACAGTGGTTCTTAGGAAAGGCTGGCTCCTCCCTGGTATCACAGTCGGACACAATGTAAACGTGGAGCTAGTAGTGGTAGCATAGCAGAGTCCGGTATAGACAGTGTGGCTAGGAGTTAGCCAAAGATGTTTGACAACAAGATTTGTGTGGTTTGTCCCATCTGAGCCTGAAAGCACTTAATGCTTGGAATTTGCATTGTGTTTGCTCCTTTGACAAAACCCCAAATTCTTTTTTTCTTAAGCTATGCTCTGCCACTTGCAGTGTTAATCCCAACATGTGTGGCTTTGGGCAGGGAGTCATATCGTTAGAATGGTTTTTAGATTCTCCATTAGAGTTGTAAGCTATCTAGGGTTAAGAACAACATCTTACCATTTTGTTACTCCTTAGATTTCAGATAGCATTAACTCAGTAGACATTAGTCTGTATTTTATAAGCACCTATAAAATTACACATATTTTCATTGAAAAATTAAAAAGATGGATTTTATGGTAAAGTATTGAAGAAAGATACTGCTCTTCCTGAACAAAATGTGTCATTATGATGGGATGCTCTCCTACACCCTTGAAAATATAAATTTCAACAACTTAACAACTTATTCTCACTACCATAATTTATATATATGGTATAGACAATATAGATAGCATGGTATACTAATTATATTAGAATTTTGACTTGTTGAAATTTCTATTAGTATTGTTATTGTGTGTGTATGATGTACAAGTACAAGCATTTAAACTCTTACATGTATGTGGAGGACTGAGGCACTGATTCTTTCCTACTTTTATAAGGGCATGAGACACAAATCATTAGGCTTGTGTGACAAGTGCTTTATCTGCTGGAATATCTTCTGGTCCTGCAGATTTCTAAATATCAATTTAATGTGGTTTTTGTATGTGTGTGTGTGTGTGTGTGTGCATATGTGTCATGGTGTAATTGTGAACTCCCAGGACAACTTTCTGTGAATCAAACTTGCTCATGTGTATATGCCAACACACACACACACACACACACACACACACACGTTAAAAGAAGTCCTTTAAATAAAGAACCAAAAGCTAGGGTATGGACATCTTAGAGCTAGTGAGAAACTCAGCAAAGTGTCTAATGCTTCTTGGACTTTTACACACATATAGCATCTGACACATGATAGTGACTCAGCAATTTTGGTCAATAAAAGATCAAAAAGAATCCAACTACCCTCTTTGGAGCACAATTACTGCTGAAGGTTAATTCTTATAAAATAGTTTGGATACCTTCGCTCTTGCCCTCAGAATCAAGCTTTTATAGCATGCATTTCCCGATATTTCCAGTCTGTTGAGATTATTTTCTTCAGCCCAGCACTGTGTAGAGTAGCAGAACAGCTGCTCAATACCTTTATAATTTAGATTCATTAATGTAGAAGCATCTCAGGCTTAGTTCCTCCTCTAGGTGAAGTAGCCTTAACTCCTCTGAAAATTCCTCACATTAATTTCTTCCCTAATTGCTTTCCTCTGGATATTCTCCAGTTCCTCCAAGTGCCTCTTTTAAGGTTGTAAAAATTCATTACTGCAGGCTTTCCTGGACAATAGCAGTTCTATGCTCTGCTCTTTGGGTGACAGAGTACCATGACCTGCACTGTGACAGCAAGACTTCTGAAGGACCCAGACTCGCTTCTTCCCTTACTCAAACACTGGCCATGTTTCAACATTTATTGCCCTGTGCTTCCATGCCATTAGAAAATTCTTTAAAGGTTTAAAAATATTTTTTTTACAGTAGCCACTAGTCCTGTCATGCAAAGGGGCGATTTTTCTAATCCTGACAAACACATCTGTAGTCCCCTGCCCCAACTTCAGGAGCCAGAGGTCAAAATCATTTAAACCAGTGAAGCTGGTCAAGTACTAAGCACCTGTTCTAAGCAGCCCATATGGTTTTTTTCTCCCAGAAGGAATGACCAATCTTAAGCAGCTGTGGGTAATTTTATTAATCAAAACAAGCTGGAAGCAAAAGGGAAAAGGAACATAATTAAAATCCTTAATGAAATCCAGTACAGTCTCATTAATACGCTACAGAAAACCTATGACTAGTGGCCTTGGAACTTGTCATGATTACCACACCATCAAGAAAGTGAAAAGTGGCCTTGCATGCTCTGTATTAAATCCTTAAGGTAAGAAACTTGAGGGCTGACTAACTTTGAGGACATAAGTGAGCCTAAGAACGGAAGCTCACTTGATGGCAAACAACCACATAAGTGTACTTACCTGCCTCCTTGGCATATGACCAAAAAGGGGCATTAAATGTTGAATGGACAGAGAATAAGTTTCATTCTCATGCAAAACTCTCTACAAAATTGAGAGTCAATATAATTGAGAGTCAGAGGGCATTTTTTGAATTTCAACTGACATTAATTGTTGCAGTTAGTCCCTAAATATCAAAGTGGTGAACAGAACGTCTAGAAACTGTGCAGAAGTAAACATTTCAATAATCCTAATTCAGACAGAGCAGTGCAGCAGACTGTCGAGCACACTTCCAATCCAGCACCACTGTACACATCCCAGTGCAATGTGACTTCAGTGACTTCACCATGCAGTGAAAATTATTTCATTGAAGGGTCCTGGTTTGTTTGTGTAACTTGCTAAGCAAAAGACTGCAGAATCTGAGTGCTGGTAGTGCTGGTATTAAGCCTCTCTTACATCCTGAATCTCTGAGAGGACTTTAGATGATAAAACATTCTCAGAGAACTTCCAGAAAGGTGGCAGAACTCATGTAGGGAGAGGGGAGGCATTTTAGCCCGGGGGCTAGAGCTCTTTGAGTGAGGCCAAAGTATATCATCACGTCCACATGGAACCAATCCCGGGGCAGGATTGCCAGGCCACTCATAGGGATGTGGGAGGTAATAAATTGTTTTTGTTTTAAGCCAATGAACCTGCAGCAAAGGCTAGTTGATATATAAGTCTGTATATGCTTACATAAATAGAGATCACCTGCGAGCCCCTCTAGAGTCAAGTCTCTTGCCAACCCTAAGGTGGCTCCCTTAATTAGGATATATATTTCTCTGCTCCCGCGTCCACCCTTCCTTTATCCCAACCATCGGGAGATGTCCCCAGATAGTACCTTGGGCAACTGAGGAGAGGGAACCTGAAATGACCTTATCCTATAGCCATACTGATGGATATCTTGCATATCACCTTTGAACCTTCATCTGGCAATGGATCGAGATAGAGACAGAGACCCAAATAGGAGCACAGGACTGAGCTCTTAAGATCCAAATGAGGATCAGAAGGAGAGAGAACATGAGCAAGGAAGTCAAGACCACGAGGCGTGCACCCACCCACTGTAACAGTGGAACTGATCTATTGGGAGCTCACCAAGGCCAGCGGGACTGGGACTGAATAAGCATGGGATGAAACCGAACTTTCTGAACATGGAGGACAATGAAGGCTGATGAGAAGCCAAGGACAATGGCACTAGGTTT
>NC_022011.1:68754758-68756425 GCF_000317375.1 Microtus ochrogaster | reverse complement strand
ATGTGTGGGAGGAGGGGGAGGGAAATGGGAAATAGGGAGGAGGTGGAATTTTTTTTTCAACAACAACAAAAAATAAAGAAAAAAATAAATAGAGATCACCTGTAAAACACGTTAGGTTACAGATTGAAAAAAATCATCTTAAGGCCAGGACAGTATGGAAATTCTTCAGGTGGCGGTGAGATATTGGTGATTCTGGGCATAATATTGTGCAGAGATCTGCCAGATGTTCTTCCCTAAATCACCTGCAAACCCAGATCACTTAGGTTTAGATTCCCAACTCATTTTCATATACAAATTCCATCGCTTTTGTCTGTTATTCAAATTGGTGTGCCTAGAGTCATTTGACTTATATACAAGTTCTTTGAGGGAAGAAACTACACAGTATCAATATTTTTAGATTGTTGAAGTAAAGTGGTTAGCCTGCAACCCAACAAAATAACATGGGGTGGTTTCAAATGGACCCATTCACCAATTCCTCTACTTCTTTAAAAGGTAGAAATAAGCTGATTGGGTTTACATTTCTTTTAACAGACCCCTACATAAAATGTCCTTTGACCCCTTTCCAGTTGAAAAAGGCCAGCCTTAATGATTTACCACTAGTGTATAGATAGTGTTGGAAGGAAGTTATGCCTCTTCCAATTCTAAGTCACCCCCCCCCACACACCCTTTCTGGCTCTGTCTCTCTCTTCCTCTCTCTTTGTAGCTCTGGTCGTCCCGGAATTTTCTCTGTAGATCAGGCTGTCCTTGACCTCAGAAATCTGCTTGCCTCTACCTCCAGAGTGCTGGGATTATAGGATTATAGTAGTGTACTATGCACCACCACTACCTAGCTAGCTAGCTTCCTTTCCCTTTTCAGGAGGAAGCAAACAAACATGATATGGAGACAATTAGATGTGATATATGAAGGGGCAAAGAGAGGAAACATCCATGCTTTCTACCATTAGCCAACACTAAGTCCCGAGTCACATGAACAAACCACCCTGGAAGAGCTTTCTCCATATCAGCTCCAAAACTTGACTGAGCCTCTTGGCTACTACAACGTCATGGGCCGCTTATACATTGTCTCCTAGGTAGCTAGTAGAACCGTACATTTATGCCCTTCCTGATTTTGTAACCTAGAGAAATTGTCACATTAAAATCCTTTTATGCTAATCAAGATGCCAAAATTTAGAATGCTTTGTTTTACATCAATAGATAAATATAACACTTGTGAAGCAAAGGGCAAATTTTGTATCATACTTCTAAAATGAAGGATTATCATTTAGTAGATCTAATTTTAAACTAACAGTAGCTCTATAAAGTTGATACTAGTTTCTTACATCAGATCCTATTGGAGCCACTCGCAATTTTTAAACTTAGTTTCCAAGTGTATTGGCTTTTTATCCATCTTAATGATTCAGGAATTATCCAAGTCACTTAAGGAAACTCTGAAATCACAGTAGTAATCTACATTTTTTCTTTTATTTCTTTTTTTATAAGCTTTGATTAATTTTATTCTAACATCCTTATCTTGGCTTCTGTGTAGTAATAGGCTGGGCTGAGTCCCCAGCACCCCGGCCGCCTCCGGCTAGCTTATGCCCCGAAATAATTACACGGACACTGTATTCTTTTAAGCACTGCTTGGCTCTTTAGCTCCAGCCTTTTTCTCGGCTAACTCTCGCACCTGG
>NC_022011.1:68747742-68751820 GCF_000317375.1 Microtus ochrogaster | reverse complement strand
GTCTCTCTGAGAGGAGAGCTGTGGAGTCTGACCTCACTTCCTCTTCCGCCCAGCATTCTGCTCCGTTCACTCCTCCCCCTACGTTCTAACCTATCAGGGCAAGCAGCTTCTTTATTTAATTAACCAATGGCCTTCCTCCATCACTTCTGTGTTTCCATTATTTCTGTATCCCAGGTCTATGAAAACCTTTAGCAATCTAAGCCTTCAGTTTTCCAATAAAGCAATTTTGGTAAATGATATTACTTAAATGATATTAAGCAATGGATTTCTTGCAGCATAAAATACATACATAGAGATCACCTGGAAAACACGTTAGGTTATAGATCAGAAAAATCATCTTAAGTCCAGGACAGTATGGAAATTCCTACAGAATCTGGATCTGTTTACAGCAACATATTTTGTTCCTGGCCCATGTAGCTTATAATCTAGCTGGTTATAGTTCTTCAGTCAGCCTAGTTTGTCTCACACTTCAAAATAGGCCTGTGCTTGGAATGGTGCTTGCCTCTTGCCCTTCATTTCTTGGCTACTCACTGTAGCTACAAAGCCATCCACATTCTTTATTTGCTGAATGTAGGTTTGTTTTGCAAGGGAATGTACAATCTGCAAGAGGTGGTTGTGTCAATGATCCCAAACAGAAAATTATGAACTATAACGTCCATAAAAGAATACTCCATTGTGAAATACTTAGAAAATTAAATCTTTAGCACAGTTTCCGTTAAATGCCATTTAAGATGAACATCACTCAGAGAGCTCAGTGATATGCAAGCATCTGGAGTCCCTCATGGGAAATTCTGAGTTTATTTAATTTGGAAGCCAAAGAGTAAATTCTGTTTATTATAAATTGTGGAAAAGCATTAATGACCTGTTAAAAATTAGTAGCTATTGTTTCGGTTAGTAAATATATAGTAAAAATACTTTTACATTAAATTTTATAAATGTGTTATTTAATGTGAGTATCATCAGCAAAAAAATATACAACTGAGCATTAAAGTTATGCAGACTATACAGTTGCCAGATGGAAACAGATTATAAAAGAAAAAATAGTACTTAAAACAAAGAGCAATATTTTATAATAATCAAATGTCTAATCCATCAGGAAGACTAAAAACAGTGATAGACATGTGTACCCATGATAACAGAAAAGTAAAATGAAAAATGCTAGAAGGGCTGGAGAGACAGCTCAGCATTTATTCACATTGACTGTTCTTCCAGAGGACAAGAGTTCAATTTTCAGCACACACATGATGACTCACAGCCAACTGTAACTCCAGTTCCAGGGCATTTGACATCTTTTTATGGCCTCCTCAGCACCAGGCATATACATGGTGGACAAGCATAAATTTAGCAAAACACCCATACATAGAAAATAAAAGTAAAATGCATAAACCATACTTATTCAAAAATTTAAAATCCTTATGGCTCAAAGGAAGTATAATGAAAGTAAACAAAAAGTTACTCAGTAGAGAAAATGCTTGCAATTTATATGTTTTCAAAATATCTGTAATACATGTATAGTTTAGAATGTATCAAGAATGCTTTTAAATCAATAGTAAAAAGATAAACGACCCAATTAAAGGTGTCAAAGGACTTGGACAGATGTTTCCCCAAGGAACACACACAAATAGCTGTCATACACAGGAAAAGCAAATTTTCAAAGAAGAAATGTGTCAATATGAGCCATGTGTGGAGTTGCATGTGGTGTCATCAATGACTAAGAAACTCGTAGGGAATTGGTTCTCTGCCATCACTCTTAGAGACAGAAAGTGTCTTTGGCATTGTTCCTCATACACGTGGCATCTGGGATTTTTTTGTACTGATTGACAATGGGTAAAGACTTACTGAGAGGTAATCTTACATCCTGATAGAAGTGACATTGCATTTAATGGTCACTAGAGTCAGATCAAAAGAACTTCGTTTCCTTGAGAAACTTCAGATTCACATTTAAAAATTTACACACCATATATTGGTGATTGTTATTAGACTTATTAATAATGTAAAAACTCTTAATAAAATAATTTGAGTTAAGGCAAAAATATGATAAGATAGGCATAATATAGATATTATGAGGTGTGACATGATAGAATTTAGGAATAAATTTGAGCCCCCTCTTTGTATCATCTGTGATGTTTAGTAAATAATTTATGAATAGGTAAATACGTGGAGTTCTGTCTCACTCTCTTGAGTTGTTGTCCTTGTTTTCAAGTTTTAGGGACTTTTTGTTTATTGAGTCAATTATTATTATTGTGTGATTTATGTTTTGGCATGTTTGATTGCAGATTACGCCTTCCATTTTTATCAATTTTAACTGTTTTGGGGTAATTTGAGCTTCTAGGATCATTATTGTGTTAGTCTTTAAATCACTACAAGCTTCCATATTTTCTGGATAATTCTAAGGAACAGAAAGGCAAGATCCCATTGAAGGAAATTATTTTACCCTTTGAGTAATTGATAAGTTATTTTTCTAAGTGTTTGCATTATTCACATACCTATCAATAGCATATAAGAGAATGATGTGTTCACTCCCTTGTGAACCCTAATATGGTCAGTGTTTGGTCTTGTTAATTCTAATATACTTGATGGTGACTATCATATTTCGGTTTGCATTTTTCTAGTTACTCATGGTATTAAACATTACATTATATGTTTATTGTTTACAGTGCTTTCTTCTTTGGTTAAGTATCTGTAAAACCTTGAACATGTTTTCATTGGGTTCATTTTTTGTTGAATTTAGAGAGTTTCTAAAAACCAACATAATATAAAAGTAATAAAATTTGAAAATATTTTTCTTAGTTTGTGACTTACTTTTTTATTATTTTAACATTACCACTTTAAAATCAAAATGATTAACTCTGGATTAAGTAATATTTATGGGTTTTCTTTTCATTTTATTATTTTCTATACTTTATGTTACAAAGAAATAGTTTTCCTTTACTTTCTTCCTTCATTTTATATCAAAAACTATTGAACTAAGGGTTTATTTTATTTATTTATTTATTTATTTATTTATTTATTTATTTATTTATTTATTAAAGATTTCTGTCTCTTCCCCGCCACCGCCTCCCATTTCCCTTTTTATTAGTTCTTTAAGGATTTCTTACAATTAAAAAAAAAAGCCTTTTTAAAGGTTTTCCTCTAAGTCCTCTCAGGTTCCCCTCCAACCCTTACCTACCCAATCTTCTCCTGTTTCTTTATCTTTCCTCCCTCCTTCCCTCCCCATCCCCCAATAACTAGTTTAATTCGTGTTTCCCAAATACTCTGTGGCATGAGCCCTGTCCTGGAGTATAGTTCACTTACCAGGCATCATACTTTTGAAGTAAACTGAAGCTCCTATGCGGAGCAGCTATCCAATGCCAATAGTTCCTCAGCCATTTCATGCCTGCCTCCCTCATCCTTGCTGAGATTTATCTGGCTTGAGCTTGCCCATGTTTTGTGCATGTACTCACAGCAGATGTGAGATCATATGTGCAACTGTGTGTTGTGTCTGAGAAACACAGTTCCCATGCCACCACACACTGTCTTTGGCTTTTATAATCTTTCTGCTAGAGTCAAAGTTTTTAATAGACTTTGTTTTTAGAGTGCTTTAAGTCTGACATCAATGCTGAGTAGAGGAGATAGATTACAAATCTTTTCCCTGACCTCACATGTTCACAGGATCCTCTGTAGTAACTCTGGCACCAATGGGCTTCGCTGTTACAACTGAGGAATTTGCACTCACTGGTGCATCAGTACTTCCTGGATTGTGTTTTCCGTTAGGGTGCACAGTTGATGATGTGCATTCAGCATTAATGGACAAGTTTCTAGTGATGTATGTCATCCTACCTTACAGAAATAGTTGCGCTGTGCATATACGACCATGTTCTGCTTACAGATCTTTCCCTCCCCATAAATCCTGAAGACTCTGATATTGTAACTGCTCCCATGACATATTTAATATGAAGTCAGAATCGTAAGCTGTTGAAATAGAAGCGGCGGGGCTGCGTCCCCAGCACCCTGCCGCCCGCATGGCTAGCTTAGCTTATGTCCCAAAATAATTACACAGAAACTGTATTCTTTTAATCACTGCCTGACCCATTAGTTT
>NC_022011.1:68736675-68744268 GCF_000317375.1 Microtus ochrogaster | reverse complement strand
GCCTCCCATTTCCCTCCCCCTCCCCCAATCAAGTCCCCCTCCCTCGGCAGCCCAAAGATTAATCAGGGTTCCCTGCCCTGTGGGAAGTCCAAGGACCACAACCTCCATCCAGTTCTAGTAAGGTGAGCATCCAAACTGTCTAGGCTTTCACAAAGTCAGTACGTGCAGTAGGATCAAAAACCCATTGCCATTGTTCTTGAGTGACAGTTCAAATGTTCTTAAAGACTAGTCATTGTTCTAGCCCCACCACTGTTTCTCTTTATACTGTGATAACTCATGTCAATTTTGAACAATTTAGTTGTGTTTGAACAGTTTATACAGTCAGCCATTGAAGATCATACGAATTGCTTTCAAGACTTGGCAATTCTAAATAAATATGGTATGAATCCCCCAATTAAATTCAGAGTTTTGTCTTGAATGACTGTTCAGTTCTCATCAGATGGCCTTTCTGCATCTATTTATGTGATATTGTGAATGAGGAAAATCAGTGTTTCTGTGATGGATCGCACTGATTTATTTTTGTATGCTTAAGGGTCTTTTGTATACCTAGGATAAATCCAATTTAGTCTTAGTTTATCACTCTTCCATTCCAGTGTTGATTTCAGTTTCTGTATATTTCACTGAGGATTTTTTTCTATTGAATCTATTTCCATTAGAGATTTTGGTCTATAGTTTTCTTTTCTTCTAATGCTTTGTTTGATTTGTACATTAGGGTAAAGCTGGATTTGAATGAAGAAGTATTCCTCAGATTTTGTCTCCTGAGAAAGAGAACAAAGATTTTCTTTCTTAAATGTGTCATTAGATTGATAAACTTGTGAACACATCTGTTTCTAAAGATTTTAGGGGAAAATCATTAATTATTGAATCCAACTCTTGGATATTAATTCCTATTCTTGCATATGAATATTTCTTTATTATTCCCGCTATATTTTTTTGAGACAGGGTTTCTCTGTGTAGTCCCGACTGTCCTGAAACTCTATATAAAGCAGGCTGTCCTGGAACTACAGAGATTCCCCTGCCTTTTTTTCCCCAAGTGTTGGGATTAATGCCTGGCCCTGGTCTAATTTTTTGAAGAGACAGTTTGCTACTACTAAACTACATTTTTATCTTTATCAAAAATTAATTGGGTGCCTGCTTACTTCTATTTTGGGACTTTCTTTTATATCCAACTGCTCTGCCTCCTGGATGCTGCACAGCACGTTATTGCATATGCATTATCTTGTTATGGAATATTTCATATGACTTTATCACACTATATTTGTTTTCCAGAATGCTAGATCCTTTATATCTAAAAATCACATTTTGATCATTTTGAACATTTGATCAAATAAAGAAATGGTAGATGTTGGGGGATAATCAATTACTATGTGAATCCCGTGTTTGCATTTGGATAATTAAAGGAAGTTAACCTGGGGTCAGAAGGCTGTGTTAGCAACTAGTTGACAGAGAGTATCCTAGGCAAATGAGAGAGACACAGGAAATAGTGGGCTGGGTTTTGGAGTGGCACAGCTTTCTTGGTTTGGCAAAGTGGAAGCACGGGTCTTTGGTGGACACTGGCAAGGGGAACGGTTTAGATAGTTGCTACTCAGCCTTTCTGAGCTCGCAGGTTTTCACCCTGCTCTTTGGATCTCAAGTCCTATTCACAGATAGAATGATAGAGATTTAGATAAAGCTACCTTCAGCAGCAGTGACAGGGCCAGTGTCTGCAGCAGAATTCCCACCAGGCTGCTAGAGAAGCAGGCTTATAACTGCGGAGTTGCAATTGCTGGCTGAAATAGCAGTATTAGGCACAGCCACTACGCCGAAGTTAAAACAACAAATGGACAAAATGGAAAACTCAAGTGAAGAGAGTTTTAGGTTCTGTTAAATTGAAGAGGTAACAGGGCTGTCTGGTGTTTGAAATTATGAGGTGGAGAGATTTGATAAGACAGGTAGAGGTATACAGAGCATATATAGGTATATAGAGAAATAAAGGAAAACATTCTTGGGACCATTTTATCATTTCAAACAATGTAAAAGCAACAGTGGGGACATCCACTTCTATTTTACCATGTAAACGATCAATGTAGGATCTTGTCCATACTAGCAAGAACTCTACCACAGAGCTACATCTGCAACCTCAATGGTTTCTACATTCTTGATGTCAGTCTCTAGGAAAAGCCAGTCACCAATTCCTGTCTAGAGTAAGTACAGGGGTGAGAGTTCCTCTTCCATGTATTTGTAGAATAAAATTGAAGAGGCTTATGGTCTCTTATGAGTCCCTGGGTTTGAAGCATGCTGTGCCATCTTGACATCTGGCTGAGGTATGAGTCTTTTCTTTTGCTAACACTGCATCATGGTCTCCCAATTGACCTTTGCCTGCTGACTTCTGTACTCTTCTTGGTTCCAGACTGTCTGCATGGCCTGACCCGCTACTTAATTCCTGACCTTTCTGTGACTCTTAGGAGCCATGACCCGAACTCTAGCCAGAAGACAGAAGCCTTTGGGGCAAATAAATTCTCAAGGGGAGAATGTATATTAATGTAAGTACACATGCCAGATTTAAACCTCATGAAGCACTCAAGGAGAGATGAAGACGAGAATGAAAGGGTGTTGAATATACAGATTAGATGGAGGAGTGCAAAGGGGAATAAGTGTTTTTCTGAAGGACACATTAATCAACTGAATGAAATTGTACTAATGTTATAGAGAGCAGAGTCTAGTCAGATTGCTTGCACAAACACGAAGCCAGTGGTAAATAACTGAACTCTGGAATTTTCTTTTCTTTTTTTCCTTCCAATATATATTTTCTTTTCCTAGATAATTTAGATACATGTTTGAATATGCTTCTTTACAGGATATGCTTCTTTCTATAGGAGTAGGATATGGGGCATGTGGCGATGGAGGGGTCTGTAGAAGTGGAGAGATTTAGGCTTTTATGTTGTTTCCTTTTTCTTTCTTCTCTTATAACAATTCCAAAGGGCACTAGCGGTAGGACATAGTTTGGACAGAGAAGGAGTCTACTCTGGGAAGCCAAGTAGTTTTATGTCTGTGTTGAAGAAAAACATACATCTTTATTCACTTAGCTCAGTCTCTGATTTATTGCTCTTAAAGGCAAGTAGCTGTGTTTCACTTCATTCAAAGAATAGCAAGTTCAGATAGTTGTATAGCACAGTGGGTTTATACAGTTCTTTTGAAGGTTCAAATCTGATCTTAAGGAACTAGAGCTGTGTACTGCCTGCTGTGTGCAATGAACTCAGGCACCTGCACTCATGTATATTGCCTTCTACCCCCGTATACACATAATTAAAAATAATAAAAAAATATTTAAAAAGAGGGAAAGAGCCTGGCAATTAGATTTGATCAAGCATGTCACAAGGATCAAGGTAGTTTTGCATCTCTGCAGCAGCCGAATTTTAAAAGAGTTATTTAAAAAAAGAAATGCATGTATAGAAAACATTTAAAATATATATTTATTTGTAGTATTTATAACGCCTACATGCCACTTATTGCTCCCATTTTACAAAATTAATAGTCCTTGTTAGGGAAAGGAGATGATTTATTTAAACCCAATATCTGGGCTTTTATGTCTTAGTTTTTGTAATCTAAAATCTTTTTGACCAGACAAATTTATGACTTAATTTTTATATTGCTCTGTAGTGAATTCTCTGTCTCTGTCTCTTTCAAGAGATGGGCTGACAGAGAGCATACTAGTTTGGAGTGCCCTTCTTGATGCATGCTGTAATTCAAGGTAAGCAGGTGGCCCTAGTGAAATATAAAGGGATTGCTAAACAAAGACTTTTATTTCCTGGTTGGCGCCTGCAGGGGAGGAATTATGAGACGAAACACACTCTGACCTCCAAACAGTGTAGAATTTTGAAGTGAAGCTTTTTCTTTTATTGATTTAAAAAGGTATGTAAATTAACTATAATTTACAAACCAAAGTTTGTGAAAATGATAGCTATTTTTAATAATAAATGAAATAGTCTGTTATACTCCATAAGATTATAGATAAAGGTAAAACAGTTTTATTTCAGATAACAGATTTTGTAAGAAATCAAAGAAGTATGTGATCCACAAAAATCACACATTGCTTATTATCTATTATTTTACATATAATATTAGTGAATATACCAAGCTGAAAAAAATCCTTAAGGACTAATTAATATATTGTCAAATTCTCAGGCGTTTTGTACAACAGATTCCAGCTTTAAATTATTATTAAATAGGAAAGACCATCTACCCCAAGCTAAATAAAAGGCTCATTTTAGTAGACATGGGACATAAACACTGTACACTCCTTGAATTTCTGAAATTAATACTTACTTGGAGGTGCAAACGTCCACATTTGTTTTCTGATTTCCATAGGTGACTCCCCTAAGCAGAAGCTCATGCTAATCTCACATTCACATAGATAGAAGGTCAAAGTTGGTCAGTGAGCCAAGAAATACCATATCAGAGTTTCTTTCCCCTTCAATTGCAAAAGGTATAAATTGTGGAATTAGTGTATTGATTGAAAGCTACAACTTCAAGCAATCAGTTTTTCTGGCTTGACAAGATTATTTTATCCTACTTTTCTTTTATTATTATGTGTAGTATTTGAGTCATCCTTCAGGCAGATGAAGTGACAGCTTGATTTAACTCAATAAAATCCACCACTTAGGTAACCTACTGAGCCGAACAAAAGATGAAAATGACGGCAAGGGGCAGGTGCACAGTGAGTTTAAGCAACCAGAGGAGTCTGGAGATAGACATATTAACAGAAATTACGCTCTGATCAATGCATTTCGATGGAAACTTGAGAGAAATTTGTAAAAATCTCCTTGCTGGGTAATCGAGCAGCTAATGCCTTTGCTTGAAAAACAAAACAAAATGAACAAATCTTTAAAAGGAGGTTACATGCATAAGAAGCAGCACCTTCATAATGGCTGTGCTCCTGTATAATTGCGGCAAGTGTGATAATCTTTACCGTCTTGGTGTATTTGAGATGAAATGCTGCATGATTGATTTGTAGTAGTTTGGAAATTAAAACTATAATTTGTGTATCTTTCATTGAACGTAACCTTTGCTTTTTCCACATCATATCCAATTGATGTCTCTCATGACTTCTTCAAATGAACATGTCAGTATTTGCCCATAATATCAATCTGAGTCTTTTTTGATAAGTCCAAATTGATGAGTCATAGTGGGTATTTTGTTTTCAAAACTGGATGAAAAGTTGCCATCTAAAATACTGACTTATATAGGTCAAACTTGCCACGTAGCCTCTTTAGGACTAAGGATCCGTATTGCCATTTGCTTCTGTTCCAAGCTTCTGTTCCAAGCTTCTGTTCCTTGTGAGGGAAATGGCTCCACATGCAGTTGGGAGCAGCTGGTCCCAAGTTTGCTTTTTATATTAGCAGTTTCATTAACACTCCCGTTCAGAGCTTTAAAGTCCACACTGTATTCACATCATCTGAGCATGCTCATTTGAATACTACAGAGAGCCTGCAAGACTGTGGGTGAGGGGTGGAGGATGGGTGTGTGATTTCATAATAATGATTCCTTCACAACAACATTCTTAATTCTTAGGTTTCAAAAGAATATGACCTGGGTCTCGCATAGGAAGTATTTCTTACACAGTGTGGTTACGTGAGGGGAAATCATCGAAAGGTACTGCAGAGCACCTTATTTCCAAGGAACAATGCATAAAATGACTGAAAAGTAATTTTTGTAAATTTGGTATCTAACATTTAGGGCATAGCAAACAGATGCTTCCTGCTCACTGATTGTGACCAATGGGAAGTAGTTTGAGAGCAGTGGAGGAGGAAGATGAGTCTCAGTTCTACCACGTCTTAGTGGGATTATAAACAATGAGTGATCACTAGACTGCACATTACCAAGTTGGGGAAGTAATGCAATGTAAGTATGGGGCTGCTTTTCAGCAACTTGTTTTGTCAACGGCATCTATTTCTTCTTAATCTCATATGTAATTCTTGACATTGCTCTACAGTGTTTTCTCTTCCATAAACATGTGGACTAGCACAAACATCCAAAGCTAAGAGAGTATTTCGGGTGGAAGAAGGAAGTGCACCGAGAAGGTGTGAGCCTTATCCGGTCAGTCCCAATGACCTGACAAGTGCGCTGGCAAGTTCAGACTACTGCGAGGAACGTTGGTTGGCATCACCACACTGCAGGTTCCCCATTTACTGATATTGCAAAAACTGATTTTCTTCTCAGTACTTTTCATCTTCTTTGCAGCTCATGGAAGCACTTTGAAAGCTCCAACTAACAGAAAGCAAAATAAAAGGATGAGGTTCTTATACCTTAGGTTAAGAAAAAAGAGAGAGGGGGCTTTTCTAGCAATTGATTCAGCATTGTTCTTTCAATTGAATATCAAATGGTGCGGACCCATTTGCGGGCCCTGTGTTTGTTGCTTCAGTCTCTGTGAACCCATATGTGCCCGGCTTATTTGATTTACTGGGCCGTGTTCTCTTAGAGTCCTCTCTCTCCTCTGATTCCTACAATCTTTCCTCCCCCTCTTCCATGCATGGCTCCTGAACTCCCAGGGGGAGGGGCTGATGGACACTTCCAATTTAGACTCTTTTTGAATGTCTGACTTGGGTTTCTGCATATGCTCCCATCTGCCGCAGGAGGAAACCTCTCGGATGATGGCTGGACAAAGCAGTACTCTATGATAAAACAGAATATCATTAGGAATCATTTCATTGAATTTTTTTTTTTTTTTGCAAGTGGTACTCCTAACAGTGGTAATAGGTGTGTCTTTGACTCTTTTGCCTGATCTTGGGATAGTTACCTCCTGTTGTGTTGCTTTGTCCAGACTTGGTCTGTGTCTTGTTTTGTTGTGTTTGGTTGTTGTCTCTTAGAGACCTGCTCTTTTCTGGAGGGAAATGGAGGGGGAGTGGATCTGGAGAAGAGGGGAGCTTGAAGAAGGGGAAGAAGGGGAAACGATGGTTGGAGAGCATTGTTTGATAGAAGAATCTATTTGCAGTAAAATTAAAAAGATATTGAATGGCATTTATTTCATGAGTGCTAAACTGGGTGTATGTATTAGTGACTTTATGTAAGCTATAACTTAGAATATACCTCTGGATGATGCAAATGAATGTGGCTTCTGTTGAGATGGGAAGTTGAAGTCCATCATTGAGTGGAGGGATTGTCAGGAATTCACATTTGATAAAACACTCTTCCACAGGAACTCTACCTTCTTTCTATCTAATGTGGGAATGGAGCAAGCTCAGTTGTTGAAATAAGAGTGGCGGAGCTGCGTCCCCAGCACCCTGCTGCCCACATGGCTAGCTTAGCTTATGACCCAAAATAATTACACGGAAACTGTATTCTTTTAAATACTGCCTGGCCCCAATAGTTCCAGCTTCTTATTGGCTAGCTCTTACATATTGATCTAACCCATTTCTATTATTCTGTGTAGTCCACAAGCCGGCTTACCAGGAATGATCTTAACCTGCATCTGCCTGGAATGGGGGAACCATGGCGACTCACTGACTCAGCTTCTTTCTCCCAGCATCCTGTTCTGTTTTCTCTGCCTACCTAAGGGTTGGCCTATGAAATGGGCCTCGGCAGTTTCTTTATTAATAAGAAATCATTCCCACATCA
>NC_022011.1:68734460-68735081 GCF_000317375.1 Microtus ochrogaster | reverse complement strand
ACCATGTATAAGTAATACGGTACCACCTGTGTCCTGCCCAGTCTAAACTTAACTGTGCTGTTATCACAGTAATTACGGTAGTTCCTGTCTGAGGTCAGCACAGTTCAGTGTGGAGCAGCTGATCCTGTCTCAGATCTACATGGTACCCCTGAGCCATATAGTTTTAGGCACACAGCAAGTCCACATTGGTGTCACAGTCAGCAGTTTAAATCTGAGACTGAGCTTGCAGCATAGAAACTCTTTTTATCCAAGTTACAACCAAATCTGACATGCAGAGCACTGCGCAGTCTGAAAACATTGGCAGGAATCCACCATGCTCTTTTGCCTGCCTAAGCCTGATTTTACCGCCTGGGCAGAGGGGAGCATTGAGCCATCAGCATGGTCTCAGAGCATTCTCCTTTTGATCCCAAGCGGGAACACAAACATCTAGTCCCATAAAATCCATTGAAATGCTTTAAAGCCAGAGTTTGCATTGGCGGCATAGTCCCAAGAAGCCACGCTTTAAAATGACATAGCGTTTTTTTTTGCTGTTGCTGCCGAATCAGAAAATCTCTTTACAGCATGCCACCAACAAACAGCAAAAATCTGTATTAAACTCTCTCTCCCTTATTTTTAAGCCTT
>NC_022011.1:68709831-68734110 GCF_000317375.1 Microtus ochrogaster | reverse complement strand
ACCATGGCGACTCACTGACTCAGCTTCTTTCTCCCAGCATCCTGTTCTGTTTTCTCCGCCTACCTAAGGGTTGGCCTATGAAATGGGCCTAGACAGTTTCTTTATTAATAAGAAATCATTCCCACATCACTCAGTGCCAATAGTTCAACTTCAAAAGTCACTTTTATCTAGTGCTGTTTACATTCACTTACATGAATTTTGGTGGTTATTTTTGCTTAATCTTATTACTCCAATCACGACGCAGAACATACCTATCACTTGAAATTTCTTGTTTGTCCTTTTATGATTAATTTCAGATCCTTCCTCTAATTTACATGGGCAATTGATGTTCTGATTTATTTTTATAGTATTTTCTTATTTTTGGATTTCTTATGACTGGAGTTATGAGCTATCCTACTTATATGAATGATGAATGCATACTCCCTCCTGTGTTTGGCTTTTGTTCACTTGTTCCTTCTAAGTTTTGAATGATATTTCATTCTCTAAGGCACCCAAGCTGGATATGGTGGCAGACAACTGTTATCCCAGGACTTGGAGTGTGGAGTCAGTAGGAATATGAGTGTGAAGCCAGGCTGAGCTGTATAGTTTGACTCTGTCCCCACATTTCCCATATTCCCCGTTCTTCCCTGATATCCCACTCTCACCCCAGTGAACCTTCCTGTTCCATTGTTCCCCTTTATGCCTTCATACCAGTGTGTTCTCTCTATGAAAATCCTTCCCACCATAACCCTCTACTCATGGCTTCAGGATTCCTCTACCTATATTACAAAAGAAACATATATATCTGAAGATTCAAAGTTAATACAAGTAAATATCTTATGCAGCTGGGTTACTTCCCTCAGAATGATTGTTAAAGATGAAATTAGTAAGCAATTTTGAAAGACAAAATATTTCAAAATATAGCAAAGAGCAGAAAGGCTTGTTATCAAGGTAAGAAAGCTGATGTCTTCCTGTAGGGGGAGTTTGGGAAGTCTTTTTAAAATTATTTATTTATTTATTTAATAAATTAAAAATTTCCATCTCCTCCCTTCCTCTCATTTCCCTCCCTCTCCAGTCCAAAGAGCAGTTGGGGTTCCCTGTCCTGTGGGAAGTCTAAGGTCCTCTCCCTCCATCTAGGACTAGGAAAGTGAGCATTCAAACAGACTAGGCTCCCACAAAGTCATTACATGCAGTAGGATCAAAACCCAGTGCCATTGTCATTGGCTTCTCAGTTAGCCCTCCTTGTCAGCCACGTTCAGGGAGTCTGGTTTGATCACATGCTCCATCATCCAGCTGGCCTTGGTGAGCTCCCATTAGATGAGCCCCATCGTCTCAGTGGGTGGGCGCACCCCTGCTGGTCCTAACTTCTTTGCTCATGTTCTCCCTCCTTCTGCTCCTCATTTAGACCTTAGGAGCTCAGTCCAGTGCTCCAGTGTGGGTCTCTGTCTCTATCTCCATCCATCGCCAGATGAAGATTCTATGGTGATATGCAAGATATTCATCAGTATGGCTATAGGATAGGGCCATTTCAGGCTCGCTTTCCTCAGCTGTTGGGCAGTCTTGTTAAGAGTACTCTTTACAATTTGATATTTCCTGAGCTGTGATACACCCCCAGCATGGACAGTGGCCCACCTCCACATCAGCCTCGCAGGACTTAGGAACCAAGGGTCCAACATGACTATGGAGTACATGCCGACTGAGTTGTCAGAGTTGAATATGGTCTTGGCTCTGAATTCTGCTGGCCCTGAAGTAAATGGGCAGCACAATGATAATTTCACTAACAAGATAATACCTGAGTTTTTCATAATTCCTCATCTCAGGAATGTGTTTTATGTTATAGATCCTTTTAAACTACAAGTTCCATTTCTTTAGTAGATTATTGAAAATTCTTTCTCTCTTATCTAAGTAGTTTATTTTTATTAGCAATGACATTTACACACTAAATACTAGTGTAATAGAATGAGTTTTAAGCAAAAAAGAAAAAGAGGGAAATTTCAGTTGACAAACCCCTTCCATTTAGAAGAAATTAAAAATATCATTTTCCTAAATTGATCAATGAGACAAATAGATTTGGTGATCAGTCTTGTCTAATTTCTAATTCCTTAATGGCTAATGGAATTAAGGGAAAACCCAACTTTAACAACCACTCTCTTTTAATTAATAACTTTCTTTTAGGTATTAATAATATTTCTTTACTGTGGCGAACTCCTCGACCAGCGAGAAAGAACGACCACGACACGAGGATTCTTCTCAGATCACGCTTTACTGGAGTGCACTTGGTTGAGAGATAACATGAAGCGAAGGGGGAAGCGAGGGGCAGAAAGCGAGGGAGAGCAGGAAGCGAGAGGGGGGAAGCGAGGGGCCCCGAGAGCACCAAGGCAGCTGCTTATATATGGAATTGGCACATGGGTTGCCCTGTGATTGGTTGCCACCATCAGCTGACACCAGACTGCATCGAGATAGGCCCAGGGACCCCCATTCACCGCACATGCGGGAAGTGGGGGACAGGCAGCTCTCAAAGGCATGGCCAAATATGGAGTATAACCGGCAAGACAGGATGTGGTGCCATCTTGCAATGGCGATCCTGTCTGGCTCCCTGCACTTTACCATCATATTAAAGTTTTCTATAGTATTCCCTTATTTTCTGCTTTTTTTTTATGGGTTCTGTGAGAATAATCTTCATTCATTCTTGGTACAGATACTTTGTATCTTTTCTTTCTTCCTTTTGTGAATCTATCTAAAGATTACTAATCTTAGTGATGGTTTTAAATAATCCATTTTGTTTCAATTTCTTTTACTTTTTTTGTTTTTGAGATTATAATATACCACTTACCTTCTCCCTTTCCTCTCTTCAAATCCGCTCATAAATATTGTGGGATATTGTGATTGCATTTTGATACTCCTGAGACTGACAATAAATTTTATTTTGAATTGCAGGGTGGAGCTAGCTAATAGTTGCCCATATTAGCCATAGATGTTTTGGAGGACAAAGGACATATAGAGAGACACAGGAAATAGTAAGGAGGGTTTAGAAAGACTCTTGGCCTTTTTTTTTTTTAATTTTATTTATTTATTAAGGATTTCTGCCTCCTCCCCGCCACCGCCTCCCATTTCCCTCCCCCTCCCCCAATCAAGTCCCTCTCCCTCATCAGCTTGAAGAGCCATCAGGGTTCCCTGACCTGTGGGAAGTCCAAGGACCGCCCACCTCCATCCAGGTTTAGTAACTCTTGGCCTTTTTGGATCAAGGAAGGAGAGAGAGAGTTCATTGGCTGCTTCTCCATCACATCTCTGATAAATTAGGTTTTACACCAATATCTGACTCTTGCGCTTCTATTGATAAGAGTATAATTAGATAAATGCTTTATCTGGTATTCAGTATAGGGCACAAAATCCTGAGATTACTACTAGCCTCCAGTTTTGCAGTGGCCAGAGTCGGTGCTGTGGCTGGATTTCCCTCCCTCTGCTCAGGCCCTGTGCATGAGGGGTTTTCCCATTGCAGCCTCTCTATAGCAGCCTCCAGTTGCCACCAATGCTGGCCCCAAACACCACAGGAAGTTAGGCCACAAATGAATGCCACTGGAGTTGGCTGTCCATTGCAAGGTGGCTCTATCATCCAGGAGGCCCTGTGACCTTGTTTCCTGCCACAGACTTCTTCTGCATGTCCTTTTCTGGTGACCATTTTTCAGGCAGCTCACTACCTCTCTCCATGGGTTGTGGGCTTCCCTGGATTGTTTCCTCAGGCTACTGTCGTGCCAGGTCAGCTGCCACAACACCCACTCAGACTTTTACTGCTACTGCCACGAATCAGCCTGTAGCTACATGTGAGCAGCCGCAGCTGCCCTCAGCTAGGCCGTGCACTGCCTGCGTTCTGTACCCAGTCATACAACACAGTGACAGCCAGCTTCACACTTCCCTGTCGTTGTCAGCATGTCTTTTGAGACACCTTAGAATTCCTAAGGGGGAATGAGTTTTCTAAAAAAGTTTTTTTTTTTTCCATTTTAAGAAGGGGAACTATATTGCAATGCTGGGAGTTAGGTCTCTGTATGGTTCTACAATGTATGGTTTGAAAATGGAAAAAAAATAAATGAAGGGATAATCAACTAAGCTGGGATTGACAATGTCAATCAGAATCATTATCAGTTTGGTAATTCGTGTTTTATACTAAAAATGTGGTTTGATATTGGGGCCAAATATAAACGATTGACTGATAAGATACAAAAGCTACAAATGAAGCTAAGAAAAACATTCATACACAGACAGAGGAGTTTAGAGTAGAAGCTACCATACCATGAAACTGAGGAGGACTGGCCCATGGTTATTAGAAAACCAACTTTAATTTACTCCATTACCTTTTAAGAATGACCACTAGATGATGGGCATCCCCATGTGTTAGTAATCAGGCATTGGCCTTCCACCCTGCTCCCAAATAAGTACACAAAGACTCATTCTTACTTATAAACGCCCAACCTTAGCTTGGCTGGTTTCTAGTCAACTTTTCTTAGCCTGACTTAAATTATCCTGTCTACCTTTTGCCTCCGGGCTTTTATCTTTCTTTCTACTACATACCTTTCTTTCCTTCTTACTTCATGACTGGTTGTGTGGTTGGGTAGCTTTGTGGCTCAGGGAAAACTGACTTTGATTGAAGAGAAATTACAGGATGTGCATATACATCACTTGGATCCAGAGCTTGATTATAGCCTGGTCATACTACCTTCTATGCATTGTCCTACAGGAATTCTTATGCTGAGAGGAGATAGCATCTTAGAGTAGATATTTTTTGCCACACAAAGAGAGTAAAAGATTAAAGACCTATGTAGAAAAGGGTTTCTGAATTGATTCTGAAAGGAAAATGGAGATGTTGTCAATGAACAGGAATAGATGCAATAGAAATTTTGATACCTTTTACTAATGCTGATATTGTCTCTTTATTGCCAGGAAATGAACACTGACAAAGAACTTGCAGTACCTTTTTTTTTCAGTTCCTTTTTTTTTGAGAAATTAACAAAAAATATACCAAAAGCAAGAGACATCAGTTTTTAAAAAGACATAGATGGATTCTTCCTCACACTGTATGAGGGATACCATTTTCATGAGTCCCCTACATTGTATACTAATGCAAATAAATTAGTAAATATAAGTTATAAGTCAGCAAATTTAAGTACAGTACCTCAAAACCCTTATGATTCTGTTCAAAAGTCAGAATTACGCCAGGCGGTGGTGGTACATGCCTTTAATCCCAGCACTCTGGAGGCAGAGGCAGGTAGATCTTTCTGAGTTCAAGGCCAGCCTTGTCTACAAGAGCTAGTTCCAGGACAAGCTCCAAAGCTACAGAGAAACCCTGTCTTGAAAAAAAAAAAACTAAGTCAGAATTACATGCTATTCTCATAATATTAATAGGTTTTCACAAACCTCTTACTGTAGTTACTGATTCTCAATATATAGAAAGAGTTGTTCTACATATTGAAACCACTGAACTTAATCCAGATAATTCAAATTATTGTCTGTGGGATCCCTGCCAGTGGGAATGGGTGTGCCTCTGACTCTTTTGCCTGTTCTGTGACTCTTTCCCTCCTATTTGGTTGCCTTGTCTAGCCTCAATATCTCAATATGAGAGCTTTTCCCTTGTCTGTCTGTCTGTCTGTCTGTCTGTCTGTCTGTCTGTCTGTCTGTCTCTCTCTCTCTCTTTCTTTTAAAAGCTGTCTTTCCTCATTTGCATACCAATCCCAGTTCCCACTCCCTCCTCTCATCCCATCTCCTCCACCTCACCCCCCACCCCCATCTACTCCTGAGAGAGGGTAAGACTTCTTCCTAATGCAAATAAATTAGTAAATATAAGTTATAAGTCAGCAAATTTAAGTACAGTACCTCAAAACCCTTATGATTCTGTTCAAAAGTCAGAATTACGCCAGGCAGTGGTCAACAAAGTCAAGCATATTGCTTTGTGGCAGGATCAAGGCCCTCTCCACTGTATCTAGGCTAAGCAAGGTATCCCTCCAAACAGAATGTGTGCCAAAAAGTCAGTACAAGCAGTAGCGATAAATCCTGATCTCACTACCAGTGGCCCCACAGACTGCCCCTGCCATACAACTGTCACCCACGTTCAGAGGGCCCTATTTGGTTTTATGCTTTTTCCTTTGCTGTCAGTCTGGAGTTGGTGGGCTCCCATTAGCTCAGATAAGCTGTTTCAGTGGCTTTCCCCATCATGGTCTTTAAAATGACCATGTTTGGTTTTGTGGAGGTTCTTGTTTCACAGAATTAGTGAGCAGTCCTTATCCCTCAAGTATTTTTTATCAAGAAACTTTCTATCCCCCTGTATTTTATTAACATTAATGTAACACATTTGGTATTTTACCACAGGTCATTGAGACTCTGACTATTAAAAAATATTCTTTGACTCTCCAGCTGTCAGACACCATAATTTCTGTCATTCAGGTTTCAAAGTGCCGAAATCTTTCTCCTCTTAAATTATTATCTGTCTTTTTGTGGTTTAAACTTTCCTTATAAAACCCTTTCATTTATTTAAAAATATTTTACTATTATCTCTTAGAATACGATTTTACTTGCCATAATATAAATTTTTAGTCTGAAAATTTGAGCATTTCTGGCATCCTATGTTTGGCACTATTTGATTATCTCAATTGTGAAATTGTGAGATTGTAATTTACTTTGGTCTTGATCCATACATTAACGAGCTCCGCACTGAGTCAGGGACTCTACACACAACCTTCAGCAACCATTATCATCAGTTCAAGTTTGCTCATGATACTTTACTAACAATTTCCTTTGGTGGAACTCTCTTTGAGCCGAGGTTTTAGTGCTCTTTGATCTATCATACCTTTGGAGAGAATTTGTATATCCCTATGGGGGGGGGATATGAATGAATGAATGAATGAATGAATGAATAAAAGAGTTACAGTTTATCCTATAATTTTAAAACAAGTTCTTGTTTTAAATTTCTTGTTTCACAGAAAGTCCACATCCTTTAGAACTTTAGATATCTACCCAACTGCTATGCTATTATTACATTCACTAGAGCTTCAAAATTTCCTAGGGACTGACGGAAGAGTAAAACCTTAAAAAACATATTAAGAAACTCATGATTTCTGAGACTGTCTCTTATCCTGAAGAGGATGTCCCCACATTTCTTGGACTCCAGCTAGGAAACATCTCATAACTTCCGTTCACATCTTCAGCTCACATTCAGGCTTTAGGATTAAGGACTTATAGAACAGTATTTTTTTGACTCCCAAACTGTGACTTTAAGTTATAGGTTTCCTTCTTTATTCTTCAGGCTTCACAATCCACAGACGGCCACTTTATATATCTGGCCCAATGTTTAGTTTTAATTGATGAGAGACACTGAGAAAAGTTAACATTTTGATTTTGTTGAAGCTGGGACTTTTAAGACAATCCTGGCAATATGAATATAAAGGTATCCCAAGGTCTGAGATTTGCATTAAAGACCTCTAGTTTGGAAAGCATGGTATGAGAAAGAGGTCGAGTGCCTACCAGAAGGATCTGAGCTTTGGAGGAAGTATTTAGAACTCTTTATGCCTCCATTTTCTCATTTTCACATGGTAAACTGAAGTCAATAAAGAAAATTATCCTACTGCGTTTTTATAAGGATTATGAATACAGTATTTGGAAAGCATCATTTTGTGTGCTTATTAAGTTTTATGCCACAAACACTATCTAATTCATAAGTAAGTTTTTTCTAGTAGTATGTTCTACTATAGTTGTTCTACCAGGTGATAGTAAACAAAAACTTTCTTATGTTTTTGATACATGATATTTAGTAACATATTTTGCATTGATTTACAAAGTCCTCGTATAATATCTCTGAGATGTGATGAACAATTGCTTGAACTTTGAAACTTTCTACTCCACAGCTAAAGTAGTTTGACGTATATAGTTAGATTTCAAGGGAAAGATAGAGGTTAAAAGTTCACCTTTGAAGGCATCAGCTTGTATAAATGGGTGAGATTCCATTGGAACAGTAGCTAGATAAGAAAAGCACACATGTCTGTTGGGGAGATGGGAAAGAAGACTCAGAAGAGCCTAAAAAGAGAGACCAAAATCCCAAACCCAAGGAGCCTGTTGTTTATGAAGCCAGCTAAAGGCTGAGTTTTATGTAGAGTCAACATTTTCTTTAATACACTCTGTTGGTGTCTTACTCATATTTTTCCTCAATGTCTTTAAAATTAAATTCACCAATATCTATAGTTCTGTACCTTATGACTATTTCCAAAAGCAGAGGAAAGTGCTCTATTTAAGCATGACTCAGACTACAGATTTTAGCCAGAGACTGCTCGCTCGCTTCCTGACACAAACAAACACATGGAAACTATATTAATTATAACACTTATTGGCCTATTAGCTCAGGCATTTTATTAACTAACTCTAACATCTTAAATTAACCCATTTTTATTAATCTGCGTGTTGGCACAAGGTTGTGGCTTACTAGTAATGATCTGGTGTTTATCTCCTTCAGAAGCTACATGGCATCTCGCGGACTCTGCCTACTCTCTCTCTATAGCCCTTCCAGTCTGACTATATTCTGCCTTGCTATAGACTGAAGTAGCTTCTTTATTAACAAATATTAATAAAATATATTCATAGCATGCAGAGAAGAATGCCATATCATCAGATGTTGAAAATTTAATGAAATCTTTCCATTTAGTAGCCCTTAATCACGGAGCAGAGGAAATTCCAGCATAAAGACCCCGGTTGTCTTGGTTCACATGTGGAATTAATGCTGAAGCAAGAGTTCTGATTGTTTGTGATTGTATTGTTCATGGATTTCAATTCCAACTCTACCTGTTCTAACAATACTCTGTGAGCTTCCTTTTCTGTGCTATATCTAACTCTTTTTAAAATTATATATAATTACCAAATTAAGTATTTGCCTTTAAACAGTTGTCTCAGTGTCTTCCTTTGGAAGCATCTAGGGTAAATGGCTTCAATTTACATAAAACAGGGCTACTTGACTAGTCAAGTTAGCATATGTGCCTTTGAAAAGATGGTTTCAATAGAATGTTGAGATGAAAGTTTTTACCAGATTGTCTTCAGGAAAGCAATAAAAAAATTGAAATAGAATTGCAGAAAAGCTGAGAGCCAATTAGATGGTGACGTGGAACAAAGAGAAGATTGTTTTTTCTTTTAACATTACATTTATTTATTTATTTATCAATATGTATGTGCGTAAATACATGTGGTGCTTAGAATAAGAATGGACTCCATTGGTTCACATATTTGAACGTGCCGTGCCATGCTAGTAGAACAGTTTTGGAAGGATTAAGAGGTGTGGTCCTGATGGCCGAAGTGTGCTACTAGGGTGGACTTTGAGGTTTCAAAAGCCCATGCCATTCCCAATTAATCCTTTCTCTTTGATGAGAAGTTTTTTTGAAATAAGAGAAATTCTAACATTTTTGTACATTGGGAAAATGAATCCAGAAGAGGCAAAATTGTGGTAAAGGAGAGAAAAGAAACAATTTATAAAATAAAATACTTGTATAAGAAAGAAAAAAATTGAATGTAAAAACCCTTAGATAGGATTGTGGATATACATACTAAATTAAAAAGAGTATAAATGGTGAGATTTGAAGGAGTGGTAGGAGTGTATTAAATGGCTTTATAATCATTCTTGTCTGTGTGATGTAGACTATATCTTACAAGTTCTTGTATTTGAGCACTTGGTCAAAGCTTGTCTTATAAAAGATAGTAGGGCATTTTGGATATGTGGGGTAATTGGAAGACACAGACCACTGGGGATGAGCCCTTAAGAGAACTAACCTGGTCCTGCTTTTAGTTTGACCTGTCTACTTTCTCTTCTGAATGCTGTAACCAACTCATGTTTCAAGTTCCTGCCATAGTAAATCCAACTTTCAGTTGCAATGCTTTCCTTAGCATGATGGACTGGTATTCCCTAAAACAGTGAGCATAGACAATTCTTTCCTCTTTTAAGTTACTTTTGTTATGTAGTCTGTCACAATGTTGAGAAATACGGCTATCAGGAAATGGAACCAGGAAGTAGGTTCACTACTGTAATCAACCTGATGATCTATGTCTTTGAAACAGGGTTGTTGATGGCATGTGGAAGAGTTTGAAACTGTGGCTAAACAAGGTCTTCAAGTTTTGAAAGCATAACTTCATGGACCATTCTTGTGGAAAAATAGAAGAACAGAATGCCTATGAAGAACAGAATGTGGATGGTATTAAGAATCTGGGTAGAGGCTGCCCTTGCTATATTATGGTGAATAATCTCATAATGTGCTGCCCATATCCTGAAATACTGAGCAAGGATTAATTTAAAAGTTGGTAGACTAATTTATTTGACAGAAAAGATTTCAAGACAGTATAACACTCAAGCTAAGTCATGGATACTGCTTGCTACTTTTAGCCATGTTTATGCTCAGAATATAGAGAAAATGATTGAACTTTAATATATGAAAAAATATTCAATTTGGCAAAGAAAGGAATGGAAATACATTTAAAGTGAAGACACGTCAGATATGTATAAAATGGTAGGAATTGTCAAAAAATTAAGGACATTAATAAGACCACAGACTTTGTAATACAAAAGGAAAGATGCCTTGAGAACAAAATCTTACCTCCTTCCCTCCATCAATACTTAGGGATGTAAGAAAATCACTGTTATTGAAAACACTTTTATTTAAAAGAACATTGACTACCAAGAGAGGCAGGACAGGTAGTGCCACTCTAGGGGCAATTTGCTCAACTTGAACTGCCTTGAGAAGTATTTTCCACGGTTCTTCCACCACAGACACTCACAGGTTGATACAGCCTTGACAAAGAAGGTAGACTATATCTTAAGCTAGCAAGAGAACTTGGAAATGTCCTCCTGTGCTGATTTTTTAAGGCATGCAGAATGAGTGTGTGGCAGAGTCATACTTGCTTATGCCAATGTTCCAGGAGAGCCATGTATAGCAGTGCTGTATTTTCTTCAGAAAGAGCCTGAGAGAGCTGTTAAACAAAACTGTAAAGGGTCAGCTTAAGCTTCAGTGGGGACCCTATAGTATCAATGATGCTGAAAGTGAAATAGTTGCCAAGGAGCCTGGGGACTTTGAGTAGGGCTGACCCATGAGGGAGTCTATGTGTGCTTTAGGTAGAAGGACTCTGGGGGTGGGCTGAATAAAAACGTAACATATGATTCCACATGATGTGAACATGTATCCCAGTAAATTTACATGAAACTTGGACTTCAGTCTTGCTTTGATATGGTATTTATTTGTTGTGTCCCCATTCTTACCTTTCAAATGTAATGTAATTGCTCTATGCAATTATATACTAGACGTAAGTTGATTTGTTGACTATACAGAAACACACAACTAATAGTTTGCCTTGAATCTCAAAAGATTTTCGACATTTTTGTTGGTAAGAGTGTTGAACCCAGGGCCTCATGAATTTTAGACGACCACTCTGTCATTGAGCAGCATCCCCACACAGCGCTACGTTTCCAGCTCTGGAATTTGGACTTTGGAAGAATATTGGGATTGTTAGGACTTTGCCTAATCTTTAAGTTGAACTGAATTCATTTTTATATTATGAGGTGGGCAGTGAGACCAGTGATAGAATATTATAATTTGAATATAAAGTGTTTCTCACAAACTTATGTGTTTGAACACGTAGTACTTAGTTGATGGCATTGCTTTTGGATGTTGTTGAACATTTTGGACATGGAACAGGAAGATGCAGGCTGCAAAAGGAAAAGTGTTTTGGGGTTGTAGCCCAGGCCCACTTTTGTCTGGTGTCTGGGCTTCCTTAGCCATTAAGATGTGAACAAGTCATGCTATAAGTTTCTTCTATTGTGGACAGGGGGCTTTTATCATTGTGCCTTTCCTGTTGTGACCAACTTATATCTGCTGAAGCTGTGAGTTAAAATATTTTCCTTTTGCCTTAAGTTATTGTGTGACAGTATTCCTCAGGAGATGTGAACAAAAGCTACTAATTCCAGACAGGAAACTGACAGCATGTAAAGTAATGATATCAGCAGAGCCTAACAATGGAGCTTCTGTCATTACTTACAGTAACACAGATGACTCAAAATCGGCTGCATTATTGAAAGCCCAGCACAACATGAGTGATACCTCACAAAATATGGATTCTTGAAGCTCTCTGCATGACTTTCAGGCAGCTGGACAGTTTCGAGATTCACCTGTCTTGAGATGTCCTTACTTCTTATATTCCTTTGGAGAATGTGTGACCTTGTGAATCTGGTAAGGGTCATCTACTTTTTGAGTCGTTAGTTGTTCACTTCTCGAGTTCTGAGAAGCATCTTTTAGAACTTCCTGGGTCTAAATAAACTTCCTTCTGGGATAGAGTGCTGTGGTGTAGAAGGAATCACTATACAGAACTGTCTATTTTGGCATGACAATTGTAAAGCCGTGTGACAGATACGTGTCTGTGGTGTAACAGAGGGAGCGGGGTTATAGCATAAGGAGAATTTTGAAGCACAAAGCAGAAATTGAGGTGGATGAATTTGTTAGAAGAATAAAATTGTTATTTATAAAACCCAGTAGGCTTATTTATGGTTTGTTACTCACTAAAAGAAAATTTGAGGACATGGTTCCATATTTCCCTAGTCTATTCAGCTGCAGAGTTACAGGCAGAAAACTGATGGAGGATTATGCTTATATAGGCTTGGACTTTTTTTCCATGTAGATACTGTGAAGAGAAAGTTATTTTAGAAAGAGAATGGCAGTAACGGATCAAGAATGGGGGAAATAAACAGTAAGAATGTAGTGGATATTGAGAGATGGATTCAGTGGTCATAGAGTTCCTGGAAGGGGGACTTGAGGAAAAGTAGAAAGCTGTAGTCAAGAGACCGAGATACCTATAATTTAGTTTATGGAAAAAGAAAAATCATTATTAATGACATAAATGTATCAGGCTTACTAGCAATAGAATTCCCGTTGCTTTCACTAAATGTAAAGTTCAAGGTCACAAATTAGAGTACGCTTAAATGATAACAGAAGAGAAAGTCTAAATGATTTTGATATGTCAATGCCTTTTTGGTATAACATCAAACTATGAAAGTAAATATTGTTAAGATGGGTTTTTGTTAAAACCAAAACGTTGGGAAAGTCACTGTCAGATGAATGAAAAGGCAATCCACACACCAGGCGAAACTATTTGTAAACCATTTTTCTGACAACATTTGACTCATACATAAGACTCTTGCATAGCTTAACAATTAGAAAATAAATAGCCCAATTAAAAGTTGGCCAAAGTCATTAAGCATATACGTCATCAAAAAAGATGTACAGATGTCTAGTAAGTATATGAACAATATCCAATATCATATGCCACAGAAATATAAATTAAAATGAAGAGGTATATTAAAAAAATCTTTGAAATGGGAAAACTCCTGAACACTGACAACTCTAAATGCTGGAGAGGGTAAGGAGCCACAGCTTCTCTTATTCATAGCAGGTAGGAATATAAACCAGATTGGCTTTGGAAGACAGTTGGCGGTTCCTACGAACTATAACTTACTCTCGCTCTATTATTCTTCTGGTCCTACTGGGTAGCTTATAGATAGCAGATATTTATTGCTTATATTTTGTAAATCTGACAAACTCAAGACCAAAGTACCAGCAGTTTCTCTGTCTATCGATATATGGTCATCTTTTCACTGAGACAAAACTGCAAAGATGAGTTTTGTAAGTTTTTCTTGTAAGGGCACTAACCTTTTTTAGGAGGCTCAGTCCTTACATCTCAACCTTCTTTGGAAGGACATACCACCCAGTGCCTGTCCCTTACAACTTCAAATATCATTGCAAGAAATTTGGAGAAATACAACTATTAAATCAGGAACAAACACTATAACCCTTATCTCAAAGGATTAAATAAGTATGCCTACACAAACACTTGCACATAGGTGCACATAGCAATAATATACAAACGCTAAAATTTAGAAGACTGAAGATGGATTTAAGTAGATGAAAGAATAAGTGAGCCACCCTTCATTTTGGGTAAATTATTATCTAATTACAGAAGGAAGTGAACTGGAAGTCTAGAAAAAGACATGAAGACTAACATTTTAAATTACTATACAGAAGAAGCCAACTGGAATGGGCTACATACTGTGTTACTCTATTTCTAATGTTCAGGAAAAGATAAAAAAACTGGGGGCAGCAAATAAGAAATCTGACTTGTTTCTGGGGACAACAGGTATGGGAGGTATTGAACATTTTAGGGTGTTAACACTGCTCTGGTGATACGGTAATGTTAAAATCTATTTTTATATAAATTTGTCTGAACTCTAAAGCTTACGTTAGGCAGAAAGAACCTTATTGTAGACTGTGTTGTTTGGGTGACAATGTAACAAGGGTTCATCAGTTATGACCAATATTCAGCATGGCATATGTATGTGTGAGAGTGGAGATACATAGAATGTTTCTGTATCTTCAGCTCACTTTAGCTCTGAAAGTGTATGACTCAAAGAAAATAACGTCTTAAAAACAAATGCTGGTCCATAGGCAGTTTGTCAATCCTGTTCTAGGATAGGTTGTCACCGTAGAATGGAAGAGTGAGCTGTGAGCCCAAATGACACAACGGTCTACCCAAGCATCCACAGAGCCACATATGGGGTTATGGATGTTACTCGAACACGGCATGAAGATGTCATGGACAGTGACAGTGAATGTTGCTCAAGTGTGATGCTCAAGTGGCTAGGAATATGAAGGGTACTATGTTCTTAGGAAATGAGTGTGTAAAGGAGAAACAATCTTTTCCACCACAACACACAGAAAGTTCCAAGTATCCTGAATGCACAGTCCTGAGTTGCTTGAAGATGGCATACAAAAGCAAAGGTCATTATTAGATAAAGAAATCTGTGTGTGCAATCAAGGATTCAAATCTATTGGGTGTGTGTGTGTATGTGTGTATGTGTTTGTGTGCACGTGCGTGCATGCGTTGAAGAAAGGAAAGGTTCTTTTTCCGAAGCCCTGAACTCATGCTGTACAGCTGGCCTTGAATTTGTTGCAGTCCTCCATGTCTCTGTACCACAAGGGGATAGTAAAGAAGGTGTGAGCCACCGTGTCTGGCTAATGATTTTGATTCAAAATAGTTAGTAGTCATTTGTTCCACACTGAACTGGTCTTCCTCTGCCTAGGGCACTGATCCCATGGCCACTGATAAATGCTAATGTGTTTTGGGGTGTCCGATGTATTTGGGAACAGAGTCACTTAGGAACACTACTGTTAATGTTTAATAACCCACTGAAATAGTTATTTTTATATTTGCATTTCATTTTAATTTCAACCAATTAAGTTAAATGCAAAATTTGCAAAATGAAATAGTTATCTAAAGCCAAGACTGAACTTCTCTCATGCCTGCATCAAGCAATAAGCTTTTGTTTCAATATTCCACCAGAAGCCAGCTGACTGTTTGCCAGTTTTGACTCTGTAGCCTGTGTTGTGGAGATCTGTGCCTCTTCCTAAGCTGGTGTTTCTACAGCTGGTTAAGTACAGACAGGACAGAGAAAGAACAATAGTTACTCAGGGGAGGTTTTACTTATGATAATCACTTACCATGCTAAATTGTAATATGAAAATGCCTGAGGCCTGAGACTATACATGAAATTTTTTTTATCAATCTCTATTCTCTAATCTACCTCTCACCTCATGACCATTTAAAATTCTTGATAATCTATGTTAGAATAGTACAATTTCTTGAAATTATAGTTTGATAAATTGCTTGTTTAGAATTTAAATGAAAGCATAAGATTTGTTAGTTGTCTTCTTCAGTTACAATTAATATATGACTCATATGAAAGTTTTAAATGTATATGTGCTTTTAAAGAGGTGCTGGGCAAGACTGGCAGATGACACTTACATACACACATATATATCATATATATATATATATATATATATATATATATATATACTTCTTTTTTCTTGCATTCTTCACTAGATGTCATTTACTTAGAATAAATTTACTTAAACTATTCTAACCTTTCAGAGACAGTCCAGGAGTTTTTTTTTCCTGTTCTCTTAAAAATACTCTGCTGACATTCTGATTTGCCAAAAGGACACCATGATCATTTTACAGAAGTGCATCTGCTCAGAATCTCAAGGCAAAAAAAAAAAGGCTTTGCTTTCTTTTCTTTAATCATTTTCATTTTAGAGATTTTGGAGTATGGTCATGATATGTCCCATAATGATCTTATATTCTATAGTCTCGATGCACCATACATCAAATGCTACTGCAAGCTCCATACTAACTTCACATGCCTTCCATTTCAGAGGGAAAAGCCAATGTCTTCACAATGTTCAACAAGGCCTCAGTCCGTCTCATCTCCTATTTGCTTCTACCTCATTTCCCTCTTATCATATAGTAACACTGACCTTTTCCTTCCTCCAAAATAGGATGTAATAGCCATAAACCCCATACTAGCCATTGCTTTCTCTTCATGTTTATTCCGGCCAGTGTAGTTAGTGCCTCTCTCACTGAGCTGGTCTGAAGTTCTCACCAAAATTTGTGTCCTGAAATCACAGTTTTCAAAGTGATGTTCTAACAGGGATGGGGACTTCAGGAGATAACCAGGTTACAAGAGCTGGGTGGGATAACCTGTCCACTAGAGAACATGCAGAGGATGACTTCATGCCTTTTACCCATGAACAGGTGTCTTATCAGTGGGAAACTGAGAGTGTTATACTCTTAGAGCCTCATGTTCAGAGCTTACACTTAAGGGTTCTGAAATGTTCTACCACAAACACACTTCAAATTTGCTGAAGGCACTACTTTTTGTAACATGTTTTTCCTTCCCCTCCCCTCCCCTTCCCCTCCTCTGTTCTCCTCTCCTCTTTTCTTATTTTCTCTTTTCTTGTTTTTTTCTTTTCTAAAACAAGCCTTAATTTCACCAGCAACCTTGAATTAATAGACTTTTGGAAATACTGGGCTATAGCAACCTTTCCACTGTGATTTGAACACCTTGTCCCATAGGCAGCTCCCAGCTTAGTGTGTATCCTGCCATTTACAGAAGCTGACATTACAGCTGCTATTTCAGGAAGGGGTTTCCGCTTATGTTGCTTGTTTAAAGAAAGGTAAATGGATTAGCTTCATTTTGTTCATATATATGATTTAGGCCACACGCTTTGATGCAATCTGTATGATTCATGCATACACGTGCTGTTCATGTTCACAATGTCCTTGCTAAGTCACCATGTACCCACATAGAAATATTTGAGTGAGATTTAGAAAAGGAGAAGGAATTTAAGAATTTCAGCACCAAGACATTTATATAAGATACAATTTAGCCAATAACTGCTTTGCCCTGCTCAGAAGAACATAATTGCAGAATTTTAAATTCATTTGGCCACAGAGCTGGCTTGTAGAATTTTTTTTTTACCCAATGAAAAACATTTTAAATTGACTTCACCTTTCATAACCTCATCCAAATGGCTACAAAGCCCCACAATTAGCTTCCATGCTTTTGTTCATGCGTTCACACCCAAAGGGGCTTGACCATTAAAGAGACCTTTACAAAACAATTTAGAATATATACTATTTTGCTCACAAACTTTATATGCCCTCCATTTCAGACAAAACAGCCAATGGCTTTACAATGTTTAAAAAGGCCCCAGTCTATCTCATCTCCTGCTTACTCTCCCCTTCATCTCCTCCTTCTTTATATAGTCACACTGGCCTTTCTTCTTCCTCCAAAATAGGACATATCTCACCTCCTCGCCCCTTCAAAGTCATCACTCAAATGTCATATTTTCAATAAGCCCCATCCTGACCAACTATCTAAAGTTGCAGCTCCAAGAACACCTAGTAGCTCTTCTCCATCTTTTATTCTTGCTGGTAGCATGCCATTTTCTGAAACACTGAAGATTTACACCATCTTTTGCTCCTTATCTGTTTCCCTTGTTAGAATTTAATTCAGTGAGGGCAAAGATTTTGTAAGCTCGTTAGAGTTTGAGGTCTTTTTTCTCATTATCTCGCCTCACTCATCGGCCTCACCCCTTATTATGGATGTATATACCATGTGGCCAATATATATTAGTGACTCAATGAGTGCTTGGAGGAAACAGAAGAAAATATTTCCCATTTGTTTCGTGACATTATTTCCCACTGCAGCCCATGTTCTTGGTAACATCAACAGGAAAATTAAATGAGCTAAGAGGTAGAAAAACCTTGCTTTAACAGAGTCAATCTTTTTTTTTTTTTTTTTGGTTTTCCTTTATCAGATCCTAGAGATACAGCATTATTTGTCATCTAAGTCTCTGTATGATTGTATTATTTTCATTGCTGGTTTTGAATGTCACTCTTTAATCTCAGAACGACATTTAATATATAGACAAATTCTTTAGAGTTCCAAAAGCAATATTCTTCCTCTTGGGTAGTTGATGTATTCCCAGACCTTGCATTAGCTTGAATTAATCATAATGAAAGCCAAGATTCCAAAGGGAACAGCAGACAAGCAGCAGACATGGGTATCATACCAGTGGAGAGCAAAACAATGTTACGATCAGGTACATTTTCTTCACTTGTGTTTGAGAGCATTGTTTCAAAGCAGTAAAGAAACATAGACTTACTGTCTGTGATAACAGGTTGCTCCTGGGTGTATAGGAAGGAGAGGTGGGCTCTGGGTTTGACTCCTCTTCTTGAGAGGGATTAGAGTACTCCGAACAACAACTGTGGGGTGACGAGGATAGATGCTAGCAGATCTGGTAATGAATCACTGTGTGCCAGATCTACACAGCTGTGTCCACTCATGCTAATCCTCTGTAGGGAGAAGCCAGTTGCTTCCACTGAGCCTCCTGGAAGGGAACTTATAGCCAGGAACAAGCAGAAAACTAATAATCTTGCTCAGCAGTCCCCAGCTCATTTTTTCATTTTCTTTCTTCTCTAAATTCTTATGGACCAGGTACTGGAAGGTTTGAGCCTTTCTTACATACAATAGGAAGCCCAAGGAAAAAATTCTCTTTTAATAATGTATACATACACATATGTGTGTGTGTGTGTGCACGTACATGTGTATGTGAAGGGAAGCAGAAAACTGGGACTCAGTTTTCTCCTTCCACTGTGGGTGCCAGGAACCAAACTGAAGCCATCAGACTTGTGTGGTAAGCACTTTATCCACTGAACTATCTTGTCAGCCCCAGTATTATAGTTACGTAATAATGTTCTAAATGTTTGTCTCTGAAATTTAAGTGAAAATAAACTATAAAGCAATCAAGCAAACATATCTACTTGTCTATCTCTCTGTCTAGATATTGATTAATTTCTTTATATATACATGTGTAACATTTTAGTAAATTCTTCTGCTTAATTTATATGTTTATGTGAATAGTGGTCTAATAAAAGCAATGAAGTACTGGGTTTTAATAGCAAAAACTATATCTCTATTAAGCATTTCATTTTTCTAGTGTCAAGTACACATTGAACCGAGACTGAAACTTACTTATGTCTAGTTAAGTCTTATTATTAAATATTCACTTGTCCTTGCTGAATTCATTACTGTTCAATTAACCTTCTATCAAGAAAATATTTTATTTTGCTATTTTGTGATTCTCCCAAATCTTGTAGATTGATAGTTGTCCCTTATTGAAATTAGTTCTTGATGCTTTTATTGTGAAATATAATTAGGGCTATAATAAACAATTTTGAAGAAACACAGAAAAAAATTCTTCACATATACTTTCATGTGAACCTGTTACTCTTTATTTGCAAAAGAATATGAGATGAGATACATCTAAATCGACTCTCATATCTGAAGTAAATTAATCTTCAAAGAGGGGTAGTCTCAGACTGCAACCCATTTCTGAGCTGCAAGATTTTTCTCAATTAAAGAGACTTATGTCTTACCAAGTTAAATCTAGTTCTTACCTTTTTGAGTTGAGTTCGTTGTATATTCATTTCCTTTTAAGACTTATTTTTATTTATGTGTGTGTATGTTATGTATGTACACAGGTACACGTACATGTGTGTGGGTACCCATGGAAACCATTAGAGGGCGCCTGCTCCAAATTACAGGCAGCTGTGACTTGCACGATATGGGCACTGGGAACCAAACTCTGCCACTTTGAAAGTGGAGCAAAGGCTCTTAAATGCTGACCCTAAGTGTCTCTTTCTTAATAACCAAAACTGTATTTTTTTTGGTGATATAGGTACCATTGTTAGGCAATATATTAGATAAAAATAATTGGGACATAGGATGCAGCTTAAAAAGGAGAGATAGTTCATGCAATCAACAGCAAAGTAGGAAATGATGACTCAGAAGTGTCATTTGTTGGAATCAGGAGCTTTAGTCTCCCTGTATCTTAGGTAGGCTGTATTAGTTGTGGCAAAACGCTCTGTGCACCAATATGAAGAAATTTGGTTGAGTTTCCTTGTAGAATTCTCAGTTTTATGACAGAATATTTTCATATTGCATTTGCTTTATTATTGGGTGAGCATCTATAGAGGTAGGAGAAACTGCACTTCTACCAAAATGACTGCTTTTCACCAGCAGTCTGTATATGCACCATAAGTTCTATTTTTTCCTTTACAATCTCAATCCCAAGACAGCATTTGAAACATCGCTAGCAAGTATTTGTTGATTTAAAAGCAAGATCAAGTAAATCATAACAGTTCTATAAAATGCATATTTTCCTCCTTATGTTAAATGACAGGAGAAAAAGAAGCAAAGAATTAGGAAACTTCAGAAAGTTTACACAGTTAGCATTCAGTATAACCAGGATTTGCACAGATCATGGCCAAGTTTTTATGATTTTTTTTCAAGCCACCGCTTATGCATTTTTAAAATAAGGATTATGATACAAATATTAGAATGATTTTGCAACAATGAAGAGAGATATGTGCACAGTTCTCAGTGAAGCATCTGGTCTCTGTAAAATCCCGTATAAATGTCAGTTTCTCCAGCTTCCTTCTGCTTGCTAGCTCACTTGCTCCAATGCTTTGCTCATAATTAATTCATGATATATAGCTGGTGCATGGCTGATATTAGAATTTTTACTTAACGAAAGCTAATTGTATAAGAATCCGTTTATTGAATTTTGGTGATATTCCTATTTGCTTCTATTTCTGTTGGTCATCTCAATGAAGAAATTGTATCAAGTCATGGTTTAAATCTTGACTTTGGGAGTTACTGCTTACATAATCCTGGCCAAATTACTGTGCCTCCATTTCTTTACCTGTGAAATAAACCCAGTGATACAGTGACGACAAAAGTAACTGCTTCATGCACTATTATTACCCTTTTGGGTGGGAGGACTGAAGAAGCCAATACTCGTCAAGACTTATGATTTGGCACAGATGAGAAAAAAAACATGAACTTATTACCCTCCTGTCTTGTTTCAGAAACTCACAATATTAGATAAATGCCCACTTCCTAAAACATTTACCCAGACAAACAGACACACACAGACTGTAAATAAATGATAGCTCTCTCCAGAGGGGCCCTTGAATACACTATCAATATGTGTTGGTTTCCACATGGCATTTATAAATGGGCACCCAAAATTCTCTTAAGCAAGCGAGAGGGAGTCAAATGCCAAAAACCAATTAAATAATACGAAGAGTAAAACACCATCTGACACAATCAGGAGACAGAGAATGAAGGGCAGGATAGCATCTCTGGCTGCACACTCTGCTGCCCTTTCCCCCATATATCGGGCGAGTTAAGGTGGAGTGTCATCCTTACCTTTGAATTTTGCTGGATTTGTCAGTTTGTGTCACAACCTTAACATTATTTAAATGTACGTTTTTGTATTTAATATTCATTTTCAGGTGTTCAAGCCATAATTTCTGTTAGTAAAAGTGACATTTCTTAAAGTTCATTATTTTTTTCCACGTAGAAATCTCAGACATTAAAAAAAAAAACAGACTTTAAATAATAGAACAGAAGTGTTTCAGGCTAACAGCCACCCTATGATTTGTCATTTTAAGATTTGAGTACTTGGGAGAAATAAGTTTGATAACACTTGAGTCATTTAGCCTTGTGATTAGAGACCCGGCAGTCAGAGCTGCTCTTCTCGTTCAGGGGAGGCTTAGAGGCTGTGCCGCCGACTCTTTCTGCTTGACATTTTCAAGCCAAGATGCGCTATATAAAAATGTCCATTAAATTTGCCAAGGATTTCGAGTTATCATGGCAATGTATCTTGATGATAATCAAGAATGTGGCGACAATTAGACGACATCCATCTGTGAGGTTTAGGTAAAGAACTCAGCTCAAATTCTCAAAGTAATTCACTAAGAGGCAGCAAAATGGGTAATCTTCAGTGCTCAACAAGAATTTAGTGTTGTCAGAATGTGTCCTGGGAAGAATTACAAGGAAATACCAACACACAATAGATGCTGGGAGGTGGCCTTTCTCATCAGATTTTATTGCTTATTTATAAAGATCATTTTTTGTCTCTTTCTTTTAGCATTTTATAAATGTTTTGAAAACTCATCATAGGAGTACAAAGAATTTTATATGTGCCCCCTTATTTTTGAGGGGTACATTGACCACACCATCATTTTAGAATGACACTGTATCTTTCTGTTATTAGAGTCTGACAGCTGCCATTCATCATTAATGATTGCAGTAGTAAGGGCACAGAAAGGGAACAATTAAAACCTCACTTTGCATTCATGCTCATGCTGCACAGCTGTGTGACAGATAATAGGACTAATGCCTTTATCCCTAGTGTTGATAAAGTTTGTGGTGACTGTTTGCATCCCACTCACTTAGAGAGAATTCTGGATCATACTATTTTAGGAATCTGAGAGAAGAGATCTATGTTTAAAACTTTTACAGTTGTGCTAACTTTAATAAAAAGACACCATCCTAATTCCATACAAAACATGGAACTATAGAGCAACCATTAAAATTAAAAAATAAGGGGCTGGAGATGTGACTCATCACTTCAGAGCACTGGCTGCTTTTCCAGAGGACCAGAGTCTGATTCCCAGCAACAACATGGTAGTTTACAACCATTTGTAGCTCCAGTTCCAGATTATCTGATGCCAGGTTATCTGATGGTATTTGAGCGGGGGGCAAACTGTGGTCACATACTCTCTGTAGTTTGAACACATGTGGATTCACATAATAGTCTTCATCTATTTAAAAAAAACATGCTTTTTTGATTAAGGATGGAAGCCATCTTTATCTGTGTATAACGATACGTATTTAGAATACAGTTAAGAATATTTTCTGGTTTACAGAATTGGCAGTGGTATGCTTTCCTCTGGGTTCCATTGTTTCACTAGTTTTGAATAGTTGGATAGATTTACAGTAGTGCCAGGCCTGATGTCTCTTCTGTTAATCACGCCTTAAGTTCAATTAGACAGTGTTTGAATACCCACTGTCCAGAGCCCGCCATGGTTGTGGTTCATAAGCTTTATACATGGGCAGTAATAGTTTTGATTTCTTTTTCCCCTTGGAAACTTACAGAGCACATTCAGATACTGGGAAAGTTAGTCCTCAGGGAAGAGGCTTCCTTTCAAGACAATGTTGTTTGCTGGCCTTTTAAACCCTTAGTTATTTTTATTGCTGTTTTCTAGAGAATCTCCCACACACAATGACACCTTGAATTTTCGATCTTTGTAAAGAAATAAGTTGTTGTTCAAGATGTATATAAAAATGGAGAAAATGTTTCTGATACATAATTTATTAGGCCTTCAGTTTCTTTTTTTATGCTTATTCTTGATGAAATGTGACTAGTATCTTGCTTTTGCTTAGAATAAAGAAGTTTTGTTCTAGAAAAAAAAAAGAACGTAGTTCTCACCAGAGAAAGTATATCTTTATTCCTTCTCCCTAAAAATGTCATGGCTTTTCCATGAAATGTTTTATCTTTTATTTAAAATATTATTAGTAAATAATCATGAATGTCTATTCCAACAGGAGAAGTTCTTTGCTCATATTTCTTTTATTTATTTAAATTTTATTCATTTTCCATAACCAGGTTAAATTTTTTCTTTTGAGGGTTTTGATTTTAAATCTGTGGTGATTCCTTTTCCCCAAAATGCTAAATGCATTTATAGATTCCATCACTCACTTTGGGGCATACTTACTGTCTTAGTTACTTTTCTATTTCTGTGACAAAATATCATGAGCAAGGCAACAACTTATAGCAGCAATAATTTAATTGGGGACTTTCTGACAGTCAGTTCAGAGGGATAGTCTGTGCCCACCACGGCAGAGAGCATGTTGCATCAGTAGTAGCTGAGAGCTTACATGATGAGCCAACAATCATGACTTAGAAACAGAGACTAACTGAGAATGACATGGACTTTTTTTAAATTTATTTATTTATTAAAGATTTCTGTCTCTTCCCCACCACC
>NC_022011.1:68708105-68709731 GCF_000317375.1 Microtus ochrogaster | reverse complement strand
CCTGTGGGAAGTCCAAGGAACCCCCATCTCCATTTGGTTTCTGGACATGGACTTTTTAAGGCCCAAAGATAACCCCTTAGTGACACGCCTCCTTCAAAAAAGGCCACACCTACTTCTCCTTCCTAAACAGTTCCATCACCTGGGGACCATACACTGAAACACAGGGCCTTATGGGAGACATTCTTATTTAATCTGACCATGATTATATATTTAAATATTAGTTATTTTTAAGCTCATGAAAAGAGTGCTCACATATTACTTTTCCCATTTCTTTCAATAATATCCTTTTTATTTTGTAGGAAAAATATAGTTTTATTCTGCCATCTTACAAGACTGCATCTGAGTATGTTGGGACATGCCCATGGACTCAACTAGTCTAAAGACTGAAATTTGGCTGGGCAACATAGTGAGAAATCCACTGCAAAATAAATAAATAAATAACAGTCACAAAGAAGAAGCATGGAGAAAGGAAGTAAATGAAGGAGAATGAAATTAGGAAAGAAAGAAATAAGAGAAAAGAAAGAATGAACAGAGAGGAGCATAGTGTAAATCAAGTTGTAAGCATCATTTTAAGGATGTAGTCTCTAGATGTTGGATAACCTATATCTTTATGTTTCATAAAAACAATATTTATTTTAAACATAGTTGGCAGCTTGTGCTGTCTTTACAGAGGTCTAGCTGAGTTAATATTTTCAGTCACTGGATACAAGATGCAATGTATTTTGAATCATATTGGTCACATGCTATGGGACAAATTCAACTTTTGAAGGAGAGGATGGATAGCAAGCATTTTTAATTACCACCCAGAGCTGTTTAACAGTGTGTGCCATTCACAGAGGTTAGGCTATATATTTGTCTGAAAGCTTGATTATGGGCCATTCACAATCTGATCTTTTAGGAATGTACAAAGTGAACCTATGAACTCTGAAGCTTAGATGACTGCTCTGATAGAAGCTTAGATATTATCTTTCTCAGTGACACCTATTGTGACCCATAGAACCATCCAGGCAATAATCCCATTGCCCACATGAGGCACAATTAAGGTGGTTTTAGCACATTCTGAGTCAAGAGCACTACATTTCTTTAATCTGCAGATTCTTGGGCTACACTTCCAAGTGGCCTCTGCATGCCACACTGGGGTCTAGTTTCCAGTGCCCTTCCGGAGGTTTGTTTTTTATTCTCTTTAACTTTAATGTGATCAGGTTTCCCATATTTGGTTAGATTATTTTCAGGGTGATTCATATATGCACTGCACTGAGATGTTTATGGGTAAAACACCTGGGTTTCACAGGAGAGAAAAATAAATCAAGCTTTTTTTTCCCCCAATCTTGAAATTTATTAAAAACTATCCTGCCAGAAAAAGGGTATTGAAAAATGCTATGTGAGATTATATCTAATTTATCATACAACTTGAGGAACTCTGTTGTATGATCTATTTACTTTCTTTTTTTATTTTTTTTATTGAGAAATGGAAAAAAATAATATCCGCCTCCTCCCAGCCTCCCATTTCCCTCCCCCTCCTCCCACCCCTCTCTCCCTCCCCCAAACTTCTCTCCCCCTCCCTCTCCAGTCCAAAGAGCAGTCAGGGTTCCCTGCCCTGTGGAAAGTCCAAGGTCCGCCCCCCTC
>NC_022011.1:68702290-68707233 GCF_000317375.1 Microtus ochrogaster | reverse complement strand
CAAAAAGATGAACATGGGATGTACTCACTCATAATTGGTTTCTAGCCATAAATAAGGGTCACGGAGACTACAATTGGTGAACCTAAAGAAGATAAATAAGAAGGTGAACCCAAGGAAAAACATATAGTTATCCTCTTGGCTATGGGAAGTAGATAAATCAAGCTTTTATTTAGTAATCTTTCCACAGATTGTTAAATGGGCCAAGCAATATCCAGCTTCAGGAAATAGATGTACTAAACAATTCCATTATAAGTGTGCTGAAAATTTTGTTTTATTTTTGATTGTGTGTGTGAAGCTGAGTGTGTGCGTGCATGCAGGAACCTGAAGAAGCAGTAAGAGGTCTGTAGCTGGAGTTACAAGCGGTTTGATCCACCAGAAGTGGGTTCTGGGCACCGAACTCAGGATCTCTGCATAAGCAGAACTCATTTTTAACCACTGTGTGAGGTATCTCCAGCCCTGAGCATTCCTTCTGTAATTCTATTGACCAGCTGTATGTTATCCTTTGAAAAGGGCAAACTTATTCCATTTTTCCATGTATTGATTTGATTATTTATTTTTTTGGTCTTTAAAACTTTTGTTCTGTTTAGCTTAAGAAGCTAGTCATCTGTCAAATGTATGGCAGTAAAGGTTTTTCTCCTATCCTCTTTCTTTACGCTGATGATTGTATTACATGATGTGTGGAAGCATTTTAATTCTCTGCAATTTCATTTTGTCAAATATTAATATCTCTTGAGCTGTTGGAAAGCCCTCTCGGAAACCCTTACCCATGCCCATGCCTTGAAGGGCTTCCCTTTAGCCATTTAGGAGTTTCATGTCTTTCATTAAGGTCTTTGAATTGATTTTTATACAAGGAAAGATATAGGAATCTAATTTTATTCTTCTACATTGCAGAACCATTTGTTGATAAGCCTGTCTTTTCCCAGTACGTGTTTGGTGCCTTTGTCGGAAGCTGGATGGCTGTAGCCATGTGCTTTATTTCAGGATACTTTATTGTCTTGCGTTGGCCTGTATGTTTTTGTGTCATTGCCAAGTTGTTTTGTACTATGCTTCTGCAGTTGGGTTTGAAACCAGTCGTTTTGACCCTGTATAATAGCTACTTCGGATTGCTTGGCTATCTCATCCTCTTCCATATTAATTTCGGACTGTTTTTCCATTTCTTTTCTTTTCTTTTTTCTTTTTTTTTCGAGACAGGGTTTCTCTGTGGTTTTGGAGCCTGTCCTGGAACTAGCTCTTGTAGACCAGGCTGGTCTCGAACTCACAGAGATCCGCCTGCCTCTGCCTCCCGAGTACTGGGATTAAAGGCGTGCGCCACCACCGCCTGGCTCTGTTTTTCCATTTCTGTGAGGGATATGGTTTCTGTTTTATTGGGGGGTTGCAACAAATTTGTCAATTGCTTTTATTATATAGCTATTCTCACAACATTAATTTTTTAAATTCATGAAAATGTTTTTAGTTTTAAAGGTTCTGTAAATTTGACGTATATTTTCTCCTTTTCATAATATTTCTATTGTGTATATACTATACCTTTGAAAATTCCTTAAGAATAAATGCTATCTTGGAGAATTTATTCATTTGGATAAAGACCCTATCTGGTTTTAGAAGAACTGTAGTTCAAACCAAAGCTGTTGGACTATGTTTTATGCAATTTTCATGCTGTTATTTAGTTTCTACCCATATCCTTTCATGTATATAAACAATTCTGAGTAAATTTTGTATAAATAAACTTTAGAATAACTACCTGCATCATCACCAAATGTAGGATACAGAATCTATTTCTAAATTTGAAAACAAATTATATTTTTCTTCCAGAGTATAGTCTACAGACCAACAACAATGGTATCACATGAATTTCTGTTAGGCACCTACTCATCATACTGAATAAATCCCAATGTGTATTTGCAATAGTAGCATAATTTTGGATATTTCAGAGTTCAGAGGCACTGGCTTAGATTACAAAACAGTTTTATCAATGTAGGTAAAAGAGCTTATTTGACACTCATAGTGCTAATGGTACAGACACTGGTCTTGAATAGATAAATTCATTGGCTATTTATAAATATCCAAGATCAGAGAAATCAGTTTCTCCTTAGCTCCACTTCACTTAAGAGAAAATGGTTATTAGATATAAGCTGTGATCATATTGTCTGGCTACTAAATATTTAGTAATTACTGCATTTACAAAAGATGTACACAAAAGTTATCCATTTTATTTCGAACTTCATGCCCCTGTCTTGTCGGAAGCAGTTCAGCCACTACGAAGTAGACCCAAGGCTTGCTCCTTCCCTAAGTGTGTCCTGCTCCTCGAGTACAATAGTCATCACTGTTTTGAATCTGTGCAGTTTTTCAAATTTCAAATGACAAGTTGGTTCTGCCTTTAACAGAGTTTTGGTGTCAGCCATATACAAGTGCCAGAGTATGCTAAAACAAAAAAAAAAAAAAACAACTGTTTTTAAAACAAAAACAGTTCAAAGAATTGCATGGACTCCTGGCATTACATGGCTAAATATCCAGGCACATGCCTGTATAGTACTGTATGTTCTGCCAAATGAAGAAAAAACAAAAGGAATAAAATCATATAATACACTGCTAAACATTAAGCTTTGTTAAGATACAACATAGTTGCTTTGGGGAAAAATGTAGAACACAACTCAAAAATATATTTAAATTCTTTTCCTTAAGAATATGTATCTAATTTGCTTTTTATGGAAGCATGTTTTTAGTGCTGAGGAGGTTTTCATTGGCTAAGGATATTTTTGGCATATTTATGGTGTAAAGGTGATTAGAATAATGTTTGCATTTATTTCACACTGAAATTTCAAATACGTAGAAGATATACAGTTTGTAACATAAAATTATTGCCAGTTAGGATACACTCCCTTTAATAAAACATAATTCAGTATATGAAAATTCAAAGTGACTAACCTATAATCACGGAAGAATTATTCATGTTATGAAAGGGTACTTCCTTGACTAAACATTTATCACAGGATATCTTTAAATAAACATTTTCTTTTTTGGACATTTAAAAATACTAGATTTTAAATTTGAGGTGTCCAAACATTTTCTAAGGAGCATATCTGTTACACAAGGCATGAATCTTTCTCCCTTTTTATTTTTTTTGAGGCAGGATCTTGTTATGTAGTATACACTGGCCTTGAACTCACAGATCTTCTTTTGCCTCAGCCCACTGAATACTGGGATTAAAGATTTGAGCCACGGTGCTTGGCTTGGCATATATCTTAATAGGTGATTTGAGAAGTTATTAGTGAGCTTGGTTTATGATGAAATGATACATCAGTACCAGCTAGGAAGACTAATAGCCTCTCAAATAGGCTCCCGACTTAGGAAAGAATTCATGAAGGCTCCTTTCTGCCCACTCATGTGATCACTTTCTGAAATGGTATTCTATTATGGCAATTATTATTTATTCTAGAATAGGTGCCAAAAATTTTTGCAGCCATTTGAAAGCTATCTCCTTAGCTGTAAAAATTAATGATCTTTTCTCTCTGCTCTCCAAATGCTTCAGCAAAATTACCAAGTGAATCTCTTTCCACTAACCAGGCTAGCTCAACTTTCTCTACATTTTTTCTTTTTTCTTTTTAATATTTAATTAATTAATTAATTTATTATTATTGTGTGTGTGTGTGTGTGTGTGTGTGTGTGTGAGTGAGTGTGGGTGGATCAGAGGCAAACTTGCAGAAGTTGGTGAATATGCAGGGAGGAACTCATAATGCTTTTACATGGAGAATAGATTCAAGTCATATGAGCCTAGGCTGCATCTGTCTATCACTTCATGCAGGTGTTCTGTGCTGTAGCTGTTTTAAAGTTGTGCCATTTCTGAACCTCAAGTAAAATTCTTAAATTTGAGAAGATTTTCTTGTCTTAAATTTTTCCTTTCTGTCAACTTTCTGAGTTATCACGCAAAATAATGGCATTCCTGATGACATTTTCTTAAATCTGTATCATTTTATTTTGCTCAATTTGTTACCCTGCTGCCTCCCTCCCCCGATCTTTGCTGGTCCTTTTTCTTCACCTAGATAGTCTTGTGTGTGTGTGTGTGTGTGTGTGTGTGTGTGCATTTTCTCCATTTAAGAACAAGTATGATAGTTTGTTTTACCATACTCAATTGCTCTCTCCCTCTCCTTTAGATGCTGTCTTCCTGTTGCTTTTGATTTCAACAGGGAACATTCCAGAAATCAGCTGTATCACTTTCATAAAGTCTTCCATATCTCTCCTGTACTGAACTGGGCTTTCCTTCTGTAATCTGTTGTTTAGCTTGTTTTTGTGACAGCCCTCCAGAACCTCATTCCTTATATGCAGTAAGAAGTCATTAAACACTATGACAATGAAAAAAGAATATTGAAAAAGCATTATAGAATCAGTGTTACCTACAGCATTGGCTGTTTACTTGACATGCACAAAATATAAGGTAATCACAAAAATTTTCATGAAATATCTGATCCAACAGAATATGAACAATACCACTCATCGGTGACTTAGTCTTAAGTCATATTTCTTTAATTTTAAACTTAATTTTATAGCATAGCCAAGAGATTGTAGAGAAATATAGCTTTCTGCTTCTGCTATAGTGAACATTTGAAAATAAGAAATGCAAAAGAGTGAATATTTAGTTTGAGCTCTCTGGGTAAGGTTAGATCATCTAGAGGAGTATGTTATCTCCCTTCTTAGGAGAAAGAGCAAGTAACACGCACTGCCATCATGTCTGAGGTTTAGAGAATGCTGTGTGCTAGCACTATCTTCAGTTGTTCACCTATCAAGGAAAATGCCCCAAAAGTTGTAATCTCTTTCACCAAGAGAATTAATACATAGTCCTATTGAATTGACAGGTTATAAACTTCAAGCATCACCTTTAACATTTTAACCAATATATTATATATTGCTGAGTCAATTTCCCTACTAACTCATTTTTTTCAATGAGTATA